>NC_090436.1:774852504-775190004 GCF_031143425.1 Pleurodeles waltl
TGTCTGCACTTCGTGGCTCACAGCGTTCAGAGCATGAATTTGATCGGCCATATTGTTTTTACATTATATGCACTCTGTTTTGCTTAGTACACTTTCTTTGCAGCAGGCATATTCACCATGTGCACAACCTTATGATGACTCCAAGCTTCCACTACACAAAAGAATGTTCTCTCTCCTGAAAGAACATAAATCGGCAGAGCTATTTTGAAATTTTTACATTATATGCACTCTGATTAGTACATGTTCTTTGCAGCACACATATTCATTCTGGAACTTGTAGTTTTAGTTTTATAAAGTGATACAAGCTAGAAAACAGCCTTTGGAGTAGTATTTGTAGAGTTGTCCAGCACCCTAGTTAGACGCATGATTTGCTCATTTAGTTTATGTTTCAGATTTTCATTGTGGGACTTGTAGTTTTATTTTTATAACATGATACAAGCTGCAAATACAAAGCAGAAACCTGACTAGATGAACTTCACATGATTGAGTCTGTGAAACTTGATTGTGTGTGCCTGTATTTTTAAAACTAACCTGAGGAGAGCTTACAGTTGATTATGCTGGACAATGGGCAATATATTATAACTTATATTTCAGTTCAAGTCTGACCAAGGATCATTGCTATCATGTGAGGTGGCTCTCCTCAAGCATGTGAAAAATCATGGGTGTTTTGTGCGACTTCCCAGACTGCAGTAAAGGGACAGTGATCCAGTAGGCATGCATTCTTGGACTACAATGATTTATCAACCTCCCCACGGGCAGTGCCATCTTTACCAACTACCAAGTAAATGTTTTGCACCTGGAAGTAGTTTGTGTTTTAAGGGCCTTGTTTGAAAAAATATTCCAGTATGCCTACTAACCCTTTAGTTATAAGCAGAACCACTGGAAGTATGTGGCAAAAACGACCAAAATATGCAGCAGGGTTGACCAATTAATGTAGGAAAAAAAGTCCAGTTATGCATTTGCAATGCCAATAGCTCCAATTCCAGTAAATGTGAGACCTATTGCATTACAAATGCTTGTTAGATTTGCTCAGAGATTGGGCGGAAAACCACTGGTTGCAATGTTGAACATCTACCGCGCTAAATTATTTTCATTGGCAATACTTGGGGCCAGAGTCTGGGTTATTGTGAAATCTTCAACCTTCAAGTGGCTGAAAACAACTGTTTAAGGAAGCTTCTTTCAATTCCTAATAGGTTCCCTATTACAGTATGCCACTTTGAAGTTGGTCTCACTGGAGGATCACGTTAAACTAGTGTCTTTGTTGTTGTGGAGCTATCTGGGTCGAGCAGGAATTTTGCTCAACCAATCTATAATTAACAATGCCAAGTTCTCTGGCTTGGCCTCCAAATTGAAATGCCTGAGCTATGTGAAGGAGCATCTTTCTCTATTAGGGAGAGTGAACTTCTATCATAATCCTCTGTTATTGATTAATATGTCCAAAAGACAACTAAGGGAAGACTACTTTGCCATGAGAGAATGGTTTAGGCGTGCCAAAGAAATAGGAAAACAGAAAGTGGTGGGCTATCTTCCCCTGGTTACTACTAGCACTATGGGACCATATCTTTTGTTTACATTATTTCTTACCCAGCTCTTTTATCTAAGCAGGTTTAGATTTGGAATTGTACATTTTCTGGTAGCTTATCCCAGCCATTCTTTTCATAATTCCTGTGTAGAGCCCTGCCCATGTCACTCAACGATTGCTCAGTCTCTGCTACATTTCATGTCCTTTTGTTAACTTTATGTCATTCTGAGAAAACGGTTTCTATTGCCTTTGCTGAAGTTATTTTAAATATTCGGCAATGCATGCCAGCATTATTTTACCCACAGCTTTTACAAACAAAGTACATCTGTCTGATGATTTATAAGTGTATCTCTGTAGCTATATGCCTGGGGCAAGCAGTGGGGAAATAGTGTGGTTTTAGGATTATGGTTTTGTATTTTAATCCAACTACTGAACAGTTTTGTTTCTTAGTTTATGATTTTATATTTTCTTAATCTCTGTTTTATGTTTATGGTCATATTGCCCATATGATAAAGGATCTGAGGAAGAGTTTACTAGTATGTCTTGAGAGAATTTAAATTTGCAGTGTCACCTGCTCTACTTGCCCTTGCAAACCCTGCCCACTCCAAATATTTACTGCACTATCTCAAGCACTACCTACGGACAGTTAGCCAGCTGAGGAATTTTCTGTTTTTCTCATCTTGCCCCTACTTTTTTCAATGATTAATATTGCACTGTTTGCACTAGTTTACTATATTGCAATTTCTGATAGTTTTATATTTTTTAACATATTTATGCATGTTTGATCTTAACCCGTGTATGATATTTCATTATGTACTGTATGCTTTTATGATGTTTACCCAAACATCAAATAAAGGTTATTTTGAATTGATGAAAATGCTTACATAAGGCATTGTCTGTTGAATTTGAAACATCAAAAGATTTGTTGTGGCATGCTGAACAGAATTAGTAGCCACACACAAGTGAAATTTCATTGACCATATGAAGATCAATTACAGTTTCATATGCATTATGAACCATTGTGTATGCAGTGTCTTGCAGCCTGCTAGGCTTTGGAAGGGTTCATACTCTAATATACCCACCACTGTGTTGGCCTCAATGTCTGTCACATGTAACCTACGAATCTGAACTTTTGCATTTCAGGGCATCTCTACAAGGTCAGGACTGGTGTTATTATCTGTGCAAATCAGGCTGCAGGGGTTAAACAATGAAAATCACACAAAGGCCTAAGCAGTCAATCTCTCCCTTTCTAGGTTTTAGGTCGGCCCTCATGTAATAAAGACACATGAAATGCACAAACTATATTTTAATCACATATCATCTGTATCCTTCACATGTCTAACCTACAGGACCAGTGCACCACCATCTGGAAGCCAAGAGACCTCCACTCCATCACAGGAGCAAGCCTTCAGTGAGGACCCCAGTGCTGCAAGTCTGAGTGATGAGGAGCAAGCTGGCCCATTTGGTCTGTCTGGCAACACAGCCCCAGTCCTCCCATAACAGCTGCAACAAGACCCCAACATAAGGGCTCCTCCAATTCCTGTGTACCGAGAGTCAGCTAACCAATCCTGTTCCCCCAGTCCTAGCTACTGTTGAGCCACCAACAACTCGGCCTCCAGTTGTGCCAGGATGCAGTGGTTTGAGGTACACTTCAAGGGAATGGGCTAGTTGGGGGAATGGTCACAAGAGGGAATCTGTGAGCCAGCCAAGTGAGGCTACTGGGGTATTTGTGAGTCAGACCACCCTTGACAAAGCCTTGTGATCGGTACAACAGATCCGAGACTTGATGGACCAGATCCTAACCGAGTAAACAATAAGGAGATGCAAGACATTGATTCCACTTTGGGCTTCTTGACTGGGGTGATATATGACATCTATCAGATCATGTTCAAGGCTTTTCCTGATCCATCTGCCCCTTTCTGTGGTCCCTCAAGATCTGGGCAAACTACAACTCTGCCAGCCACAAACAGGGAGGCCCTGCCACTGGAGGAGCCTGACCCTACCACTCCAGTCCCTGCACCTGTGCCCCCCCTCCCCAGAGGGGATGGTCATCTGGACTGTCAGCAAGGGATGGCTAGGCCAACACCACCACCTCCAAGAGACGCCATACCTAATCTCCTCCTTGTGTGCATACCATTCACCCTATAAACTGTTTCATGGACATGTGTACCTTTTCCGAGGACTGTAGTATTTTGAACTTCAAACTGTTTTGGGCTCTACTACTATGTTTCCATACATTCCATCTTTTTTCATATTATTTGCTTCACATCACACTTCTGTTTGTTTCTTCACAATAAATGCAAAGAACACTGAGTACAGGACATGTGCATGATTACTTGTGCCATTTCCTTTGTCATGCCCAGCTTCTAACATCATGTTGGGAACACTATAGAACAATCATGTCAGAAAGAAAGTTACAATTGCAAAGAGGAGAAGTAGCAACAAATGTATTCAAAGCTAACAAACTCTACTGAGAATGTATGTGGAACATACCAATTTTGAAAACAAATCCATGTAGAAATAGAGTCTGGGCAACAAAAAACATTTCTGACCCCAGTATCTGTGCCGTTCAGGGGTATAAGCTTTACTACCTTGATACCATGGAGGAATGGGAATATGCAATGGGAACAGATTAAATAGGCAAACTACAACTGACGCATGACCTCAGTTGGAGCCATACATCATGCCCCCACATCAGGAATCCTAGATCAATAACACTAACAGCCTACTTCATGGCAGTGACAACATTTGAGGCCACATTACCATTACAGAACAATATGGCAATATAAGGTGCAATGACACGTTCACCATTCAGTGGTGTGCTAACAAAAAGTGCTATCACCAATGATGAAACACATCAACAGCTAGCTCCACTGTCCTCAAACTGAAGATGTAGACAATGTGATGAGAGAACAGTCTGCTAGGGCTTCACATACACATGTGGTCTGACCAACTCACATGGCACATATTGCCTTGATGGCACCATTATACAGGAAACAGGTCAGATACAACATTCAGAACGTCTATGCCATCAGAGTTCAAGTTGTCTTTGGAAAAGGTTTGTCCTTTCTAAGTGGGTGCCTCTCCCAGAATCAACACATGTTCACTTTGTACTACCAAATGGCAACATATCACAGCAAAAGGTTACAACTTTAAAATGTCCAAATGAAGATGACATGGGGAAGGCCCCTGAAACAGAATAACAAGGGGAAATAATTTTGACCACATAGAAAAAGGAAGTCAACTGACAAGTCATGAGGATACACATACTTAGCACAGCACATTTAATCTATTTCATTGACCACATAACTCAATGTAGAGAAACCCTGATCCACTACTATCTTTGCCCTAAACTTTCCTGCACTGACCATTCCTAAAAAATATACCATAGCATACATATATTTACCTGAGGGCACAAGTTGTACTGACATTGTAGCATTAAGGCCCTCATTCTGACCTTGGCGGGCGGCGGAGGCCGCCCGCCAAAGTCCCGCCGTCAGGTTACCGTTCCGCGGTCGAAAGACCGCGGCGGTAATTCTGACTTTCCCGCTGGGCTGGCGGGCGGTCGCCTTCAGGCCGCCCGCCAGCCCAGCGGGAAAGAGGCTTCCACGATGAAGCCGGCTCGGAATCGAGCCGGCGGAGTGGAAGCTGTGCGACGGGTGCAGTTGCACCCGTCGCGTATTTCACTGTCTGCGCAGCAGACAGTGAAATACATTTAGGGGCCCTCTTACGGGGGCCCCTGCAATGCCCATGCCAGTGGCATGGGCACTGCAGGGGCCCCCAGGGGCCCCGCGACCCCCCCTACCGCCATCCGGATCCCGGCGGTCGGACCGCCGGGATCTGGATGGCGGTAGGGGGGGTCGGAATCCCCTCGGCGGCGCAGCAAGCTGCGCCGCCTTGGAGGATTCTATGGGGCGGCGGTACACTGGCGGGAGCCCGCCAGTGGTGCCGGTCCGACCGCGGCTTTACCGCCGCGGTCGGAATCCCCATTGGAGCACCGCCGGCCTGTCGGCGGTGCTCCCGCGGTCCTCCGCCCTGGCGGTCTTTGACCGCCAGGGTCAGAATGACCGCCTAAATCTGTAAAGGTAAACCTACACTCAGGTGAAGAATTGGGCAACTGCATCTTGATGTAAGCCAACTCCGTCTTATTCACCACTGTCATCTTCATAGGTCATTTCAACATCCTCATCCCGGGGCTCATCACAGTCTCCCTCCCCTGCAATTATAGGGATGCCTATGCTCAAGGTGATGTTATAGAGAATGCACAAGGCAACTGTGATTTGGCACACCTCATCTGGTGAGTAGAGGAAGGCTCCATCGGTCTTGTCCAAGCACCAAAACCTAGACTACATGAGCCCGAAAGGGCACTGCACTGGCCTCTATGTTTTTCCATGGGCCTCACTGAAGCAGAGTTCCCCTGGCGTTGTTGGATTGATCAGTGGTGCCAATACCCATAGTTGGTTAGGATATGCATCTACTATACAGAAGTACCACATCAACATACTACTATCATATCAAACCATTGTCTCTTCCTAAACTAGAAATTAGGCAAACAATCTACAAGTCATGTGGTACTCACCAAAAAGGTAGGCCCTCTTTGGTCCAAGTTGTGACATCTGCATGGGTATATTGCTGTTCCGAATTATGAATGCATCATGTGTTGACCCAGGAAAGAGGGCACACACACTTGAGATGTATAAGTCTGGTAAGCAGACAACTTGCACATCGATGGAATGGAAGTTCTTCCAATTGCGATAGACCTGTTCTCTGTTGTGTGATGGTACCAAAGAAATGCGTGCCATCTATTGCTCCAACCACATGTAGTATTCCACCCAAAGCATAAAAGTGTCCCTTCATGGTGGCCAAATTCTGTGGATGTGGGGAATGGATGTAGCAGTTGATGTTCTTAATCAGGGAAGCAAGGACTTCTCATAGCACACCACTGAAAATTGGCTGAGACATGCCCCCAGATACTGCCACAGTGTACTGAAATGTGCCAGTGGCTTCAACATGCAGTTGTGCCATGCGTTTTACTATTGTTGTTATCGCTGTTGGATTCCTATTGTGAGGCAGGAGATCAGACACCAACTGCTGGCTCAAGTCCAGAATAGTTTGCCTATTTAGACAGTATTGCTTGATGATGTCCCTTTCCTCCATGGTGGCAAGGTATGGAAAGGGTCAGAACTCCTAGGGCTATCTCCTCCTACCCATGGCTGGATTCAGGCATCTGTAAGTATAGAAAAGAAAATGTCAGATGAAATAGTCACACCATACTTGTAATGTAAAATCACATCTGACTTCCGGGTGCCACACCCTGATCCCTGAATGGCCCACATCCTCGCTGTGGCTTACCCGGAGCTTGATGGGCAGTTGAGGGCCCAACAGCAGCAACAAGGGGGTAAGTCATTTTTTAATGATGTTGTGGTTTCACCTTTTTACTCTCCAGCTATGTTGTATGCCAACAACTGCAAGGAAGACACACATCCAAAGCCCATGATGCTTTCTGGAGACATAAGTTGGTCAGACTTTGTCTGGTGCTGTGTTTGGTGGTTTGCTTTGTGCTGTATCATGCCACTTGGTTCATCCTCCCAAGGCAATTACTGTTGTGGGCAGACACATGGCTGCATGAAAAGGAAGGGATTGACAGCATTTTCACAATGAATGTGTTTACTCATACTGTTGGAACCTTTTGTTATGGCACGTCTATGAATTTCAAAGGCATACATGATGTGAAAGCAGAGTTGGGGATAACTGAAAGTGTTGCTAATGTTGTGTGATGTACACTGATGTTTAACTGTATCGTCCCATATTCACAGTAACTGTTGTATAATTTTGTACAGCATCAACTAGTCAATGTGACAGTGAGGGACTCAGTGGCATGAAGGGTGAGGGGACTGGCCAGGAGGCCACAAGTGACTCGACATCTTCCTTGGAGGCCTCTAATGAAGACCAGTCCCTAGTGGGGGGCAGACCTTGGAAAGACTGTGACAACTGCATTGTCATCTGCCCCCCGCATTCCCAGCTCCACCCTCCTTCTTGTTCCACCCCAGTTGCTCATAGATGCCCCCCTAAAAGGGTCAGCATCACCTTTGCTGCAGGCATCTCTGCCTCTGTCTTAGTGTCCAAGGCTGTCCTCATTGAGGAGGCTGTGGATCTATTAAGAACGATCGCTGTAGCCTATTGAATTCCATGCAGGGGCCAGCAGGCCAGAACACCCAGGTGCTGGCTTACCTGAATGGTATTCACTGTGCCCTATCCTGCCTACAGCGGTCATTCCAGGCGCTGGCCTCCTCATTTGCTGAAGCCCCCAACGCAGTCAAAACTCATGCCCAGACTCACAACCTTTCCCCATTCCAACACCCTAAACCAAGCCCTGTCCAAAGCACACACAAACATATGCACACACCCACAATAACAGCCACAAGAAGCACTTCCCACACAAATACAGCAAGAAACAAAAGCACAGGCACAAACACATGCAGACACCATACACACCGCCACCACAGTCACACCCCCAGTCAGTACACCCACCACTAAACAACTATACACACACCCCAGAAACACAACACCCACCACTACCGCCATACCCACAGACACTACCAGCACACCAAAGACACGCCACTAATCATCACACATGCATGCACCGGCACAACCACAGACACCACAGCAACACACACCACAACCACAGGAGGCACATCCACACACACATACTCAACCCAAATGCCCACGGTCACCTACCCAACAATCAGTAAAAAAAATGTACCTAATGATGCAGCACATACACAAGACCATCATGCACCCTCCCCTTCAACAGACACATACGCATCAGACATAGCCATTCTCTCTACCTCCTAAATCCACCTCCCTCTTAAACACCCTACCCATTTTCCTGTGGAAAATTGGCTTTTTCCCTGACCCATAATCCTGCCAAATCCCAACTCACTCCTCCCAAATCCCAACGCTAAACCCACCCTTCCGAATTTTAAACCCACCCCTGCCAAGCCTAAGGACACCCCCCCATGAGATCATTGAAGTGCCTGCTTTGTGCCCCATGGTTTCCCCTTCCAGAGGCAGTTTATTCTGGTAGTGACTTTAGGAGGCAAGTGATGGGCCTGGAAGCCATTGTGGCCCGCAGGGGCATAGATATTTCTCATGCAAATATGTTGCCTTATGCTTTTTATTTTGAGTGAGGAAACTCAACATTCTACGATATGTTTTATTTTGTGGATTTCTTTGTCCTTGCCTTATTGTTTTATTGTTATCCTGATTTCTGCATATGTGTGAGCCAAGCACTTCTCATTTGTGACAGCAACGTACACAGGTTTTATGTTTTAGTTGCTTTTTCAAAAATGCATACATTAGTGTTGCACACCTAAATGATACGTGTTTCAGTTTTTGTGAGTGGAGAATGCATATGTATATTTTGACATGATGTTTCAATGATATGCACATATGCATTATACAGATGACTTGGCACATGACATTTGATTATAATAATATGTTAGTGATATGTTTTACACACGAAGGGGACATGTGCCCTTTTGTTTTCTGTTCACCAGTGTGTATTGTGTTACATTCTGGGTGCAACCACCTGTAGCAGGTTGTAGTTATATTGCTACATTAGAATGGGTTTGTTGGGTTAAAATTCAGGATACTGTTTCAGTTGTTACTTTTGATATTTTGGATACATTCTGGCACACACCTATGCCTACACATTTCTATCTGTGATTGTTTAGACTTTTTTGTGTAGGTTTCCATTGCCAAGAAGGCAGTCCGTCACTAACTGGTGGGTGCTGCTGTGATACATTTTCATGCTTCAATATGATACACTTCAGCACTGCGCAACAGTATGGTGCTGTGAATACAAATTATTGAGGTATGCACAAGTCCAATGTTGTCCCAGGAGCAATTGGAGGACTGGTAGCAGCAGTAACAGGATACGTGGAAAACATTCAAAAGGTGAGTTGCATATTTCTATAGCTGCCAATCCACCTGCTCAGGTATGGCAGTTTAGCCGCCACAGTTGCGTGGGCGGGACTGCACATCGTGATTGGTTCAGTGGTAAAAGGGAAGGTCGTCCCGCCACCAGCCACTTTTTGCCTATGGCTCCATCAACACAGGAGAAGATCCTTGGCGATGACTGTGGACTGTCAGCAGTCTTTCGCCTATGCTCTCACTGGTATCTGAATAGGACGGGCAGGCCGTCACGTTGGCTGGTGGTTTTCACATAGAAAATTTTATGGCGGACCCATTACCACCATCATCTAAATCAGACCCTTGGTCACTAACCGCCTGCCCAACTGGCCTCTGTGGAGACAATGATGTATCAAAGGCAGTTCAGTAGAATCTTGCCTTCAGTCCAGATGATGCAGAATAAAATATAGAATTTCCAAGAGAATCCTGGCTTTCAACAAAATCCTTTAATAATAAGTGATAGTTGTGCTCAAATTGAAGGAACACTTAGGGGGTCATTACAACCTCGGCGGTCTTTTTACAAGACCGCCGAGGGACCGCCGTGCGGAAGACCGCCAGTAGTGGCGGTTTGCCGCTCTGCGTATTATGACTGTTGGCAGCTCTCCGTCCCTTTACGGACAGAGAGCCGCCAACAGCCATACTGGCGGGAGGCAGGGAAGTGGAGGTTGCTCCACCTCCACCACCACGCCAACAGAACACCGCCCAGCGAATCACGTCCTGTGATTCGCCGTGGCGGTGTTCTGTTGGCAGTGTGGTGTCGGCGGAGCTGCCCCCATGGCTCCCGTCCCCTCCCGAAGGATCGACAGACAAGGTAAGTCGATCGTCCGTTAGGGGAGGGGGTTGGGGGGGTGTTGTCTGTTGTGTGCATGCATGGGGGTGTGTGTCTGAGCATGTAGAGGGTGTGTGTGAGTGCGCGTATGCTTGTGGGGGTGATGCGTGTTTGGGAATGAGTGCGTGTATGTCTGTGGGTATGTCTGTATGGATGTGTGCGTGGTGCCTGCATGCGTGTCGGGTGTGTGTGAGTTATGTGATGTTGGGGGTCGGGGTGGGGAGTGGGGCCCTGCCACCTTTGGGGGATGGCATGGGTGGTGGGGGGTGTAGGGGAGGGAGTCTGGGTGGGGGTGAGGGGTGGGGGAGACCCCTATCAGTGCCAGGGAAAGAATTCCCTGGCACTGATAGTGCTTACCGCCATGGATTTCATGGCGGTCCAAACCGCTGGAAATCCACGGCGGTAAGCCGGGTCAAAATACCGCTGGCGGTACAGTGACGGCCGCTGGGCTGGAGACCCAGGTCTCCAGCCCGGCGGTCATCTCCGCCCTGGCGGGAGGAACGGAGAACCGGCGGATGACCATGGCGGTAACCGCCATGGTCATAATTCCACAAGGTAAGACTGCCAGCCTGTTGGCGGTCTTACCGCCGGTTCTCCGCCTTCCGCCAGGGTCGTAATGACCCCCTTAGTGTTCTTACTGGAATTACTCAGATACAGGCACAGTGGCAGTGCATGTGGGAGTAGGAGGAATGTATGCTTGGTGCGGACCCAAAAGAACACCAGAGTGGCTCATATGTAGATGGTGGGGTAAATGACCACCTAGTATAATTTGTGATTGATACAAGGTCTACCAGCTCTACAATTAGACCGATGGAGGTTTCCAACCTACCCCTCTCAGAACACAAGTTCAAAATGTAGGTATTTGTAACAAGCAGGCACCAATAAGATGCCGGTAAATTTATCTGCAAAAAATTGATCAATTGTGAATAATCATCAATTTATAATTTGTGATACAAGTCTAGTTCAGTTAAATCTTTATTCAATTAAAAAAAAACACATACAAGCCCAAGGAGATATAAAATGCATTTCGTTCTTAAAAGACCCAATTGTATGTAGTAAAATTGTCATGCATCGATGCATAATCACGAGTTACATTTAAGGAGAAACTCATATTAAAATCGATAGAATAAATTTCAAATGCATAACTTGACTTAGGTCCTTAGCAAACAATGCTAAATATAAAGTGACTAGGTGCATAAAGTGCTGAGAACATACCATAAATAATGGTAAAATTATCATATAAAAACAGTCACACAACAAAGATTAAAAAGTAAGCCACCTAATCAACTTTCTTACTTTTTGATTAGGTGCACACAAAACTGGGACTGGGATCCCATTCACTTCCCTGCAAGTCTGTACTCTTTGAATATGGTGGCAATAAACCTATAGATTGTGTCAAAAACCACATCAATTTGGAGCAGCTGGATATACTCCATTGCTGCCTTGCACTCTCTGATGTTAAGATTCCTCAATAAAGACCTTAAAAGGTTTTTTTTTGAGTCCTTATATAGTTTGCAAAAAAGAACAGCTGTAGCTGGGACTGGGGAGTGAATGAGTTGCCTGTGTTTTAGATCTCTGTTGGTGTAAACAACTGAGAGATAAGATACCAAATAGTGGATCATAGTAAGTCTGAACCTTATCAAATAAAACCTCTCATGACGTGGCACCTTGGCTAGATATGGTTCCATACATGTTGTTGTGCGCAATGGGAGATATGCTCAGACTAGCTTCTTCCTCAGTTCAGTTTCTGCACTTTTCCCTGCTACAAAATGTAACACCCCACGTTTCAGTGAGGTTTAGTTAGTTGATGCTCTGCTAGTTATCGTACAAAATCGTCCTACCAAAAGCCCACAGATCTTCTCTTACAAACATCAGCCATTTAATAATCTGGACTCTTGACATTTTTAGGCAATCAGCAATCACCATTTGGCTAAGTATGGTTTCAGGTCTGGACCAGATTGAAAGCTACAACATAGTTGGCGCTAGCCTTAAGATGTCTCCCACTAGAGCTCAAGTTCCTCAAGACTTAATACAGTCGGGACACTATTAAGGAGTGATAGCAGTCGTCACAAAAAACGGATTTCAATAACCTGGAGTTGTGAGTGGTCAGTGTATTCCCCATACTCCTGCACCATAGGAAACAATCAATATACATCTAGCATTATAAATTGTACTAGCCGCATCAAGTGGCATTGACCCTAATTTGGTAGCAAATTGGAATAGAGAGGCTATAGTCTGTTCATATTTGTCAGGAATAAGTCCATGCGCGGTCCAGGTCTTGCCCAAAACTCCGCTGCGCTGCTCTGCGGCGCATTCTGCGTACCACTTGTCATCCCCTCTTGCTCCAAAGGTGGCCATCAGCGTCGTCTGCCCTGTGGCAAAGCTCATAGAGCTGCAGGTTCAGGACATTGGTGGACAAGATGCACTTATCAGTACTATTCCATGAAGGGACTACAATTCCCATGATTTTAGAGGCAGCAGCCATCTTGGGGTGTGCAGGCCTATAATGCCCAGCCACACCCAAGCACATTGCTCACTATTTTGAAGACTTCGATGTAGTCAGACCTCGTGGGGGATTCTCTGAAGAAGAGCAGAGTTCCTGCATGGAAGAGTGGCATCCGATTGAAGTATCCTTGTTTCCATGGTGAATTCAAAAACAAGTAGGTCGTACTCGGAGCGGTAAGGCCTTGATGACTTCAATTTTGGAGGAAGTAATTACTTCCAGAAGTAAAGCACCCCTTAGCACAATGAGCAAAGCGTTTTCAGTTTCCAGGTTACAGCTGCCTAGGCGCTATGATCAAAGGCGTTTCAGTCCACAGATGTAAAGTGCTCTAGGCACGGCAATTCAAGCGCTTCAGTCCACAGGTGTAAAGCGCTCTTGGCACGACAATTCAAGTGCTTCAGTCCGCAGGCGTAAAGCGTTCCTGGCACGACAATTCAGGCGCTTCAGTCCACAGATGTAAAGCGCTCTTGTCACGGCAATTCAGGCGCTTAAGTCCACAGGTGTAAAGCGCTCTTGGCACGACAATTCAGGTGCTTCAGTCCACATATCTAAAGCGCTCTTGGCACTGCAATCAAAGCGCTTTAATCCACAGGAGTAATAGGCTCTTGGTACAACAATCAAAGTGATTCAGGCCACATAAGTAAAGCGCTTCAAGTTCAATGAGTAAAACATTTTCGGCCTTTATAGTTGTGAATGTGAAAGTATTTCTGGAGTTTTCATTGTTTTTTGGAAAGCATAATATGTGAAAAGCATATTTAATTCTTTCAGATTTTCTAGGTCATGATCAAAGGTTTATGTTATGAATGCATAAATGTTACAGGATTGATATTCTGAGTACAATCATAGGCCAAAGCTCTTGCCATCTCTTGGTTCTGAGGTGGTAGTTTATTCTTGTTCCATGATGATCATAGTCTAAAGCTCTTGCTATCTCTTGGTTCTGAGGTCGTAGTTTATTCTTGTTCCATGATTCAAAGAAGGGGCTTTGCCCTCATTTCAAAAGGGGTCTCCATCAGATATCGGAGACACATTTGAGTCAAGAGTCTATTGATGAGTTATATTTCTATGAATGAGTAAATGCATATTTGTTCTAACCTTTTCTTTTCAGATCTTTCTCCCTGCTGTTCCCAGCCCTAATTCCCTTCTCCCCGACTGGCTTCATCATGACTCTGTGCTACAATAGCTTTCTGAGTTGGTGCCGCCGAAGGTGGGCCTTTTGTTCAGCAACATGCAGATCCAGAGGAAAAGACATTGTGAAAAATGTCACTGTTTTCACACTTATCAGGTGCTTCCAGGAGCTGTTATAACTGAAGGGGACCCGCTGGTAAGTAAAGGTGGATGCACACTGAAGTGCGGTGCCATCAATATGAAAGAGAGTAATCTTTCTCCAAGGGCGGCCACACACTGTAGTGGATTATTTCGCTTTATTAGTTGGTAAGACCAAATCAGATATAAAAGCCACAAATCTGTCTAGCAGCCTCTCGAGTCCCTGTCCTGTTCTTGCCATGAGTACGCAGTCAATTGCATTCATCAATACTGGTAACATTCTGGTCCCTAACCTAGGAGAATCAACTTCAGCCTTGATTAAGTAACTTTTGAGATAATTTATGTAGAAACTAAAATGAAAGTGGGCCAGCACACACCCCTGTCAGACCTTTCTTCTTAACTTCATAGGTAGCGTAATTCCGCAGTTGGGCCCAAACCTAATGCTGCCTTTTAAATCCTCATTGAGCTGAGAAAGCAAGTGGACAATCTTTGGATCAGCACCTTTTTCCACTAGCATACTCCATAATCTACCCCTTATATCATTACCAAAAGCTGCAGTAAGGTCAATAAATGCCAAAAAAGTACCTGCCTTTGGCGGCAAACACATAAACACATATTCACTGATTAGTAGGTGTAGATTCAGGCACTGGGCTATTGTTCCTATTCCTTGTATGGATCCATACTAAGCAGTCAATAAAATCGCCCTTTCATTGGCCCAGTTCTCTAAATGGTCCAACAGTAATCTACCTAACACCTTAGCAGTTGAGTCTATTTAGGATATTGGACAGTAACATTGTGGGTCATACCTGTACCCCTTTTTAAAAATGGGAACAATAATACCCTAGACTAGGATTTAGGGGGCCCAGAATGAACCACACTATGCAGTACATTCACCAGGATTGGAGCCCAGAATGCCAGATTATTCTTAAAAAGGTCAATCAAGACTTCATCCGGTCCTGGTGCTTTGTTGTTCGGACACCTTTCCATAGCAGATATAACATCTTTAATTGAGACTGTTAGCTGCTTGTAGTTTCAAGAGCTTGCTGTCTCCTTTGATGTACTGTTGTTGCTGCATGCCTAATTATGGGAGTCATATACATTTGTAAAATGGTTGACCAACATGTGCTCTGGGTAGGATTGAGATCTTTTGAGTAAAATTAACTGTATGATTTATTGCACAATGGATAGCGTAGCAATTAGAAGACAGGATTAAGATTTAGATTTCAACCTGAAATCATATGAGTTGAGAGTGAGTTTGTTTTGGTTCTCCCCAGTACTTACAGAAGACTACCTGCTTCCTGGTTTAAAGTATACTGTGAAAGAGGAGGTTTGGGATTTCATAGGAAACGAAACCATATCAATAAAAATACAGAGCAAGTACAGTTTACTTTTGAAGCTGATAAAATGATTAAACAAGGCTTTTTAAAAGAAGTGCTGGTAACTCCCCTATTGTGAGAATTTAAAAAAACAAAAGGAAGGTGGATGATAATGCAGGACCTGCAAAAATTTATAATATTGTACTTCAACGTTGCTTTGTGGTACACAATCCTGCTGTCATTTTGTTACAAATGATTGTAGATGTAGAATGGTTCTCTATAATTGATTTATGTGAAGTTTTTTTCTCTACTCCGCTTTATGAGGATAGCTGGTATCTCTTTGCATTCAGATGTTTGAATACAGTAATGGTCTGAATCCCACAAGGCTATACAGAGAGTATTTTGATTTTCTCTAAAATTTTTAAAAAAAGATTTAGGGAAGTTCTACCTCCCCTGTAACTCAGTGCTGGTAAAATACATTGCCGATCTGATTGTTACATCCAAGACAAAAAAGCCACCAAGTTTGACATCATTGCATTACTCAACCATTTGGCTGAAAATGCTCATAAAGTGTACCATCAAAATTGCAGTACTGTCACAAAGAAGTTATTTACTTGGGTCACAAGATTAAGAAAGGAGAGAGAATGGTGTCCACAAAATGTGTCAGGAATCCTCAAGGTGCCTCCTGCGTTATCTGTCAGCATCCCCAGGGATTAGGGTTAAATCATATCTCTGTTTTTGGTTAAACCTTCATGTTTCTAAGTAAACATAATGTGCTGTGTTACACAATTGGTTTTATCAATGCTTGTTTTACCAATGCTTGTTTGCTAATGTGAGCAGGTATAGACATGTGCTTCTAATTGGGTGTGGTGTAGACATGTGCTTCTGACTGGGTGTGGTGACTCATCCACATGTGGAAACTCAACTGCTTTCCTGATTGGCTCTAAATAGCAGAGTGAAGCATGCCTCCCTGCTTGGCTTTGTTTTGCTTCCTGATCTCAGCATCTGATTTGGCAGTATAGCCCCTGCTGTCATCTTCGTATTCAGGACTTTTGAGGCAATTCTTTTCTTCGTTACTGTACCAGCTTACACCAGGCATTCCTCCAACACTCTGGAAAAGACTGCAGCTAAGTGACTTGTATTCTCTAGGGAGTTTGTTCTTTGAACGCCGTGCTTTCCTAGAACAGCTGGTGTATTTTAGACCTCGTATTTTGGCAGAGTGCTTATCTTAAAGAGACAAATGCATTTCTGAACATTCTACATTATTATTTTAGTTACTTGCCTAAATGTGCTTCAGGAAATCTGCTTGAGCTCAAGTACTACAAAAAAGTGACAGTGCAATTTTAAAAGAACATTTACGTGACTTTTCTTCCTCTATTAGCATAAATCTTGGATTTAAATTGTTTCATTCATGCCTGTGTTTCAGGTTTGAGGAATTTGCTTTTGAAGGGTTTTTCACACACACAGTGAAACCAAACCAAACTGTGCCACCCTAACTGTTTAAACCCAGAGTGGACATTTGTATTTCTTGGATTGTTTTTGTTCCTTTTAATTTAACCCTATGCATGCAGGAAAGTTATACGTGATATAATTAATGCCCTTGTTTGTCTTTCTTGTGCATGATAAGTGCAACCACAGTTCTAATTGTAGTGTGCAACAGTGAATCTCTGTGAAGCCAGCCCTAGTGTTGCAGTACTTATTGTTATGGTACTCAGTTTGGGTTTTTGGGAATGCAGTGTTAGTAATTCTGCTAACAGTTATTATTCCCCAAGAAAAGTGCTGGAGCATCCCGGTGTTCTTCTACCGCTCCCGTGCCCATATCAGAAAGAGATTCAGTTTCAAGGAAGTTGAGTGCACTAACTGTACTATCACTCTGTCAACAACGACCTGCCCCCTCCCCCCCAAGATACAGGATCCCTGGCTGGACCGGCAAGACATGTCAGTGTTTTGTCTCTTTCTCTTCCAATCCCCCTATCCTTTTGGGACACCTGCCGGGGTTTCTGTGTCCACCAGGACGTGCCGACAGGTGTTCCAGGAGGTTGGGGGGCATACCATCGCCCCTGCAGACATCCTGCTTTTCAGGTGAGTGGCCCGTCTCAACATAAAACCAAGCCACAACATATAAGGCTGCCTGGGCGATGGATTCCCCAATAGGTACTTTCAAAGGTTTAGCCCAGGCTTTACCAGCTGATCAGGATGCTCAACTTTATTAGATTTAACTAGTACCTTAGCAGGATTACAGAAGGAAGTTCTTCCCTTAAAGCAAGAGAACCTGGAGTTGCACACTGAACTACAGCGGTATAAACCACAAGACACCCCCTGGGGAGGAGTCAAACGAAAACAAAGATCTCCAGTACTACAGGCCCCTCAGTTTGACCCATCTAATCATGTTCCTAGACCCGATTCAGGCCCAACGACTTCCACCACAAAACCCATGCAGGTAATGTTCACAACACCAACCCCTGTGCCCTTAGCTCCTCCAGAAATGTTTTTGGGAGATAGTGCCAAGTTCAAAATGTTTCTTAACCAGTGCCAGCTACCGTTTTTGTGTCGTGCAGCTGCATTCCTCAATGATGCTGCAAAGGTAGCTTTTATTATCTCTTATTTTGGAGGCAATGCAGCTAATTGGTCTATTCTGCTGGTGGAGCGCAATGACCCTATACTGTATGATTTCAACTGGTTCAAGGAAGCCTTGCGGAAGCTGTTTGCCAAACACCTCTTTGTGCAAGACAGTGACAATGAGTTGCTAAATTTGCACCAGGGAAACAAAGATCTACTGTCCTATATCACCTCTTTCAATCGGTTGGTGGCGAGACTGAGTGGCCAGAGGAGAAGAGGACCTCCCTCTTCTATTGTGGCCTTCGGGACGATCTCGAGGATGTTCTAGCCCACATTTTGAAAGCTCCTGCGGAGCGTTCCGAATTTATTGGCCTGGTGGCACGATTGGATCACCGCTTAAGTGAACATAAGGGAGAACAATTCCGGGGTGACACACACTTAGTGGTGCTCCAAACTGAGAAAAAGGAGTCCACCATTCCTACTCTTGATACACCTGAGCCCATGCAAATTGGCAGTGTGTGGGGCCCACTGTCTAAGGAAGAGAAAGAAAGTAGGAAAAAATTGAAACTGTGTTTACACTGCGGTAAGGCAGGACATTTTGCTTGGGAATGTTCTAACAAGCCTACTGCTCAAAAGAAAGCCATCGGAGCGTTAACAGTGCCTGACTTCTCTCTTCCTGACCAGGTGGAAAACTAACTGGCTCGATAACTTCTGAGACCATTTTATTGAGCGCTTATTTCAATATGGTCTCACATCTTCTGGCTAATACCACCAGTCCAGTACCTCGACATCTAACTCTTATTGTGACACTAGTGTTGTCCCCTCAGGTTCCTAAGGTCTTTCCCATATTGCTTGACTCTGGGGCTACCGGAAACTTTTTAGCCGTAATGGCTGTCAGAAAAGACGTCCCTGAACCAGTCAGAGCCGTGGATGACTAATGATTGTCCTCCGGGCTTATCGTTTATCAAACAACACCCTTGTCCATGCTTTGTGCAAACAACCATACAGAACAAATTCAGTTTGACCTCATAGATACCCCAGTATTTGGAGCCATTTTGGGGATACCCTGGCTTCAGTTACACAATCCCAAAATTGACTGGGCAGCAAGGACAGTGACATTAGACTCTAAATATTGCTGGAACTCCTGTTACCAAGACAAACCATTACTAGTAACACCCTTGCATTGGGGGTCCACACATAGTACGGCTATCAAGCCGGACGACACACTGGCCATTCCTGCACCGTATAAAGACTTCCATGATGCCTTTAGTGAACAGAAGGCCACCCAGCTGCCACCACATAGATCATACGATTGTAGTATAGACTTGATTCCAGGGGCAACACTACCATGTAGTAGGGTGTATGCTATTTCTGAGCCTGAGAATCAATACCTGCGAGACTACCTGTATGATCTATTGGCTAAGGGTTTCATTTGTCATTCAACGTCACCAGTATCATTGTCTTTGTTCTTTGTGTCCAAGAAGAATTGCGAGTTGTGCGCCTGTATAGATTACCGCGCAGTGAACAAAGTGACCATGAAAAATCGGTATCCACTTCCGTTGATCCCGGTACTTTTAGATCAGGTACGTCAGCCAACCATTTATACTAAACTCGACCTCCGGGGCGCCTACTACTTAATCTGAGTGATGAAGGCGGATGAGTGGAAGATGGCGTTCTGAACTAAAATTTGGACTCTTCGATTACACAGTGATGGCCTTCGGGTTGTGTAACGCTCCTGCAGCATTTCAATTTTTCATCAATTAAGTGCTGCAGGAGTTTCTGGATATCTGTGTAGTGGTATACATTGATGACATTTTGATCTATTCGTCTTCCATTGAGGAACATATAGGGCATGTAAGAGCGGTTTTACAATGGCTTCGTGAGCATCATCTCTTCACCAAGCAGGAAAAATGTGTTTGTCACGCTACAACTGTAGAATTCCTGGGATATGTGATCACTCCTGATGGAATTTCCATGGATAGGTCCAAGGTACAGGCCATCCTGGATTGGGTAGCCCCAAGATCCATCAAGGAAGTGCAACAGTTTTTGGGGTTCGCAAATTTTTATTGGAGATTTATACCCTACTTTTCTACCATGGTATCTCCCATAACTTGTCTCCTTCAAAAGGGGATTAAGTTCCTCTGGGATGCACAAGCTGAGAAAGCCTTCCAACATCTTAAAAACACATTTACTGAAGCACCCATTCTCCATCATCCCGACCCGGCTCAGCCATTTTTCGTGGAAGCAGACACTTCCCAAATGGCAGTGGGTGGTGTCTTGTCCCAACGAGATCCTGAGTCTTGGCATTTCCATCCAGTAGCTTACTTCTCAAAGAAATTGCTACCTGCAGAGCAAAATTACACGGTGACAGAGCGGGAACGTCTGGCTATCAAGCTTGCCTTCCAGGAATGGCGTGACCACCTACTAGGAGCTAGACACACCGTAACTGTTTACACAGATCACCGTAATTTACAGTTTTTTCAAGTGACCACGGCCCTGACACCTCGTCAAATATGCTGGCTTCTATTTTTTAATGAGTTTGACTTCGTAATCACCTATAGTCCTGGTACTACACAACAAAAGGCAGGATGGGTTTCTCCTCTGATGTTGCGCTAGAACAGGTCAGGAGCATTATACCCCCTGAAAAAATCATGGCTGTGTGCACTTCCCAAGAGTTCCTTGAGAAAATACAGGTAGCCCAACACAAGGTTCCTGTTCAACTGACGTGTATGAAAAAGAGGGTTTACTATACCATGCTGATCAGTTATACGTCCCGGCCAAAGAATTACCGGATACAGTGTTACACTGGAGACATGATTCTGTCCTTGCAGGTCACCCGGGTGAGAAAAAGATGTTAGATCTCTGTCAAAGATGGTTTCGGTGGGCCACACTTGTGCAGGATGTCAGAGCTATGTCCAGACTTGTTCCACC
Source organism: Pleurodeles waltl (assembly GCF_031143425.1). NCBI lineage: Eukaryota > Metazoa > Chordata > Amphibia > Caudata > Salamandridae > Pleurodeles > Pleurodeles waltl. Next base: position 774,873,402 of record NC_090436.1, read on the forward strand.
TGTGTTCGTGCTAAAACCCCACATACTCCATCCACAGGATTGTTACTTCCCATGCCAATTCCGGTGGCCCCATGGTATACCATAAGTATGGATTTTATTTCTGATCTCCCAGCTTCCAATGCAACATGTCATATGGGTGGTTGTAGATTACCTAACTAAAATGGCTCATTTTGTTCCATTAAAATGCCTCCCTGGGGCTTCCAAGCTCTCTGATTTGTTTGTCCAACACATTGTAAGGCTTCATGGGTTGCCCACCACATTTGTTTCCGATCATGACCCCCCAATTCACATCACAGTTTTGGCGTAGCTTCTGTTCCTCTGTCAGTATGGACATCCGCTTGTCCTCTGCATATCATCCACAAACCGATGGGCAGACAGAATGTGCCAACCAATCGCTGGAGCAAATCCTGAGATGTTACATTGACACATGGTCTACTGAGTGGGAAAAGACTTTGGGGGTCATTCCAACCCTGGCGGTCGGTGTTAAAGCGGCGGCCAACCAGCCAACAGGCAGGCGGTAAAAAAAATGGAATTCTGACCCTGGCGGGAACCGCCAACACAGGCCGCCACTTTAACACTTCGACCGCCACGGCGGGACAAACAAACAGCGCGGCGGTCACCGCCAACAGACAGGCGGCAGACAATGTACCGCCCACACTATCACGACCCACCAATCTGCCCCTTTTCCGGGGCGGGAGCCCGCCGATTAAAACACGGCGGAAACAGACTACGAACGGGAAAACGCTCACCTATACACACTCCACGAGGAATCTGGACAGCATGGAACCCGAATTAAACATCCTACCAGCCATTGTCTTCCTGCTCCTCTACCAGGAGCACGAACGCCGGCGCAGAAGACAACGGTGAGTACTGCACCTACGACACAGGGGAGGGGGGAGGAGAAAAGGTTACGGGCACACACATACGCGACACCCCCCCCCCCCAAATCCCTACACACCAATGCAGAGCAACAAGTCAGAGTGACACCCCCCAAACCCCCTGGAATAATGCAAAGACAAAATAAAATGATCATTAAAATTGAAGTATATTATAGCATATTTGAAGTTAAGTGAAATATGAAATATATAAAATAAATATATTACAACATGAACAATATATACATAGTCCAAAAGTCCGGCACATATTGGCTACATTCCATTGTTCGTGGGCCAATGTGCATAAACACATGGGCAAAGCCCACACACGAGACCCGATTCCATTGGAGAGAACACTGCTGGGGCATCAGAGAATAAAACCACAGGCACCTCAGGGGGAAGGGAAGGGGGGGCACCTCAGCCACATGAGTCCACGACGCCAGATCCACGAGGGGCCTCCATGCCCACTGTACCATCCTGGGGAGTGCAAAGCCACAGTCCATCAGGTGGATTACAGACTCCACTGGTTATGGAGGAGGCATGTTGGCCAGAGTGCTTCGAGAAGCCCTGCTCGTCACACAGATCCGGCCCTGCCAATGGGCCAGCGGTGCTTGACAGGAAGGGCCCAGCGGACCAGTTCAGAGAGGGCGGTGCCCAGCGGAGCGGTGCTTGACAGGAAGGGCCCAGCGGACCAGTTCAGAGAGGGCGGTGCCCAGCGGAGCGGTGCTTGACAGGAAGGGCCCAGCGGAGCGGTGCTTGACAGGAAGGGCCCAGCGGACCAGTTCAGAGACGGCGGTGCCCAGCGGAGCGGTGCTTGAGATGAAGGGCCCAGAGGAGCGGTGCTTGACAGGAAGGGCCCAGCGGAGCGGTGCTTGACAGGAAGGGCCCAGCGGACCAGTTCAGAGACGGCGGTGCCCAGCGGAGCGGTGCTTGAGATGAAGGGCTCAGCGGAGCGGTGCTTGAGATGAAGGGCCCAGCGGAGCAGTGCTTGACAGGAAGGGCCCAGCGGAGCGGTGCTTGACAGGAAGGGCCCAGCGGAGCGGTGCTTGAGATGAAGGGCCCAGCGGAGCGGTGCTTGACAGGAAGGGCCCAGCGGAGCGGTGCTTGACAGGAAGGGCCCAGCGGAGCGGTGCTTGAGATGAAGGGCCCAGCAGAGCGGTACTTGAGATAAAGGGCCCAGCGGAGCGGTGCTTGAGATGAAGGGTCCAGCGAAGCGGTGCTTGAGATGAAGGGCCCAGCTGAGCGGTGCTTGACAGGAAGGGCCCAGCGGAGCGGTGCTTGACAGGAAGGGCCCAGCGGAGCAGTTCAGAGACCGCGGGGCCCAGCGGAGCGGTGCTTGACAGGAAGGGCCCTGTTCAGCGGTGCATCTCACGGCGGGGCCCTGTTCAGCGGTGCTTGTCTTGGCGGAGCCCTGTTCAGCGGTGCTTGTCTTGGCGGGCCCTGTTCAGCAGTGCTTGTCACGGCGGGGCCCTGTTCAGCGGTGCTTGTCTTGGCGGGGCCCTGTTCAGCGGTGCTTGTCCTGTGCTGGAGTCCTGGGCCCGTGGGTGTCCTCCGTCACACCCCAAATGGGGCTGGTGGGGCCCTCCTGGGCAGCTCGCCTGCTGCCGGACTTGTCCGCCCTGCTGCCCTTGCCCTCCTTCGCCGAATCTCTGGGGCCCTTGCCTCCCTTTGTGGATGTGCCAGGTGATGGTGCAAGGGTGGTGTCCTTGGGGGCAGCCGTCTCAGGCCTGTCGCGCCGGCCCTTCCCTTTTTTGGTTCTTTTCCCAGGGGTTGGGCTGGCTGTCCCCTTGCTGCTGGCCGATGTTCCTGCCCTAGGAGCTGGTGGACTCCAATAGCCCTAAACGATGGTCCTAGTAGGTGCAGGGCTTGTGGTGGCTGAGGTGCTGTTTGGACTCTTACGAGATGGAGGGGGTGGGTCAGGTGATGCAAAGAGGTTAATTTTGGAGAGGAACAACTTTTTAGGAGCAATGGGAAGGGTAGGTGCAGTGGGTATGGGAGTGGAGGAAGAGGATGTGGTTGTAGGAGAGTCAAGTGTGCTGTCTTTGGGTGCAGGTGCTTGTGACGGAGGCTGTTGTGAGGTGGATGGCTGTTGGGTGGGTGGCTGCCTGCGTTTGTGTGGTTTGGAAGAGGGGGTGACAGACACACTGGGAGAGGACACAGGGGACGTGTAAATGGCAGTGGGGGTGGTGACTGCACGTGTGCGGACTGTTCTGTGGGTGTGGTGGTGATGGACGTACTGGCTGATGGTGGTGTGCATGCAGGTGTGAGTGGAGACATCACAGGGAGGGAGGAGGGAGACGACGAGGAGGGGGACACAGAGGAGGCAGTGGCTGTTGGCATGTCTGCATGTGGATGTTGCTTGGGTGAATGCTTGTGTGATCTGTGGTGCTTATGTCTGGATGAGCTGCCCTTGGGTGTTGATGTGTGTGCAGGCTGGTCTGTAGGTGTGTCTGGGATAGGCAGAGGAACAGGGGAGTGGGACTGGGTGGAGGGAGTTGGAGGAGGGAGGCTGGAGACAGGGACAATGGCTGCCGTCAGTGCTGAGGCCAGAGCGTTGAACGATCGCTGATGGGCAGCCTGACCCGAATGAATGCCCTCCAGGTATGCATTGCTCCGAAGCACCTCCCTTTCTACCCCCTGGATGGCATTCAAAAGTATAGACTGCCCAACAATGAGCGTCTGGAGGAGGTCAATGATCTCCGCACTGAGGGCAGCAGGGGTAACTGGGGCAGGGCCTGAGGTGCCTGGGGCGAAGGAGATGCCCGGCTTCCTGGCCGAGCGGGCACGGGGCCAACGCTGAGGGGCTGCTGGGAGGGCAGAGCTGGTGCGCTGGGTGGCGGCTGTACCTGTTGTTGCGGTGGGCACGGATGTTGCCGCCACCACAAGGGAGCTCCCTTCCGAGGACGTGTCGGTGTCGCTGAGGTCTCCACGGGTCCCCGTTGTGGAGCTCCCCTCGCCCTCCGTCTCACTGGTGTACTCGGGGTCGGTTGCATGGCCCTCCGGGGCCATGTGAGATGCAGCTCCCTCATGCGCCGATGCCACTTCTCCTCCGCCTGATGATGCTAAGGCACACATGAACAGGAAAACCAAAAAAAAGGGGGGGGAGAAGAAAGAAAGACATGTTGAGTGCATGCATTGGCGACACCGTTGGCGGAGAGGACCGACACAGAAGACCCCTGCACTACGCCGCGCACTCGGGGTACACTACTCAATTATTGTGACTTGGCCTACAAGTCTATGGACGACAAATGCACACATAGGTGAGCCCGGGCCATGGATAGCTGTACTTAGCAGCCTACAGAGGTGAGGGGCGGGGCATAGGGCCATGCCTTACGGAGGGGCCTAGCCTACAGAAACCGCCCTGGCCTAGAGATAGCCACAGCCCTCCTCCCCCACCCAGACACCTCCACTGTGCGCTAATATAGCAGAATGTGCTGATACTCACCCCCTTGTGTCTGCTGTGATGTCCTCATGCGCCCATCCAAATCGGGGTAGGCCACCGCCAGGATCCGGGACATCAGGGGTGTCAATTGCCGTGTGGCACCCCTCCTAGGTTGGGAGGCCATCCCCAGCAGAGCCTCGGCGGTCTTTCTGCTCCCGCGGCGGATGTCCTCCCACCTCTTGCGGCAGTGGGTGCCCCGTCTGTTGTGGACCCCCAGTGCCCAGACGTCCTTGGCGATGGCACGCCAAATGTCAATCTTCTGATGGGCGCTGACCTGTGTGACATGTACAGGGTGGGAAAAGAAATATCATCACTTTTCTGCATGGTCGATAAGAGTGGCCCTCCCTCCCCAACCTTGCCATGTGGCACATGCTCTCATCTGTCGTGCGTTGCATTCCTCATTCGCTCCCCTCCCCACCATCTTACATCCACCCCACTCAACACAGGCATAGCCCATACAACATGCTCCCTGTGTATTTACCTGTTGGTCTGGAGGACCGTAGAGTAGCGCATACTGGGGGAGGACCCCATCAACAAGTTTCTCCAATTCCTCAGATGTGAAGGCAGGGGCCCTTTCCCCAGTCGCAGCAGCCATTGTCTCTTCCAGACCGAGGTCACAGCAGCACTTGCAGTATATGTCCTCTCCTGTGGATGATCAGGTCTCGAGTGATTAAGCAGATAGAAAATGGCGGTCACGCCCGCGGCGGTGCGTACCGCGACGGCCGACGCACATCGTCATTGGCTCCTGAGACCCATAGGGTTCACTGTTAACCAATGCTGCTTTGCGCCGCGGTCTTCGACCGCCTACCGCCACGGTGTGCCACGCCAGCGCATTGACCTCACATCCCATTGTCACACTTCACAGGTCAGGCAGCCGCCATTTCAAGGGCCCACATGGCTTAATTTCTACTGCGTCACACAGGCCTAGGCCTTGCATTGCCAATCATACAAGCCATTCAATGCATAGCGAATCGTGTACTGTGCAAGCTGTGGTTACGTACCTGTGGGTTGCTTGACTCTGTGCTCCATGTTGTTCTTCCTAGGCACCGTCCGCTGGGACTTGCGAGGAGATGGAGGAATCCTCCCGTGTACAGACTGCTGGTGGACCTGTCGACAATGGAAGAAAGACATGTCATACTGACATACAGACTTGACCGAGCCACTATACAGGAACTGTGTGCCCAGCTGGAGCCAGACCTGATGTCCCCCATTCGCCAACCCACAGGGATTCCCCCTCTGGTGCAGGTTCTGTCAGTACTCCATTTTTTAGCAAGTGGATCATTCCAAACAACAGTGGCCATATCATCAGGGATGTCTCAGCCTATGTTTTCTAAGGTTTTGACCAGAGTGTTGTCTGCCCTGATGAAATACATGCGGAGCTACATTGTTTTCCCTGAGGTGGGCGATTTGGCTACAGAGAAGGGTGATTTCTATGCCCTTGGACATATCCCCAACATCATTGGTGCCATTGATGGGACTCATGTGGCTTTGGTTCCCCCCAGTGGAAGTGAGCAGGTGTACAGGAACAGAAAAAGTTATCATTCGATGAATGTCCAGGTGGTCTGTTTGGCTGACCAGTACATCTCCCATGTAAATGCCAAGTTCCCTGGGTCAGTGCATGACGCGTACATCATGCGAAATAGCAGCATCCCTTATGTGATGGAACAGCTACAGAGACACCGTGTGTGGCTAATAGGTGACTCTGGTTACCCCAACCTGTCGTGGCTACTTACCCCAGTGAGGAATCCCAGGACAAGGGCAGAGGAATGCTACAATGAGGCCCATGGGCGAACTAGGAGGATTATAGAAAGAACCTTCGGCCTCCTGAAGGCCAGGTTTAGGTGCCTGCATATGACAGGTGGATCCCTAATGTACTCACCAAAGAAGGTGTGCCATATCATCGTGGCCTGCTGTATGCTTCACAACCTGGCTTTGCGACGCCAGGTGCCTTTCCTGCAGGAGGATGGTCCAGATGGTGGTGTTGTAGCAGCTGTGGAGCCTGTGGAGAGTGAAGAGGAGGAAGACGACGGGGACGACACAAACAACAGGGACACAGTGATACAACAGTATTTTCAGTAGCACACAGGTACGAATCAACCCCGCCATTTTACATTTACTTAAAGTCTCCTGCCTCTCTACTGTCTGTGTTTCCCCCCAGTTCCTGTTAACTGAGTTGTGACTTTCCCTTCCGTTTTCAGAGCTGTGGGCCCCACTGCGTGACCTCTGCTTTGTTTGCCCATGGACTACAGCTGTGTGACAGTGGTATGTTGTCATCACAATGTAACTGAACATTTTGGCACCGTTATGTCTAATACATTTGTTCAAAATACAGGCAGACTCCAGATTTTTTAAGTGCAATAAGTGATTTTATTAAAGTGCTAAATTTAGGAACATGATTGTAAAATGGTGATGGGTGATGGTGGAGTAATGTCCATGGCAGAGTCCAGTTTTCAGTCTCACAGGTGCATTGTCCATATGCCTGTGGGAGGATGGAGCAGGGGCAGTTTAAGTTTGGACAGGGTGACAATGTGGGACAGTGGGATGACATCAGGGGGTATCCTTTGCTGGCGGGGGTCTTGGCATCCTACTCTGTCTTCTTCTGAGATCTCAGGTACCGCTTGCGGGGTGGTTCTTCTTCTGCAGGAGGTGGGGTTCTGGTGGCCTGTCGTTGTGTGGGGGCCTCCTGTCCACTAGCGCCGGCGGAGGTGGTAGGCTGTTCCTGGTCCATGCTAGTGACAGGTGCCCTTTGTGGTGCCACATGGTCCCGCAATGTGGTGACTATCTGGTTAAGGGCCACGACGATGGTCCCCATTGTGGAACTAATGTTTCTCAGTTCCTCTCTGAACCCCATGTACTGTTCCTCCTGCAGTACCTGGATCTCCTGGAACCTGGCCAGTACCGTAGCCATCGTCTCCTGCGAGCGGTGGTGTGCTCCCATGATGGAGGAGAGGGCCTCTTGGAGAGTGGGTTCCCTGGGCCTGTCCCCCCCCTGTCGCACAGCAGCCCTCCCAGTTCCCCTGTTTCCCTGGGCCTCTGTCCCCTGGACCGTGTGCCCACTACCACTGCCCCCAGGTCCCTGTTGTTGTTGGGGTGGTGGGTCAACCTGGGTGCCCTGTAGTGGTGGACACACTGCTGATTGACGTGTCCTGGAGACAGAGGCATGGGCCCGCTGGGTGGGAGCTGTGCTGGTGTTCCCAGAGGGGGTTAGGTCTGCTGTAGCCTGTGGCTGTCTGTGGGGAACCGACTGTCCCGAGGTCCCCGATGGGCCGGGCTGGTCATCTGGGTCCAGGGAGACAGAGCTGCTGTCATCACTGTGGGCCTCTTCTGGGGGTGGGATGGACATCTCTGGACCCTCTGTGGCGGTGTGGTGGCGTTCGGGTCCTGCAGGGGTATAAGAGTATGGTTATTGCTTCTGTGTGTGCCATTTCATGTAATGGGTGGGTGGCCGTGTCCCCCAGTGCTGGCATTCCCTTGTGGGGGCTTTTGTGACGGTGGCTTGTGGGGGTGATGGGTGTGTGCAGTGGGCATGCTTTGGTGATGGGTGTCCATGCTTTGGGGAAGCATGCAGGGCTAGGTTTTGGGATGGGTGGGTTGTGATGGTGAGCCATTAGCAAGGAGTTGGTGTGATGGGGGTGGGGGTGAGGGTGGGGGTATGATTTGGCATGCAGCTGGGGTGGGGGGAAGGAAGTAGTGAAGATTTGACTTACTAGAGTCCATTCCTCCGCCTACTCCTGCGAGGCCCTCTGGATGCAGGATGTGCAAGACTTCCTCCTCCCATGCTGTGAATTCTGGGGGAGTAGGTGGGGGTCCGCCGCCAGTCTTCTGCACCACGATGTTGTGCCTTGATACCATGGAACGCACCTTCCCCCGTAGGTCGTTCCACCGCTTCCTGATGTCGTCCCGATTTCATGGATGCTGTCCCACAGCGTTGACCCTGTCCACTATTCCTTGCCATAGCTCCATCTTCCTGGCAATGGTGGTGTGCTGCACCTGTGTCCCGAAGAGCTGGGGCTCTACCCAAACTATTTCCTCCACCATGACCCTGAGTTCTGCGTCAGAGAACCTGGGGTGTCTTTGGGGTGCCATGGGGTGGTGTGGATGAGGTGAGGGGTGGTGTATGTGTTGTAGAGTGTGGTGAGTGCGGTGGTGTGTGGTGTTTTGTGCGTGGATATTGTGTAGGTGATGTTGTGATTTGCCTCTGTGTGATGTTGTACTCTATTCTGTGCAATCTCTCTCTGTCCTTCAGTCGCAATTGTGGTCGTAGGGGTTTGTGGGTGATGTGGGTGTATGTTTTATATTTAATTGGTTGTGTGGGAGTGGTGTGTGTATGTGTCTCAGGTGTGTGTATTTTGAATTATCCAATGTGGATGTGTTTTGTAAAGGTGTGTGTATTTTGACCGTGGCGGTGTGTACCGCCAATGGAATACCGCGGTTGAAAGACCGCTGCGGGGATTTGTGGGTCGGAATGGTATGGGCGTATTTCTGTTGGCGTGACGGTGGAGGTTTGGTCATCGCCAGTTTCCCGCTGACCTTTGGTGTGGCGGACTTTTGTTGATGTCGGGTTTTTGGCGGTTTGTCAGTTGCGGGTCAGAATGACCGTGGCGGCTTACCGCGACCGCAGCAGTGTTATGGCGGTCTTCTGACCGGCGGTAAGCGCCTTTTACCGCCGAGGTCAGAATGACCCCCTTTATCTCTTGTTGAATTTGTATATAACAACAGTGTCCACATGGCTACAGGAGTATCCCCATTTTACTGTTTGTTTGTTCTGCATCCAAGAATGCTACCTATAGCTGGGTCCCAATTATCCACAAAAGTCTCATCAGTACAGAAATACCTTGAGGAGTTACAGGAGATTAGAAAACAAGTACAACACCATTTAAAACTCTACCAAGCTCAAGTAAAAAAACAAGTAGACAAAAGAAGGAGACCTGCTCCCTCTTCTCAGATAGGAGATCAGGTGTGGCTCTCATAAAAAAATCTCCATCTTGCAGGATCCAGAAAATTAAACCCCCGATTTCTAGGCCCCTAACCTATTGCCAAAATCATCAATCCTGTGGTAGTAGAACTGACACTGTCAGATGATTTCAAGGTACACCCCGTGCATGTGCCGTTACTCCGTCCCTCTTCCCCTGATACCTGCAATGCCCCATGACCTCCCCCTGTAAAAGTACACGGGCAATGGGAATTTGAAGTGGCCAACATTCTTGACTCTAGGTGCGTCCGTGGTGTTCTACACCATGTATTGGCTTGGAAAGGCTATGGGCCTGAGACAATTCCTGGGAACCCGCATCCACAGTTCATGCTCCACGTCTTACTAAACAATTCCATCTCCTGCACCCTTCCAAGCCCCGCCCTTTGAGAAGGTCCTTGGTTGGGAGCACTGTCAGGAATCCCCAAGGTGCCTCCTGTCTTATCTGTCAGCATTCCCAGGAAATAGGGTTAAATCATATCTCCGTTAAACCTTCATGTTTCTAAGTAAACATAATGTGCTGTGTTACACAATTGGCTTTATCAATGCTTGTTTTATCAATGCTTTCTTGCTAATGTGAGCAGGTGTAGACATGTGCTTCTAATTGGGTGTGGTGTAGACATGTGCTTCTAATTGGGTGCGGTGACTCATCCACATGTGGAAACTCAACTGCTTTCCAATAGCAGAGTGAAGCATGCTTCCCTGCTTGGCTTTGTTTTGCTTCCTGATCTCAGCATCTGATTTGGCAGTACAGCCCCTGCTGTCATCCTCATATTCAAGACTTTCGAGGCAATTCTTTTCTTCGTTCCTGTACCAGCTGACACCAGGAATTCCTCCAGCACTCCAAAAAAGACTACAGCTAAGTGACTAGTATTCTTCAGGGAGTTTGTTCTTTGAGCCACGCTTTCCTAGAACAGCTGGTGTATTTTAGACCTTGTATTTTGGCAGAGTGCTTAGCTTAAAGAGACAAATGCATTTCTAAACATTCTACATTATTTTTGTAGTTACTTGCCTAAATGTGCTTCAGGAAATTTGCTTGAGCTCAAGTACTCCAAAAAGTGACAGTGCAATTTTAAAAGAGCATTTAAATGACTTTTCTTTCTCTAATAGCATAACTCTTGGATTTAAATTGTGTCATTCATGTCTGTGTTTCAGGTTTGAGGAATTTGCTTTTGAAGGGTTTATCACACACACAGTAAAACCAAACCAAACTGTGCCACCCTAACTGTTTAACCCCAGAGTGGACATTTGTATTTATTGGATTGTTTTTGTTCCTTTTAGTTTACCCCTATGCAGGCAGGAAAGTTACACGTGGTATAATTAATGCCCTTGTTTGTCTTTCTTGTGCATGATAAGTGAAACCACAGTTCAAATTGTAGTGTGCAACAGTGAATCTCTGTGAAGCCAGCCCTAGTGTCGCAGTACTTATTGTTATGGTACTCAGTTTGGGTTTTTGGTAATGCAGTGTTAGTAATTGTGTCAACAGTTTTTATTATCCAAGAAAAGTGCTGTAGCATCCCGGTGTTCTTCTACTGCTCCCATCCCCATATCAGAAAGAAAGATTCAGTTTCAAGGAAGTTGAGTGCACTAACTCTACTATCACTCTGTCAACAACAACGACCTGCCCCCCAAAGATACAGGGTGCCTGGCTGGACCGGCAAGACCTGGCAGTGTTTTGTCTCTTTCTCTTCCACTCCCCCTTTCCTTTTGGGACACCTGCCGTGGTTTCTGTGTCCACCAGGAAGTGCCTAGAGGTGTTCCAGGAGGTCGGGGGCATACCATCGCCCCTGCAGACATCCTGCTTTTCAGTGAGTGGACCCGTCTCAGCAAAATGCATCTCTGCAATTTCACAAACGACTCAGAAAGAAGTGAGAATGTGTTTCTGAATAGTTAGCTACTGTTGTCAGGGCATCCAAACTTTTCACTGACCAGAAAGCCTTTACAAAGGATTACACACAGTAATGCAAGTGATCCAGTGCACTGGGACAATAAATACCTTCCTGGAGCTTAGACATTGCGCCTCATTATGAGGCTGGTGGTCCAAGGACCGCCAGCATTGTGGTGATTGTTGGACTGCCGCAACGGTGGCGGTCTAACTGCCACATTACAATCCTGCTGGGCGGACCCACCTAATGACCGCCGTCCCCACTAGGAACATGGTTCACTAGGTGGTGACGGCAGTCTGAGTTGTACTCAGGGCAGCACTGAGTTCAGCTCTGCCTGGCTGTTTACAACTCAGCTTCAGGGTCCCCACCATGAGAAGGCTGGCAGAGAGCCTGTGTAGGGGCGCCCCGGTCCAGCACAGTCAGAAGACATTGCAGACAGTGCGCATTCTGAGGGTGCTGTGTGCTATGGTGTTGGCCTCGGCTCCTTCTGCGGAGCCCAGACCAATATCATAGTACTGTTCCCACCCGGGAGCCCAGCGGGAACCGCGTACTTCAATGTTCCCATTGTTCAGCCTGGTGGAAACATTTTAATACACACTGGAAGGGGCAGTGGCATCCTCCCGGCAAGTTTGACAGTCCTGCAGTGGGACCACCAAACTCATAATTAGGTCCATAGTCTCTGTACTGCACTTGTTTTTGAATGCCTAAATATAAAATATGTTTTCTTTATTCTGTTCATGAGACAGAAGGGTGTTCACTTCCAGTAATTACTCAGCAGCATGCGAACCAAACCAGCCAGTGTTTTGCCTTTTTACTATATAGACCCTGTAGCCACCAAACTTCCGGTTGATTGAGGAACGTTGCTGCTGCCTGTCTGCCATTCAGCAGATAGAAGGGATTGGGATGGGTTGTACACTTATTGTGTTAGTCTCTTATTCAGCTGAGATTTTGCTCACTCGTACTCAAACTCAGCATCTGACAAACTGGTGTTCGATTAGGTATGAGCAGATTACTCCTGAAGCTGAAAAATGTAAATAAGAATATCCTGAATACCACCACACTCCTGCCAATGCATTATGGGGGAGATTCCAGTAATGGAGACAGTGATGGTGACCATAACTGCATTGTGATGACAGAATTGTTTTCCAATCAAAGACCATGTTTTCAGAATATATCACTCGAATTGGCTGATTTGATTTTCTATTTAGGTGGTTCTTGTCTGAGAAACCATTAAGGAATTCTTCAAGCAGTACATGCGGTTTGCACAATAGCATACATTATTGAAGCATCATACTTATGTTATATAACATCTGCACAATTAGAAGAATTAATTACCATTACACGAGCATGCTGTGTGGCCAATTGATTGAGTGTTACAATCTACACTGAAAGCCAATAATGTTTTGGAGTATTCCATGATTTTGGCTATCAAACGGGTTTCTCAGGCACTTCAATTAGGAATGGACAAAGAATTCTGAAAGTTTTGAATGTGCATTGGGTGCCTAGTAAAATTATGCTTGTGAAATGTACAAAACATAGGAGGGACGATGACGTAGTTACACTTGGCAACCAATATGTTGATGAAGTTGCAAAATACTGTACTCCTATGTCCAATACTTTAAAATCAAACGAAGATTGTAATCCTGAAAGGGATAATGTAAATTATTTCTTTTCTGCAACTATGCAGACATTAAAAGACTTGAAAAATCTGCACAATAATGTTCCTGGGGATGAAAATAAAAAGTGGGATACGGCAGGTTCTGCTAAAGATGAGAATTGACATGGAGATTATATGATGATACAATTGTTTTCCTAAATTGTGTTTGGAGCCAAAAGATTAGGTACATGCACAGTTCTACTTATTGTTGGGCAGGATGGCATTATGTATTTTCATCCAAAAGGGTATCCATGTTCTTACAGGTCCCCTGAGGCTCATTCTAACAGCCAGGTCTTGAGTGCACTTTGGAAATCAGAAAGTGAGGTGATAATCTGGAGTTGAGTGGGGAGGCTGTTGCAGGCTTTAGCTGGGATGTACGAGAAGGAGCATCCTCTGCCTCTGCTTCTGTAGACGAGAGGAGTGTGGGCAAGTGAAAAAGAGGCAGAATGTAATCTTCTTGATTTTTTTGGTGGATGTTATTTTTGCTAGTATCTGGTTTGGAGAAATCCTTGATGATGTTGAAAAGTTTCTTGCTGTTGTTGGTGCCGGTTTTGATACAAGTTTTATGTTGAGGAGTGGGCCCTGGAGTTGGTGGGTTGCTTCTGTTGTGGTGAGGGGTCAGCATGGTGCTTTTCGGCATGACAGTGGTATTGGTGGAACAGGAGAAGGTACGCCTGGGGCAGGAGAACATTCCTAGCTTCAAAGTGCACTGTGCCATTGTAGCAGAGTTCGCTGGGGCATCCAGTATTCAGGGGTAGAGGACAGTAGTGGTGTACCTGTGGTGGGTCCAAGCAAGGATGGGCACAGACAGGCTTGCTTTTGGCGCACCAGCAGCATGGCTGTATTGCAACCTTCATTAAGTAGGTCCTGTGAGATGGGAGGGTCAATGGATGCAATGGGTGGGGCTAGCAGAAGGCAGAAGTAAGGCAGGAACAGCAGTAGGAGAGCGCAAGGGTGTAAAATGGTGGGAAAGTCTACAGCTACCAGGCAAGTGGAAAAAAGGCAAAACAGCGGGGCAAAGGCTGAAACACGTTAACAAGAGGCAATATGGGTGCAAAAGACAAACAAGAGACAATACAGGTGAAACAGAGAAACAAGATGCAATACGGGTGAAACAGCCAAACAAGAGGCAATACGGGTGAAACAGACAAACAAGGCAATATAGATGAAACATACAAACAAGAGGCAATAAGGGAGAAACAGACAAAAAAGAGGCAATAAAGGTGAAACCGGGCAAACAAGTGGCAATAGAGGGTGAGCAGACAGAAAAGATAATGTTAGATAGCAAAAGGGCCACAGCAAGGTCAAGATGACTGTGGGAAGAATTCGTTTTGGAGTGCAACGGGGAGAGCTGGGCAAGAGGACCTGCTTAATCTTTCACAAATGTAGGCTTAATCCTCATTCTACAACTACAGATGAAGATTTTTTTTACTGTAATGTTACTTGTCAACAATTCAATTTTGGCAAAAAAGATTACAGTGACTTTAGGTCACATTGGGCTTTATGAGGTACCCTTTACAAAGATGCCAATTCATATTGTGGAGTGCAAAGGATTACTTTATACTTTAGCCATTGTTTGTCTTTTTCTAGGTGTCTTGATGCCTATCTGATTGGGACTGACTGTAGCCAAACTCTTGTTGAGGGAGATGATTCCTAGATCTGGTTGACCAACTTCTTTAGATTGAGATAGAGGGACTCACTTCAGTTAAATCAGTGCTTTCATTTTGGTTATCGACCAGCAGGAATTGTTGAAAAAATTGTAATCTGAAGTAAAAGTTGTCCTAGATGTATTTTTCATTGAAATGGCCACCCAGATGTCTTACCATTGGTCCTAATGAGAAGCACCCCCAATAAAGTGACTGTCTTTTCTCCTCATTAGATAATTATGGGGGGAGGGTGTAATGTGGGTTTCTGGTTTCCCTTCTGCTGCACTTGTGACTATTTCTGATGCTGGTGTGCTAGATTGTGTTACAGGCAGTCTCTCACCAGGTGAAGTTAAGTACAGCAAGTGAGGAACTCTGCCCATGACCTAGAACCAGGTGACTGGGTTGCAGTGAAGACACATGAGGAGAAGAGCTGCCTTCATTTGGAAGTGCATGAGCCCTAGCAAGTGATTCTTGTGAAGAATATTGTTGTGAAGTATGCAGGCAGAATCCACACATCTCATGCGAAAAGAGTAAAGACTACAACTGAAGAAGTGGTGACACAATCACTGATTCACAGTGTCAAACTTGAGTGCAAGTTCAAAGACATTCTAAAATAGATCAAGTAACTTTCATCAAAAACTGCACAGATCAAGTGGCAAGTGAAGTTGAATTTACAGCAATTGTCAAAAGTGGGGCAGATAATGAAACTTAGCACCAAGATGTAGTGAGAGACAGAACACAGATAGATTTGAGTGATGCAGCGACTGAGCAACCTGTGGTTGGAAGTGCTAAATGAGCAAGGGTAACAAGTAAGAAATATGCAGCACCTGAATGGATATACTTAGCTAAGATAGAACCAGAGCACAGAGACTTTGGTGGTCATTACAACCCTGGCGGACGGTGTTAAAATGGCGATAAGACCGCCATCATGCCGGCGGTAAAAAGTTTGCAATTACGACCGTGGTGGAAACCGCCAGCAAAGACAGCCACTTTAACACTCCGACCGCCACGGCGGTACAAACAACCAGCGCGACTGTCACCGCCAACAGACAGACGGGAGACAATGTACCGCCCACACTTTTCCGTGGCAGATTCACTGTGGATAAAAACACGGCGGAAACAGGAATTTCAAAGGGAAAACGCTCACCTCTACACACCCCATGTGGAACGAGGACACCATGGAACCGGAACTCCAAATTCTACCTGCGATAGTCTTCCTGCTCCTCTACCAGGAGCACGAACGCCGGCGGTGAAGACCATGGTGAGTACTGCACCTATGACACAGGGGAGGGGGGAGGGAAAAAACAGGGACATACACACGCAACACCCCCACCCCCACCCACTACAACACACACTAATGCATATTAATACATCACAGTTACACCTCCCAACCCCCCCGGAAGAATGCAAAGACAATAGAAAATGAGTGTAACTATTGTAATATATTAAAATCAAGTAGGCAAAAATATATATGTACACCATTTACAAAATATATACCAAGCATAGTAGTCCAGGTAGTGCTCCAATTAAGTCCGTGGAACACTGGGTCCACACGGTATGGGCGAGGCCCACACAAGATCCCTGACCATGATGGAGAGAACACTGCAGGGGCATCAGACAGCAACTAAACAGGCACCTCAGGGGGAGGGAATGGGGGGCACCTCAGCCGGTTGAGTGCATGATGCCAAATCTACGTGGGGGCCACATGTCCACTGTTACATCCTGGGGTGTGCAAGGCCACAGTCTCTCAAGTCTCTACAGTGGGTGGCTTGCCCACTGTTCAAACCTGGGGAGTGCAAAGCCACAGTCTCTCAAGTCTCTACAGTGGGTGGCTTGCCCACTGTTCAGTCCTGGGGAGTGCAAAGCCACAGTCACTCAAGTCTCTACAGTGGGTGGCTTGCAAACTGTTCAATCCTGGGGAGTGCAAAGCCACAGTCTCTTAAGTGGATAACAGTCTCCACTGGTTCTGGAGGGGGCCTTGTGCCCAGAGTGCTTCATCCTGCTAAGGACAGAGGTAGTGGATGTATCTCTCCACTGGTTCTGGAGGGGGCCTTGTGCCCAGAGTGCTTCATCCTTCTAAGGACAGAGGTAGTGGATGTATCTCTCCACTGGTTCTGGAGGGGGCCTTGTGCCCAGTGTGCTTCATTCTGCCCGTTACGGACTCAGTAGCGTCAGTGTCCTTGGCGCTCATGGGCCAGCGGTGCTTGAGGCGGCGGTGCCCTGTTCAGCGGTGCTTGAGACAGCGGTGCCCTGTTCAGCGGTGATGAGACGTCGGTACCCTGTTTAGCGGTGCTTGAGACGGCGGTGCCCTGTTCAGCGGTGCTTGAGGCGGCGGTGCCCTGTTCAGCGGTGCTTGAGGCGGTGGTGTCCTATTCAGCGGTGCTTGAGACGGCGGTCTCCATTGCAGGGACTCAGCTGCTGGCGGTCCTTCGTGGTCCAGCGGGGCTTTTGCTGGCGGTCCTTCATGGCCCAGCGGGGCTTTTGCTGGCGGTCCTTCATGGCCCAGCGGGGCTTTTGCTGACGGTCCTTCATGGCCCAGCGGGGCTTTTGCTGGCAGTCCTTCATGGCCCAGCGGGGCTTGTGCTGGCGGTCCTTCATAGCCCAGTGGGGCTTTTGCTGGCAGTCCTCATTGGCCCAACGGGGCTTGTGCTGGCGGTCCTTCATGGCCCAACAGGGCTTTTGCTGGTGGTCTTTCATGGCCCAGCGGGGCTTTTGCTGGCGGTCCTTCATGGCCCAGCGGGGCTTGTGCTTGCGGTGGCCTCCTGGGCAGCTGGGCTGGTGCTGGCGGTGGCTTCCTGGGCAGCTGGGCTTGTGCTGGCGGTGGCCTCCTGGGCAGCTGGGCTGGTGCTGGCGGTGGCCTCCTGGGCAGCTGGGCTGGTGCTGGGCGGGGGCCTCCTGGGCAGCTGGGCTTGTGCTGACGGTGGCCTCCTGGGCAGCTGGGCTGGTGCTAGCGGTGGCCTCCTGGGCAGCGGGGATAATGGCGGTCTTCTCCACTGTGCTGCTCTTCCCAGACTTGCCGGGTTTCTTGTGGCCCTTCCCCACCTTGGAAGGTGTCACAGCTGACTCCACACTCCCACTGTGACCCCTGGGAGCGGCTTTGGTGGCTGGAGTCTACCCCCTCTCCCGCCGGGCACTGGCCAACTTCTGATGCTTCACAGGTGGGGGACTGTCTGTGCTGTGGCTCCGTGCCACACTGGCTGCCCTGGTGGCCGGTGCACACCAGATCCCGGTGACTACAGGCACCACTGGTCCCAGAGATGTTGTGGCTGAGGGGCTAGTTCGGGACCTGTGAGACAGACGGGGTGGGGGAGGTGTGGGAAAGTGGTCAAGGTTGGACAGGAAAAGTTTTTTTGACACACTGGGACGGGTAGCGGAGGGGGTTTGGGAGTGGAGGAAGAGGTAGTAGTTGTAGGAGGTGTTCGTTTGGTGACTTTGGGTAAAGGTGCATGCGCTGGAGGCTGTCGTGAGGTGGATGGCTGTTGGGTGGGTGTGTGCCTGCGTTTGTGTATCTTGTGAGGGGGCGTCACAGACACACTGGGAGAGGACACAGGGGACGCGTGAATGGTAGTGGGGGTGGTGACTGCATGTGAGCGGGGGTGGGTATGCTGGAGAGGGACGTAGTGGATGTAGAGGTAGTGCATGCAGGTGTGAGTGTAGACGAGACAGGGAGGGAGGAGGGAGACGAGGAGGAGGGGGACACAGTGGAGGCAGTAGATGTTGGTGTGTCTGCATGTGTGTGATGCTTGCGTGAGTGCCTGTGGGATGTGTGGTGCTTATGTTTGCCTGAGCTTCCCTTGTGTGTTGACGTGTGTGCATGCTGGTCTGTAGGTGTGCGTGGGATAGGCTGAGGTACAGGTGATTGGGTCGGGGTGGAGGAAGTTGGAGGGGGGAGGCTAGAACCAGGGACAATGGCTGCATCAGTGCTGAGGCCAGAGTCTGAAAAGCTCGCTGAAGGGCCGCCTGACCACTTCAGGAATGCATTTGTTTGTTGCAACTGCCTTTCTACACCCTGGATGGCATTCAAAATGGTAGACTGCCCAACAGTGAGGGACCTGAGGAGGTCAATGGCCTCCTCACTGATGGCAGCAGGGGTGACTGGGGCAGGGCCTGAGGTGCCTGGGGCGAAGGTGATGCCATAACCTCCCGGGTGAGTGGGCACGGGGCGAAGGCTGAGGGGCTGCTGGGTGGGCGGTGCTGGAAGGAGGAGTGGCGGCTGTACCTGTAGATGGGGGCACAGATGTTGCCGCCACCACAAGGGAGCTCCCATCAGAGGACGAGTCCATGTCACTGGTCTCAGCTCCTGTCCCCGCCGTGGAGCTCCCCTCGCCCTCCGTCCCACCGTCCCACTGGTGAACTCCGAGTCCGTAGTGTGGCCCTCCATGGCCATGTGGGATGCAGCTCCCTCGTGCTCCGGTCCACTGATCCTCCGCCTGGTGATGCTAATGCACACAAGAACAGGGAGACCACAAAAAGGGGGGTGAACGACAGAAGAAAGACATGTTGAGTGCATGCATTATCGCTACAGTTGGCGGACACGACAGTCACAGAAGCCCCCTGCACTATGCCGCGCTCTTGGGCTCCACTGTTCAATTCCTGGGAAATGGCCTACAAGGCTATGGACGACATCTGCACACGTGGATGACACAGGGCCATGACTAGGTGTACTTGGCACTCTACAGAGGTGGGCTGGGGTGCCACATGGCCTGCCTTACGGAGGCACCATGCCTACGGAACTCGCCCTGGCCTAGGGAAACCCACAGCCCACCTCGCCCACCCAGACCCCTCCACTGCGCGCAAAGTCAGCAGAATGCGAGTGTACTCTCCCCCTTGTGGCTGCTGTGATGCCCTCAAGCGCCCATCCATCTCCGGGTACGCCACCGCCAGGATCCTGAACATCAGGGGGGTCATGGTGCGACGGGCACCCCTCCCACGTTCGGAGGCCATCCCCAGCTGAGCCTCCGCCGTCTTCTTGCTCCAGTGGCGAATGTCCTCCCATCTTTTCCGGCAGTGGGTGCTTCGTCTGTGGTAGACCCCCAGGGTCCCGACGTCCTTGGAGATGGCACGCCAAATATCTTTTTTCTGGTGGGCGCTGACCTACATGATTTGTACAGGGGGAAGAGAAAGTTATTACCAACTGCACTGTCAAAGTGATTGGCCCACATCCCTACCCTTGTCATGTGGCATATGCACTCACCGTTGTTTCATGCACGCTGCACTCTCCCCCCTTCCTTCCTACATCCACCCCTCTCCACACAGGCATAGCCCATACATCATGCTCCCAGTGTACTTACCTGTTTGTCTGGAGGACAGTAGAGTAGCGTGTACTGGGGAAGACCCCATCCACGAGTTTCTCCAACTCCTCTGATGCAAAGGCAGGGGCCCTTTCCCCAGACACTCGAGCCATTGTCTCTTCCAGACCAAGGTCACAGCAGCACTTGCAGTGTAGGTCCTCTCCTGTCGAATATCAGGTATCGAGTGATTGAACAGATAGAAAATGGTGGTCACGTCCGTGGCGGTGCGTACCGTCACCGCCGGCGTACGTAGTCATTGGCTCCTGGGACCCATAGGTTCCA
The DNA here is from genome assembly GCF_031143425.1 of Pleurodeles waltl. Classification (NCBI taxonomy): domain Eukaryota; kingdom Metazoa; phylum Chordata; class Amphibia; order Caudata; family Salamandridae; genus Pleurodeles; species Pleurodeles waltl. The sequence continues at coordinate 774,893,450 of NC_090436.1, forward strand.
ATGTTAACCAATGCACCATTGCGCCGCAGTCTTCGACCGCCTACCGCAACGGTGTACAATGCCAGCGCAGTTTCCTCACATCCCATTGTCCCACTTTAGAGGTCAGGCAGCCGCCATTTCAGGGGCCCATATGGCTTCATTTTCAACTGCGTCACACATACCTAGGCCTAGACTCAACACACATACAGGCCACTTTTTGAGTATGAATGGTGTTCTGTGTAAGCTGTGGGTACGTACCTCTGAGTTGTTTGACTCTGTGCTCGCTGTTGTCCTTCATAGGCCCCGTTCGCTGGGACATATGTGGAGATGGCGACATCCTCCGGTGTACCGACCGTTGGTGGACCTGTCGACAATGGAGGAAAGACACGTGATAATCACATACAGGCTTGACCATGCCACAATCCAGGAACTGTGTACCCAGCTGGAGCCAGACCTGAAGTCAGCTATCCGCCATCCCACAGGAATCCCCCCTCAAGTGCAGGTGCTGTCAGTGCTCCATTTCCTTGCAAGTGTGTCATTTCAAACTACAGTGGCAATAGCATCAGGAATGTCGCAGCCTATGTTTTCCAACGTGTTGTCCAAAGTGTTGTCTGCCCTGCTGAAACACATGCGGAGCTACATCGTTTTCCCTCAGGTTGAGGATTTGCCTACAGTGAAAGGTGATTTCTATGCCATCGGACATATCCCCAACATCATAGGTGCCATTGCTGGGACACATGTGGCTTTGGTCCCCCCCACAGGAGTGAACAGGTGTACAGAAACCGGAAGAGTTATCATTCGATGAATGTGCAGATGGTATGTTTGGCCGACCAGTACATCTCCCATGTGAATGCCATGTTCCCTGGCTCAGTGCATGACGCTTACATCCTGCGGAATAGCAGCATCCCTTATGTGATGGGTCAACTCCGTGTGGCTATTAGGTGAGCACTTGGAAGCTAGTCAGTGGGAATGGTTGTCTGGGTCTGGGGATATCCCTACAGGTTAGTGTGTGTCTAACAGTTGTCCCTCGCCATTTGCAGGTGACTCTGGTTACCCCAACCTGTCATGGCTACTGACCCCAGTGAGGAATCACAGGACAAGGACAGAGGAACGCTACAATGAGGCACATGGGCGAACTAGGAGAGTGATCGAACGCACCTTCGGCCTCCTGAAGGCGAGGTTCAGGTGCCTCCATATGACAGATGGATCCCTATTCTACTCACCAAAGAAGCTGTGCCAGATCATTGTGGCCTGCTGTATGCTTCACAACTTGGCTTTGTGACGACAGGTGCCCTTTCTGCAGGAGGATGGTCCAGATGGCGGTTTTGTTGCAGCTCTGGGGCCTGTGGACAGTGAAGACGAGGAAGCAGAGGAAGAAGACATGGACAATAGGGACTCAGTGATCCAGCAATATTTCCAGTGAAACACAGGTAAGAATACAAACCTGCCTACTACATGTACTTATACACTACTACCTCTCTGCTGTCTGTCGTTTTCACCCAGTGTATGGTCACTGAGTTGTCACTTTCCCTTACGATTTCACATATCTGGGTCCCACAGTTTGACATCTGCTTTGATTCCTCATGGACTAGAGCTGTGTGACATAGGTATGTTGACATTACAAATGAAAGAGCTTTTTGCCACAGTTATTGCTAATACAGTATTCCGAAATCACAGACAGACTCCAGATTGTTTTGTGCTTTAAGGGTGTTTATTTTAGTGCTCAAAATTGGAGTGGGTAGAAAAATGCTGAGGGGTGATGGCGGAGGAATGTCCATGGCAGAGTCCAGTCTATAAGTCCCACAGGTGCATTGCCCAAATGAGCATAGGAAGTGGAGCTGGGGCAGTTTAAGGATGGACAGGGTGACAAAGTGAGACAGTGGGATGACAATCAGGGTGGTCTCATTTCTTGGCGGGGGTCTTGGCATTGTTCTCTGTCTTGTTCCTGAATCTCAGGGACCGTTTGAGAGGTGGTTCTCCCTCTGCAGGGGGTGGGGTGCTGGTGTGGTGGTCCTTGGCGGTGCCTCCTGTCCACTAGCGCCGGCAGAGGTGGTGGGCAGTTCATCATCCAGGCTAGTGTCAGGGGCCCCTTGCAGTGCCACAGTGTCCCTCCTGGTGTTGAGTACTTCCTTCAGCACCCCTACGATGGTGCCCAGGGTGGAATTGATGGTTCTGAGTTCCTCCCTGAAGCCCATATACTGTTCCTCCTGCAGGCGCTGGGTCTCCTGAAACTTGGCCAGTACTGTTGCCATCGTCTCCTGGGAGTGGTGGTAGTCTCCCATGATGGAGGAGAGGGCCTCGTGGAGAGTGGGTTCCATGGGCCTGTCCACCCCCTGTCGCACGGCAGCCCTCCCAGGTCCGTGTGCCCACTACCACTGCCCCGGGGTCCCTGTTGTTGTTGGGGTGGTGGGTTAGCCTGGGTTCCCTGTAGTGGTGGACACACTGCTGATTGACGTGTCCTGGGGACTGAGGTATGGGCCCGCTGGGTGGGTGCTTGTCAAAGCCCAGCTCACCTGAGTCCTTGTTCAGTTCTGATGGAGGTTGAAGACAATCCGACCCCACCCTGAAACTGCTTGTTCCAGCACACTAGTTTTTAAAACAGTGCACTAAGAACAGAAGCTAAAGGGAAGGGGGGAAGTGGATAAAATAAAATAAAGAGACAACAGCGTTCTTGCGTTTCCACTGTTGAAGTGCTGCACAAATCTGCGGCCCTCTCTGACTTCGGTAGAAACTGGTGCCTAATGAAACATAAACAAAGAACAGATAAGTACATCCTATTCCTAACTGGGTTCCTGACTATCCCTTTATTTATTAGAAATTTTCTTCTAAAAGTACCTCTTGGATCCTGGTCTCTAGTTTCCAGGTTTGGAATGTGTTACTGCTCTGGGATGTGCTTTCTATTACTCTAAAGCTTCTAAAACATTAAACAAATACCGTTATCAGAATTATCAATATCAAACATTCATCTTAATATAACTAAAGCCTAAATTGCCAATAGCAGACTCACTTTTCCCATATTTCCAGAATCTTTTACAAAACAAATACTGTACTTTTACGTCAAAATACAGCATGTAATTTGTGCAAGTCCTTGATTTACTGTTTGCCTTGCTGTTAATGGTTTCCACGGTTCGATTCTTAAAAGTTCCATAAAAAAATGTTTGCTTCACAAAGTTCCGCAAAGTATTGTTGTAACAAAGAGTTTGAATCACAATGTTCGTGGAAGGTATCTTGTTTCAAATTGTCTATACACGAATCCAGAAATTGTTGTCAAAGTTCTTTCAGGTAATAAAAGTTTTGCACTTACTTGTTGCTGGCAAGAGATACTGATCAGTCTAACCTTGTCTTCTTTCTCTTTTGCAGGTTGCTTGTAGGAGAGAGGCAAGGAGGAACCGGAAACCGGAAGAAGGAAGATCCAGCAGCTGCGCCCATTGAAGCCAATGAAAGTCTGTAGAGAGCAGGAGTGCCAGCGCCGAGGGATCTGTCCTCAGGTAAGCGGGAGGTAGACGAGCACAAGCACTGGGCGAGGCTCGAGGGCTGCCTTTTATAGACAGGGCTGGGTGTGGTTCTCACATGCTGCACATGTTCTTGAAAGGTGTGCAGAGCTGGGTGTGGTTTGAAGAGCTGGGTGTGGTCCTCACATGCTGCACATGTTCTTGAAAGGTGTGCAGAGTTTCGGTTATTATGCAAATGAGTTAAATTAACACATGGCCTAGAGAGGAGTGTTTTAAAGAAGCCTTGGTAAAAGCAAGGCCCAATGTGTAAACAAAACAGCACATTAAACAACATACACAGAAGCCTAGGGGGGTGGGAGAAGGTGAGATAACAAGAAAGGCTTTCAATAGTAAGTTTAAAAGGGAGCTATTACAGAACCCACTAGTGCAGTGAGAGGGGACATGCTCTTTGTTGTGCACAAACCCTAACAGTGCTGTGCTGGTGTTTCCAGAGAGGGAAGCTCTGTAGTGGCCTGTGACTGGGTGTGTGGAACCGACTGTCGGGGTCCCCCGATGGGCCGGGCTGGTCATCTAGATCCAGTTGGACGGAGGTGCTGTCATCACTGTGGGCCTCTTCTGTTGGTGGTGTGGACATGTGTGGACCCTCCTGTCCGGTGACGTTGGGTAGGGGTCCTGCAGGGGTATAAAGGCATGATTATTGCCTCTGTGTGTGTCAAAGTGTACAATGGGTAGGTGACCGTGTACCCCAGTGCTAGCATTCCTGTGTGGGACCTTGTGTGATGATGGTTTAGGGGGGGTGTATGGGTATGTGCAGTGGGCATGCTTTAGTGATGGGTGTCCATGCTTTGGTGTTGCATGCAGGGCCTGGTGTTGGGATGTGTGGTTTGTGATAGTGGGACATTTGTGAGGAGTAGGAGTGATGGAGGTGAGGGTGAGGGTGAGGGTAGGTGATAGCATGCAGGTGGGTGGGGGATGAAGTAGTTAAAGGTTTGACTTACCAGAGTCCATTCCTCCACCTACTCCTGCGAGGCCCTCAGGATGCAGAATCGCCAAGACCTGCTCCTCCCATGTTGTTAGTTGTGGGGGAGGAGGTGGGGGTCCGCCGCCAGTCCGCTGAACCGCCAGGTGGTGTCTGGAGACCACGGAACGCTTCCCCCATAGGTCATTCCACCTCTTCCTGATTTCCTCCTGATTTCTTGGGTGCTGTTCCACTGCGTTGACCCTGTCCACTATTCTTCACCATAGCTCCATCTTCCTTGCAATGGAGGTGTGCTGCACCTGTGATCCGAATAGCTGTGGTTCTACCCGGACGATTTCCTCCACCATGACCCTGAGCTCCACCTCCGAGAACCTGGGGTGTCTTTGCCGTGCCATGGGGTGGTGTTGGTAATGTGTGGGGTGGTGTGTGGGGTGATAAGTGTGCTGATATGTAGTGGGGTGTTGTGTGAGGTGCGTGGAAGTTATGTGGGTGATGGTGTTGTGTGCCTGTGGATGCTAGTGTTGTTGATGGTGGTGTCTCTCTCTGGCTTTCGGTCGTGATTTGTTGTCGTAAGGGTGTGTGGGTGATGTGGGTGTGTGTTTTATAGTGTATTGGGTGTGTGGGAGTGGTGTGTGTATGTGTATCAGGTGTGTGTATTTGGAACTGTCCAATGTGGCTGTGTTTTGTAAGAGTGTGTGTATTTTGAGCGCGACGGTGTGTACCACCAATGGAATACAGTGGTTGAAAGCCCGCTTCGTGGACTTGTGTGTCGTGATAGTGTGGGCATATTTCTGTTGGCGTGATGGTGGAGGTTTTGTTTTCACCAGTTTATCACTGACCTTTGGTGCGACGGACTTGTGTGGGTGTCTGAATTTTGGCGGATTCCGAACTGTGGGTCATAATAGCTGTGGCGGAATTCCGCGGCCGCGACGGTGTGGTGGCGGTCTTCTGCACGGCGGTAAGCGGCTTTTACCGCCAATGTCATAATGAGGGCCTATCTGTTCATCTTTGAAGAACCACAATTACATTGTTCTGAAGCAATATTGGAGATAAACAACAACATTATTTTCAATAGAGAATGAATTAATTAATTTTTGAGCTTTTGAATTTTTAAAAATGCTTACAATATTTTTCTTTGGTCATCATTTGTTCTAGGTATCCCATTGCAGATAGTAGGTTCCCCATGAACATTTATTTTTAAGTGTTTACATCAGTGACTCATTAACACTTAAGGACTTTGAAGGTTTTTGTGACTTTAATTTCTGTAATATATTTAGTAGTCTAGATTGTTTTGATACATTTTATCACGGGGAATGTCCAAAATTATGAAGTTTGTTATCTAGCTTTAAAGATATTAACTATAATACTTGTGTTAGTCAATTTAGTAGGTACTTTGGTTATCATTCAGACTTCATTTGGATATGCCTCGCCTACGTTTGGACTTGAATCTTATATTAGAACTATTATTTCTACGGTAAGAAATTTGATTACAGTAAAATATCTATTAATGAGTATAAAGAGAACGCCTACAGAATTTGTCAGATGAGTATTTAAACATCATCCCTAAGACCTGCACCCACTCCCTCCGACCACACAAGAAACCTCTGAATCATCCTTTACAACAAGCTCACCATGAAATCATAGATCAACGTCATCTCCTCCGCCTGCGTCCTCACTTTGCGCATGCTATGTAAGATCTTCAAGTGGCTGCCCCTACACACGAGACACACCATGACACAGACCCTCATCACCAGCCAACCAGAGTACCGCATTGCCTTCTATGTAGAAATCACTGCACACCTCCTACAGAGACTTCAAACCATACAGAATGACACAGTCAGACTCATCCTTGACTTACCCTCACAAAGCCACATCACACCTGACCTCAGACAACTCCACTTGCTCCCCGTACAGAAGAAATGCCAATTCAAGCTGCTGACCCTTGCACACAAGGCTCTACACAACCAAAGACGGCATACATCAGCCGCCATCTGAACTTCCACCAACCATTGAGAGGAGAAGACTACACTCTGCCTCCCTTTCATGTGTCCATACTCCTGCATTTACCAAAGCAGAAATGGAGGATGCTCCTTCTCTCATATTGCAGCAAAAACCTGGAACAGCCTGCCCATGCATCTCCAGACCATTACCTCACTTCTGGAATTCCGGTTGGCCATCAAGACATGGCTGTTCAAAGAAGCCTCCGGGTCCTGCAAGTGCCTGGATACCCTATCGGGTGATTAGCTGCACTTTATGAATCCTGATTTATTGATTGAAACATTATGAATATATTTAATTGTTATGCATGCACACACATGTGATCTCCTATTTCAGAAAGGGATACTTAAAATCAATTGTTTTTCTCCAAAGAATGAATGAAGCAGGACTTGTTAAGCACAGCAGTTACTCCAAAGAGTATCCTGGTTAGAGATGAATGAGAAATAAACAATAATTAAGCATGAGAGAAATCCTTGAGCTTCTTCCATAACAAAGAATCAGAGGCTACAGAGAAAAAAACATAAGGTAACTTGTTCCAGGCTAAGGCTGCTAAGAAAGAAAATGACTGGCTACCCTCTCTGGCCAACGTTAGCTTCAGAATGTTGGCCAAAGCCTCATGATATCAGTGCAATTCTCTGTCAGGAGTGTAAGACTGTATTCTGGGGATTGAATAGAGAGACCTCAGAGAAAGCGCTGCTGATGTTCTAAAAGGTGGCTTAAGAACAAGCAATGCAGCTGCATTCTGCGCAGTCTGGAGCCTCTTAACCAAGTGATTCAGAATGCCTAAATAAAGAATGCTAGCATAGTCCAGTCTGGAGGTAATCAAGGCCTGGATAACTGTCTGTAATTAAGGCATGGGTAACTGCTTTTCTGGCAGATAGAGGAAACAGGAAACTTGAAGCAGGCCAAAACAAGTCCCCACCACAGCCAATACTTGGTGCTGAAAAGAAAGCTCTTTGCCGAATTTGACCCCTAGATTTTTAACCACTTCCACCTGAGAAGGGGCTCTGTTGGGCCAGCAAGCAGCTCAAATTAACTGACTTCAATTCTTTATGATCAATGTTAAAAATGACATAAATGTAATTCTTCCTTTACATAAATTTCCTAACATAGGGAGCTTAGGTTCTATTGCAGAACATATTAAAGTAGTTATACCTATTAACACCACCAAAATGAATAATAAGAAAAGAATGTGTAAACTGAGTGATATTGAACAAAATTGTATTAGAGAATTTAATGAGGGAAGAGCAAAAATATTTAAAAATCAATATGAAGCAAGAGAGATTGCTTTACTGATTGAAGCTGAGGAGAGTTTTACAAATTAAAAGATACATCCTAGAGTTAAATGTTATCAGGATAAAAAGGGAGTTGTGTGCATGATGCATGAGAAATTTGTTGGCATAGAGTTATTGGAAATGTTTAGGAAGAGTGAATGTAGTTATACTTTTATGGTGATTCTGAGTATTTGAAGGGTGAAGAACTCACATATAGAGGAATATATCATGTGTGTGGTAAAATGGTTTGTTTTAACCTACAGGGGATAATAATAAAGAGAGTTAGAAGAGAGAGCTCACCTTCTCAAATCACCTTAAAAAACCCCGGGGTGGGAGCATGTGACCAAATGTTTGGTTATTTTTTCTGGAATTCCCCACAAACTCAAATTGTGAAAAAACACCCTTAGGATTTTTCAAAAGACCCCTCACTCACCGACCTAGTTAGTGGCATGCTTCATCATTGCGGTCCCACCTGAGACACCTAACATGTCAGGGGTATGCTTTGATGCCTGATTACAGTGAAGTAGCGATTTATTTGGAGTTGTTTTTTCCCAGATGAGAGAAGAAATGAAGTTAAAATTGTCTTATGATTACCCACTAGTATGGTGTTTTTCAATCTTGGTAACCCTGAGCAATCGTTAAAAACAGTGATGGATGGATAGTGATGAAACAATGAACTCTTACATCCTTATTGAGGGTCTTATATGTTAATCCACTAAAAAAATGTGGGGTAAATGCTGCTGTGCTTTAGTATTTCCTATAGTATATCATGTGAATCAAATGACTTAAGTTGAACTGAAAAGAGTGAAACTGGCATTTAGACAAGTGCTCCTGGTTATATTCCTCCTATTGGTGTTGCTTTGAAAGGTGTGAAGATTAGGAAGTGGCTGACTTTAGTTGACCCTCTGGTAGCTAATACTGAACGTGAATTTGACAAGAATGAAGGAGGAGATAATTGTTTTGTCTGCAATAGTTTCATTGAATAAATTAGCATTAGATATTCATCTTGTATGGGAAGGCAGTGTGTGCTGAGTATTGCAAGTAAGGCAGTGTTGCACATTTGTTTCTGGTAATAGCAAACGTGACAATATATACATATATTTCTGACATTATTAGTGATATCATTATAAAGCATCTACAATGGCAATCATTTCACAAAGGTATTTCTCATATTATTAGAAAGGAAGAACAGGATGTCTGCAAATTCACAAACAAATTGTAAAACATTAGAAGTTTATGCATCATAGCACTATGCCAGTAACTTGTGAAGATTTAGGGTGTTGTCAGAACTTCTAAGAGTATGCGTGGAAGCATATGGATATTACAGTTTTCCATGCACACTGCACCTCCATTCAACACATTCCTGCAAATTGTGAGCATAATGGATAATCTGCATAAGAGTTTGTGCTGAATTCCTGAAATTGAATCAAAAACACATTTTCACTTTATGCACTTTATGTCATCACAGGGAAAACATCTCTTTCATGTGGAGAGTTTCATAACATGTGGGGCAGTTCCCTACTCAGCTCCACTGTGGAAATGCACTAACTACTGTCCATCACCTCCACTACATTGTAGGATATTTACACCACAGCCACTTTTGGCTGCTTTCAGTGAACACAATGCAGTAGCATAAAATGTCTTATTTTACAGGAACATACTATTATATCCAAGTTACCTGTTGATTGGATTTAATCCAATCGGAAGGCAATGTTTCCTCCTTCCTACTAATTAGCCTCTGAGTATGATTGAACATTTGGATAATGCTAGTATCATACCACTCCTCAACTCTTTGCTGAACGTTTAACTAGCAATGTTTTCAGGAAAACTTAGCAAATCCTGAACACCCTACTTACAATCAAGTCCCATTGTTGGCTGAATGTTGCAGGAAGGAGCAGATTTGAAAATATCTGACCTAAATCGCTGCCTGTTGTTTAATCCGCAGTGTGTTGCGGAGCTCTGAACTTTCTAATTGCAGTCATGCACCACTGCTAGCTTAACTCAATTTTTATTTTTATTTATTTATGCTTTGGATCTCAACAGAGGTCAACACAAAAATAAAAATAAGCAATAAAAACAATACATCTAAGAATCATCATCCCTAAGCAATTGCACTGAAAATCAGATTTAACACAATTAAACGAAAAAGATTTAACACTAGAATTTCCTAAAGTGCTCATCATTACTTTTTGCAAATGTGTAATTACAAAATACAGAACTCCGATATAAATTGCAAAGGACCAATAAAATGCAAATAGGCAAAACAACATGATTGGGACTGATCATATGTAATATAAAAATTACAAAATTAGTATCATATAATATATTGTTTTCAAAAAAAGATATTTTTAGAATACAAATTGAATGTGATTCACTATGAACAGTTTCATGTACTAATGTAGAATCAAATCTTCAAACAAGTAGTTTTAGAGTAAAAATGAATTATTTCTTTTTTATTTCTTTAATTCAGTATAAGCTATTTGACTTTTATTAATATTGAATTAAATTTGTTATTGAAATACATATATTATTCAGAGTTAGGATATGTTCCTCAATGATTTCGGGACAGAAAATAGAATAGTGATAATGTTTGATACCTCCTCCCTCCATCCCAATATTAGCACTTTCCCAGTGTTTGGAAGAATGTGGTTACCATACTATATCTGCCAATTCCCCCAAATATAAGTGCTTTCCAATTGCTTGTTTGTCTGGACTTAGAATAGTCAATTTGTCCCCATTCAAATCATGCACTTTCAAGATAAAAGTAAAGTGACTTTTGTTGGTCTGGAGTTGATATAGAAAACCTGTTTATTCATATTCTGTTCCCTGTGAAAATGTATTCCCTTTAGTTTCCTTCATGGCCTACAAGTCCTTGGGTTTGGCTCCTTATGTATTGCCTGCTTACCACATTGATTCTCAGCTTGTGACCTGACCGTCTGTGGGTGTTATGGGATGCCCTCCTGCTATCCTACTCTAATAGTAGCTTGTACAATACTTTAAAAAGTCAAAACAAATTATTTTACTTTAACCCTCTTTTTATGTCTTATTCATTTTCTATGGGATGGTGCTGCAGTATCAGTTAGTAGGCGCATGTGGTGCTACACTTACTACTGTTTCTTTTTGGCTGTAGTGACTTACTTTTCATGAAGACATTTAAGTATGCAGTTCTGAGAAGGTTTATACTCATAACTGGTGAATAGCCAAAGGAGCAAAAGTTACTCAAACATGTAAGAATAATCATGCACATGTAACTGGCTCATAGGGTCACCTTTGTGAATAGCCCCAATTTATATTAATGTTGTAATATTTAATAACCCTGTCATATGCCTACATTGTGTGGGATGTAATTTGAAAATACATAATTAAAGTTAAATGTAGTTTTTTAGTTATTCACAATCATTTATCTAAATAGAATTAGTTGATAAAAGTGGCATTGCAAATTCAAATAAACACGTTTAAAAATTGCTATGTTAAAAAAATTTAACTTTTTAAATTTTTCTTTCAAATGTAAAAGTTAAAAAAAAATGATTTGCAAGTATTTTTCTACTTCTGTGAAAAAAGTTATAAGATATTTAAAATGAACAAACTTTTATTCAAAGTCCATATTCAATTAATTCTCAATGTATATTATTTTTAATATGATATGTTGTTGTACATCATTGTTTTGCAGTATCTATTTGTGTACCTTATATTGTATGTATGAAGAGTTGATGTTTTTGGTGTTGATATGTTGACATCAAAATTTCTAAACACTATTTCTGTGGTCGATATTCTGACATACAATTGGATGAATGTAGATGTGTTTGCATATAATAGTGGCTGTGTGAGTGTATAATGGTGGCTGTGTGTACCCAGGTATAATTTTAGAGAGCTTTAAATTACATGTTTGAAAGAATCAAGATAATCATTAAATATTTTTATAATTGTGAATCAGTATGATTCTTGGGATGACCTAGCTTCACAATGTAATGTCTCTGCTGGCTTTCTCTGTGTATCTCTACCCCATGAAGTCCCTCTATGTGCCCTTACCTTCCCTGTATATACCCCAACCTCACATTCAGACCCAGTTCTGGGATGGTAATGTCCCTTGCATGATGGACAGTCATGCTCCCAGTCTTCAAACTCAGCAACATGTATCTGGTATTCTGGCTTTCGAATTTTGGACAGCCTCACAATAATCTATTATGAGCGCAAACGCCTAGGCTTTTCATTGAAAGTGTTCTGGTCCTGTACTTGTCCTGGACCTAGATAGGTGCTTAACGTGAGTCCTCAGTAGTGACAAAGCACTACTGTAATGGTTTATGCGTGTAGAATGTTGGTGGCAGTGTACCATGTTTTGCAGTAATCATTGCATGACCAAACACTCGTGTTTGAGTCACAAGAGTGGAAACCTACTGGCTCACTCATGTAAATTTCCTCTTCTAGCAATTAACCCAGATCCTAATGCTGACATCATAAATATGTGGATATGTGGGTGTGGTGTTTGTCGAGCATGTTAGACATTGTACGATGATATAGTGAACCAGAGAAGTAGAGGCCTGCAAGTTCCATTTTGGGAGCCCTGGCCTGTAACTGTGCACAAACGGAGGTAAAGTTACTTTTGCAGACTGTGGAAGTGTATTGCTGAGATTTCTGGGACTGGAGGAAGGCAATCTAGACATTGAAGTGGAGAATGAGAAGACAGGATCACCTTTAGAAATTCAATAACATGCTCTAGTGTAGAGAGCTACTGATTAGGCTCTCTGGAGACTAACATTTGATGAATGGTAGGATTTAAGGATGGTTCTGCAGTTACTATTATCAGGGTGTTAAGAGTCTTCCTGGTCCCTGTCCAATTTGACAATGATAGTCAAGTGCAGATTGCTCACACCTCTTTGGGTCTTTGTTGTGAGCACTCCAGCCTGGAGAAGAACTTGCTATGAAGAGACTCATGCAAGACAAAGACTGAGTTTGGAAGACAGTCTGAGAAGGACATATGAAATGATCAACCCAAACTGCTTTTGAAAGACCAGACTGAGAATACGTATTTCCTGTCTGCTGTACTTGTATAAGAGTAGGAGCTTCTGACCCACTGGTTTCAGTTCCAAGTTCTCTTTCACTAAGGAAAGGATGCTAAGAAGTACTAAGAAGACTACATGTCAAGAACCAGTCTTCTGGACACTAAGAGGCAAGTCGTTCTTACTTCCTGCTCTTATTTCAGACTGATAACGAACCAAAAGCAAAGTGAAAAACTGAAGGCTTGGAAAAGCCTTCCAAGAAGAACCAGGTCAATAAGTTAAGAAGATCACAAAAGATTAGGAGAAGACTGAGGGCCTGATTTAGAGTTTGGTGGATGGGTACTCATTCGCAAATGTGATGAATTCTCATATGCCTTATTGCAAGTCCCAGAATAAGAAGCACTTGTAATAGGGTGAACAAGATAACTGTTAATTTTGCCATGATGTAACCCACAATGTAAATCAGGCCCTGAGTCTTGATTCTTGATGCAAAGAAAAGCAAGAAAACTGGGGCCCAGATTTAAGAAGGCCTATCGCCTCCTTGTGCCACATTAGCGTTATTTTTTTTACACTAATGTGGCCTAACGAGGCCAATATCGCCGCACCAGATTTGCAAAGTGGTGCAATGCATGCATTGCACCACTTTATAATCCTTTGCTCCACATTATGCATCTGCCTTGCATTATGTATGTAAAGGGGGCATTCTGGCGCAAGGATGCCTGCAAAAATGGTGCAATTAAATATACAAAATTTAATTGTGCCACTTTTGGCATTATTTTTAAGACCTACTGAAAGCAGGCATTAAAAGGACACCCCCATTGAAATCAATGGGCCTCCTTGCACTTTGCTCCACTAGCACCAGAATTTTTGATGCTAGTGGAGCAAAGCACCACAACATTTTGGTGCTTTGTTCCTAATTCTGCCATGGTGCACCGTATCTTAAATACGGTGCACACATGGTGGCATTAGGGGGAGTGCAGAGGAACTAAAGAAAAGTGGCGCTTCACGGTGTGAAGTGCCACTTTTCTTAAATCTTGGCAAGGGTCTCTTGGAGAGAGGGCAATCAGCAGAACAAGCAAAATTCTAATGCACCAGAAGGTGACTTGCCAACCTATTTATCCCTCCTCCCAGATTTGACTTTCAAAGACACAGGAAGCAAAAGTCAGCCACTTTGGATTGGGAAGTAATAATAAAAGATGACCTTCAAAAAAACCTGCCAAACAAGGGTTCATCTAGAACCTTCCAGCTATATCAGATGCTATGTTTTTTTTTTTTTAAAGGCAATCTTGACAGCCACAAAGGAAGGCAAATGCTGGCAGAGAACATGCCTGTTGGTCATAAACTTCTGAAACAGCCAACCGCAGGCCGAGTCTGCCCTAACCCCTGATGTCAGAATGAGGCATTCAGGAGACATCTCACATCATAGACACCAAGTAGAATTGTGTGCAGCACAGCGCCCAGTGAAATGGTGCCTGAGTACAAATACCCCACCCAAGTTAGGTCCAAGTGCTTTGACTAGAATTTACCTTCTGGAACCTTCCAAGAGGTGAGGGGACATCAACTGGAGTCTGATTTGGAAGAAGTTCTGCTTTCCTGTCCTGGGACCCTGGAGGGTCCTGCCTCAAACAAGAGAATAGAGAAGAAAGCCGACCATGCAGGTGGAGCTAACGTTTGGTGTGGAAAAGAGCAGTTGAACCTGGTGCTATGGTCCCCCCACCAGAGACTCAAGAAGAATGTTACTTGTGTGCTCCTGACTCAGAGCTACTCACTGAACTTGAGCAGAGGACCAGCAGCACTGTTGAAGTTTGCCCAAGTGAATCCTTTTGTCATCCTTGTCATCACTGCCATGGTACTAACCCACATATGCCCAATTGTCCTGCACTGCTGAAGAAGGGATTGTGTTGACCTGAAGGATTGGTTTGTGTGCACGAAGGGACTGTTGTCAGCATCACCACAGCATTTGCTGAATTTTGCCAGAGCAGGCCACAACACTGAAGAAGAACATTGTGAACCCATGGTGCCCATCTAGGGTGCCCTGAACTGCTTGAGCCTGTAGCTTGCTCCATGCCTTACCAATTGTATACCAAGCTCAACAGACCAATCATGAACCAAAGAACTTTCCAAAGATTCCATATGTTTTTGTTAAAACAGAAAGGAGCAAGCCAGCTGGTACACGCTCTGTCATTTTACTTTTATTTTTTAATGCCTTCTCGCCCTTGGAATCAGCATAAGTTCTGATGTATATCTATAACCTGTCACATCAAATGGAAATATTAAGGTGCATGGATTCAGCATAAAATGAGAAAGATACATGCTAGTGAAGTCTAAGGAAAAGACTGAAGTGCTGCAAACAGGCAGTCAAACATTGTTTAATTGAAAAATGTAAGTGTACCTGTGGGCTATACTTAAAATAACAAATATTCTGCATCGGTCAAAAGTAGCGCATAAGACCATGTCAGGCAGTTCCTTTTATTGGCTGTCAATCAAAACAGAAGCATTGCATCCTCTTTCTGAATACTCACATGTCCTCCAGCAGCATGCATTAGTCCAGAGTTCTTCAATCCATGGCGAGGGCTCCTCTGTGAGCTCCAAGGCTGTAATATCATGGATGTGCAAATGTCTCAGCATGTATCTGTAAATGAAGTTGGCCTCGAAGCACAACCTTGTTATTTGTTGTGCTTCAAGGTTGTCTTCACTTACAAGCAGTGATTAAAGTGCAAAAAACATACACATGGATACTTTGATACTGAGGGCCTCATTTTGAGTTTGGCGGACAGAAAAGCCCATCCGCCAAAACTCCCTACAGCGTGGCTGCCGCCTACAAGACAACCTCTCCGCTGGAGTCATTATGAGTTTCCAGCTACGTTGGCGGGTCGAAACTCAGGAAACAGATGACAGCACTGTCTCCAGCTTGTAACTGAGCTGGCAGCAATGCTGTAGCAAGCACGATGCACCAGCACCTTCACAATGTTGCAACGGTGTAGGTCGGGGGCCCCCTGAACTGCCCATGCAAAGTGCATGGGCAGCACAGGGGCCCCCCTGAGGCCCCCTGCACATGTTTTTTTCATGGGTGTGTTACCACCATAAAAAGGCTGGTGAAGAATGAGGTCGTAATCCGCAGGACAGCGCTGCATTGGCGGATTAAGATCTCCACCACCGCCAGACCACTGGGATCAAAGATCCTGGCAGAGCTGGCAGTCTGACTGCCAGGGTTGTTATGTGGTGGTCTAGTGATCCACACCACCACGCCACACTCGTAATGAGGCCATGAGTCTCATGGGGACAGAATCAGTGAGTGTGGTGGAGGGGGTCAAAGAAGAGGCTAAAAAGAACAAAATATTCTGTTACTATTTCATTATTTTTTCACCTTTGGTGCCTGCTTACAAAAGAGCGCGCACACTTTAAATAAAAAATGCATTCTTTACAATAAGGAACCTCAATTGGTTGATTTGATCATCGCAAAAGTCTTTTTGTCTGTGTGAGTATGACCATAGAGTCATAAAGATGAACCCTGGTTGGCACAGCAGCAAAACATGACCCTGAGACACAAAGCACTGTGAAAAGTCATTATTTAAAAAGGTGTACCACAAATTTCATTACCTCTCAACAAAATAAATATTTGTCTCCATGAAGCATCAAATGACTTAATCAATTTAAGCCTATCTCTAGTTGCTCTCGAGAACCCTTTACATTTGGCGATAAACCAGTTGCACACATTTACATTTATTTCAGATAGCAGGCATCCTGGTGTAAATATCTGTTTCCTTTTTAGCTCTCTTTCCCTCCCTTGCAGGGCTGTAGGTATCATTGGTCCTGGTGCAGTAACGCCAGGGTAAGGAATGTGGGAGCCCAACTACCCCAGAATTATGGCTTTTTTGCTATCCTTCTTTGCTTGCATTAGAGACCTCTAGACCCTTGGGCCCGTATTTATACTTTTTTAGCGCCGTATTTGCTCCGCTTTTTGACGCAAAAATGGCGCAAACATACAAAATACAATTATATTTTGTAAGTTTGCACCGATTGTGCGTCAAAAAGCGACGCAAATGCGGCGCTAAAAAAGTATAAATATGGCCCTTGGTGTTCCCGTGTTGTTTTGGGCCTTGGAGATATGGCCCAAATGAGGAGAAAATTGAAGCAGAAGACACACTTTAGTTTCAGCCTCATAGAAATGGTGGGTAGGGCGATGGGGCAAGATGTATGCCCATGTTTTTAACAAACAGCAGAGGAGACAGTCCGTGTTTCAATGCAATAGCTATCATTAGTGAATCAGGTGCAGTGGTACTGAACCTAAGGATGTGAGGGACCCACTGCACAAAAATGATGACTGTTTTACTTTGCATAATACTTTTTTAGTGCCGCATTTGTGTCATTTTTTTACGCAAAGGCAGCGTAAACTTCCAAAATACATTTGTATTCTGTGAGTTTGCTACGATTTTGCATTTCAAAAAAAGACGCAAACGTGGCGCAAAAAAGGTATAAATATGGGCTTTGTTTGCTAGCATTAGGATGGAGGGCACCTTTACTACAGAGAGAGGGGTAACCTGTGGGAGTTAACTTGTTACTTAAAGGGACAGTGATCCTGTTTCAAGATTGGAGTGATGGCCAGGCATAGTGTAGGAGGGGTGACAGAGGCAGAAAAGACAGCCTGCTACTCATAGCCAAAACTATCATTAGTTGAGCAGGTTCAGTTGCATTGAGGCCCTGGAACACAATGGGATTACAACAGACCAATTATGGGGATCAGTGTTTATGGCTAATTTGTGTTTTTGTTTGATGTATTTGCTCTTTTATAAGTCTCATATTTAGTGAGGAATATAAGCTACAGAAAGGTACCCTTGAATTGATCTCATGAGCCCCGCTCTATGTACTCAACCCTGGACCTCCCACTCCCCCATCCATGCTATAAGGTTTCGGAGTAGGAGCCACAATCTCAAAACATTTTGCTTCTAGGGGCTAAAAGCACAAAAATGTGAAGACCTTTGTGTTAGGCACATTAAAGTCAGTCACATTTCATTCACTCGGCATCTCGCAATGTTCATTTCTATCACGCATCTTTTCTAGAAAACTCCTAACTAGCACATACTGAGGCTTTTTAAAAGGCCCATGTCTATCTTGTTTCCTACAAGCTAAAATACTCAGTCCATGGATGTGATCTCATAAAAAATCCAATTATAGCAGAACTGATACACTGCACACTTTCACCCATATAACATCACAGGCTTGAGCCCCTGCTCCATTTTTGGTATCTCTACAGCCCCTATTTGTTGCAGACAGGTTGGATGAATGGTTGGAACACATACCCCTGGTTAGTTTTTGTTCTTAATGGTGCCTTTATGACGTCCGGTATCAAAAATAGAAACAGCACCACAAGGGTACCAATGGCAAATCAGGGATGCTAATGGCCCCCATGAGGCTAACATTCAATCCGTCAACTTTACCTATTACTGTTACTCTGTTGGTCTCTTTGTAGTGTGTGTCTCGCTGTTAGCTGTGACATGACACTATTATGCCACTGTCTCAGTCAGAGCAGCTTTCATGCACACCAACATGAAAGCTCAAGCACAAGCTCAACACTTTGGGCACTTTACAATAGTTACTGTACCTTCCTTCCATTAATCTTTCATCCACAATGTGTTAAAATGTATAGTGATAACATACAACATAGTACAATGAAGCCACTAATTGAGACTTAGACTAAATAGACTGCACCACACAATGTTTGTAGAGTCCCTGGAATCTTTGGGTTACTGGTACTGCTTACTTGATGAAGATGAATGGAGCACTCATTCTGTTTAATAGAAAAAAACAAATTGTTCACTTGTATCGATTTCCCACTCTCGTGTGGCACACTGTTTTATTTATATCACAGATATCACCCCAAATCGTAAAACTGCACGTTAATCTCTATTCTCTCCTGTGAAAGCTCAGACTCGGTAGGTAACACTTGGCAGGGTATAATTGACCATGCAGTAATGGTAATTTCCAAGGTGATTTTGCCGCTCAATTATACCGACCAGGGATCCATTGTGAGTAGCCCAGGATTCTGCCCACAGTTCTCTCTCTTTAGAATTACTGCTACCTCAGTTGATTCTGATATCAAGAATATGGAGAAAACTTGATGATGAAAGTGAATGTATTTTTAACCTAGCAGGTCACTTGATTTCTCTTTGCTTCATTTGATTGTAGGTCAAAATTAGCAGTAATTAGAAATAGGCTGAAATTAGTATTAAATGATGTGTGAAGAATCGTAAACATTGTGGTACGAACAAAGGTAATCAATTTTGTGCTGCTGCAGTGGTGGTACATCGACAGGAGCATCATGGCAGTGCACCCTGCCACTTGTGAGCCACCACATAATGCCTCTGTGACAGTTACACTTCATTGTGGATGCAGTGTTCATTAAAACACTACAGGGCATATCTACAAGCCCCTAGCACCACCAGAGTGCCACTTTTTGCGATGCTCCAGTGGCTCTGTGCACAACGCCATATTTTCAAGGTGGCGTTCAGCCACTTTTTGTGGCTTAACACCAGTTTGTCAATACAGCCCCTTACACGCAGCACTTGCATGGAAGAGGCGTGCAATGGGTGTTGCAGCTTCAGATTTCTGCTCTGCTGCAGTCGTTGATAAGTGGAGACCCGGTATCAAAAGAAGCAAGCTAAATTAAAAAAAAATGTTTCCAATGGTGCTCTGTGTGTGTGACTTGGAGTGAATGTGAGTGAGTGTAATTCAAAATTAACAAAGTAGATGCACATTTGCACCTTTGTGCCTGTGTCTGCATAGCTTTACAAATAACAAGCATTTACAAATAATCTGTGTAAAGTTCTTAACAGCCCAGCAGATGCCCAACAGTAAGACTATGCTAGGAATGGAAGTGTACATATTCTAGAGTTGATGAAGAGTTATAAATCTCATTTACTTTTCTACGGCTGGAAGTCAATGTCCTTCGATTCCTACTGTCAAAATCGTCATTAGTGATATAGCAATATGAGTAGTCAAACAGAAAAATGTAAGTGAAAGCCAGGCAGGATTAAGGGGCCAATTCACAAAGGGAATTTTGGAGTACATGAAGTAGTACACTTGCAGTTCTTCACATACTACTAAATTTAAATAACTAAAGTGCAGGCAGAGATTTCCACCTACACCTTTCCAATACGTATGAACTAATTTATACAGTATCAGATTCACAAAGATTTACTCTTGTAGTGCTATTCAATTTCAGTAGTAACCAAGTAGTATTACAAAAGGACACTTCAGTTGCAATTCACTAACGTTATACCCACATCTACTCCAGAAGTACTACAGTGCAAAAATGCTCAACCCAACTCCAGTCAAGCCTTAGAGTAAGCGGCTCATCACACATAGTCACCCACAGGTAATGCCAGGGAACCACATACAAATACGTGGAGGCGGGAAATCCGTCTACCAGCACAAAGCTAAAAATCTAAAAAAATAAAAATACATACAAAAAAAGTCATATATATTTCGACATTGTATACAGACATATACAGTGCAATTCACAAATTAAAATAATAGATTTACAGATAACAAATTAATAAACAAAATATACACATACTCAAATATACTGTAGTCACCTAATCAAATCACATAGTCAAAATGTAAACCTGCATATTCATACTGTATATATAGAGAGAATTACAAATATGGAATAAAGGACTTTTACAACCCTACTCTTTGCACACTCAAAGAAACATTATAACTCACTGCATGTCACAGACACACACAGCGACATGTACACAACATAAATGTAGGTGATATCTGGCTCCCCAGAGTTTTATAGCACATGGAGTAGAGGTCAGAGGCCAGAGGCCGGGGTGTGGGCTCTATTTATCTGCTTCAATTAGCAATGGTTGTAAGGTGTGTTGTTTTATTTTTTCATGTGATTTCTCTTTATCGCTTCCTTTCAGTTCACAGTTATACAGAGTGTGCATCAGAAATCGGCCTAAGATATGTATAACAGCATTTGGGTGCTGTACGGCAAAAATATGCCCAGGAATTTACTAGTAATTATTTTATGGTTGTATTTTGATGTGTACAAAATCCCCCACCCTCAAGCTAGGGATTGGGGTAACATACTCCTTCTACTAGAATTAGTGGTTTTCATTTGGGTCGAGATTTATGCACACGTGTAACCATAAATCTACAGGTGCAGAGATCTTCATACGTACATTTATATTTATGAATGGACTGCGAAGTAACGCAGGAAACAAATAATTGAGCCGTGGACACAGGAAATTCAGTTGCGGACTCAGATTGTGTGTAATTTCCAAAGATAAATTATTTTCCACATGTTTGGGTGATTACCTAAAGCACATAAGCAGGAAAACACACCAGGGGCCCCCGCCCTGTAGCAGCAGCCTACTACGTACATACCATGGACTGCTGAGGCAGGTTAACTCCCAAGACATGCATGGTTAGGTTTCCTGAGGAGGAGACAGATATCATAGGTAACGGGTGATGAGGTACTATATAGAACTGCACTATGAGGCCTCTCATATTCTCAGTGGAGTGAGAGCATGATCACCAACACAGTTAATGCACTAAGGCCCAGATTTAGGAAAAGTGGCGCTTCATGCCACCATGTGTCTGCCATATTTAACATACAATGCACCATGGCGAAGGTTAGGGACAATAGTGTGATAATTTTTTACTATTGTTGTACTTTGCTGGATTAGTGCCAAAAATGTTGGCGCTAAGCCTGCAAAATACAAAGAGGCCCAATATGAATAGTGGTGTGCCTCCTTTTCACATCTGGCATGCATTAAAAATTCCACAAAAAATGATGCAGTGGAATCTCATAGATTTCACTGCGCCATTTTTGTGGTCCCCTAACGTAGGAACGCCCCCCCCCTTACATATATTATGCCTGGTGCACGCATGATGTGGTGCAAGGGTTTACAAAGTGGTGCGATGCGTGCATTGTACCACTTTGTAAATATGGCACAGCATTTTTGCCACACTACTGCCACATTAGCATAAAAAATAATGACGCTAATGTGGCAATAATTGGCGCTAGGCCCTCATAAATTTGAGCCTGATTTTGGAAAGTCACAATGCTGAGGCAGCTGTCAAGAGGTGGCAGACTGACACAAAGTCTGTGAAGGAGAAGGTAACCAGGGTGAATGGATAGCTCTGTGTTTTGGAGGAGACCCTTGGAGGAATGCCCACGTCAACCCTTCCAGCAAGATGCCCTGTGTATCATCCTCTCCCAGATGATGCATGGACTGGTCTCCTTTGTAGCGACAATCACATTTCCAGATGGATTAACAGTATTCAATACAGCATCATCGTGATATATCTCTGCACATTCCATTTGTCACTGTTCCTAACCCCTTCCATTATTTTATTTTTAAAGATGTTTTTTATTGAGTCAAATACAAGAACATTAACTTAACATTGCCAGGACAAAGATATGCAGTTGTGAATATATATGCATAAGGAATATTATACTTATAAATGCATATTAAACATGTACATGAATTAGGCATATACAGCAATATAGTATCAAAGACTCCAAGTTTGAATAAAGAAAGAAGAAAGAGAGAGGGAGAGGGAGAAGAGCTATAGGGATAGAAAAGGGAATCAAGTGATAGCCATGTGGAGAGAGAGGTAATAGACATTAGTTACAGCGAATGTAAGATGAAATAAGTACATATAAGAAGAAAAACAGGAAATATATTGACATTTTTTTAAAAAGAGAGGAAAAATCAATTTCCTTTGCAGTGCATGAGAGATAGTTACTTAATGGCAATCATAGCTGATGACATTTGAAGAAAGTTCCTGTTGAATCAAGCTTGTAGCTGTCAAGTCTATGATGATAACATACAGAATTCAACCACTGTCTGAGAGAAACGTTCTCTGAAGATTTCCAGTTAGAAGTAATAATAGAGATTGCAATAGAAAGCAAAAGGACAACCAATTTTCCAAGAGGCCTGAATGAACTCCAGATATCGCGTATGCCACTCAAAAACAGTAATTCATATGACATTGGTAAGGAGATCTGAGCTATTGCTGAAATGCGAGACCATACTGAGGGCCAAAAAGTAGATAGGGATAGACAGGAAAAAAACATGTGAAAGTCAGTACCCTTCTGAGTGTGGCAGCGCCAACAATTATCATTTTGTGCAAGTTTGAGTTTGTAAAGGCGTACAGGAGTGTAGAAAAGTCTATTATAAAAACAATATAGGGTCTGTGTGAGGCTTGCAGTGCATGCAGTGGAATGTATCTTATATCATATTCTATCCCATAAAAAAGTTGGCCAAACAACACCAAGATCTGATTCCCACAATGTCTCAAAAGGTGATTTGAGTCTAGGTGAAACAGATGTTCTTAAAAGTTTATAAATTCCAGCTGCCGTAGGATAATTAGAAGTTACAATCGGGTGTGGAGATGATGCAAGAGAAGAATGATTATGATGTATAAGTTTATTGAGGTCCTCTTGGACTAGAGTAGAAAGAATGATATATTGGGAATTCATGCGAATAGGGAGATTATAAATTGCTGAGAGAGTAAGTAAAAGGGATGATAGAGTCTTTATGATATAATTGGGAAATGAGAAGAATACCTTTAGTCATCCAAGCCTTCCAACACAAGGTTTTACCTTGTTTCCTAAGCGAACTATTGTGAGAAATAGGACTGTTAAAGAATTGATTAATGGGGTAAGAGAAATAGGGATGTATTTGCTTAATGCCAAAAGATTTGTGATAAGTTATAAAGTCAGGAAAATTAACTCCATCTTGTACTTTAGGAAGTTTTAATTTTGAGAGATTTGGGATTGTTTACCGTTCCACAGGAACTTGGATAGAATTTTATCAATTGAACTAAAAAATAGTTTAGGTATCTTAATAGGAAGTATCATAAGGAAGAAGTTAATGATAGGGAGAAGCATCATCTTAATGGTGTCCAAGCGGCCCCACCACCTGAGATATAACGGAGACCATTTCTGTGTGAGATCTACAAGCTTTGCAGATAAGATTTCTAAATTAGTCCTTAATGTATCCGTGAGAGTAGTGCAGTACCATACCCCCAGGCATTTAATCTGAGAAGAATTCCAAGATAATCCTGCATCAAGGAATACAGAGCCAGTGCAATGAGCATTAAGTGGAAAGACCACTGTTTTGTTTATATTACGTTTATAGCCAGATACATCAGAATATAAGTTGAGCTCATACAAGAATGCAGGAAGAGAGGTGTCAGGGTGAGACATGAACAAAAGAATATCATCAGCATATGCCATAAATTTGATGTGTGCATTATTAATTTGAAACCCCGTAAATTGTTCAGACGTTTTTAATTGGTATAGAAAAGGTTTGAGAGCCAAAATAAATAGTAAAGGAGATAATGGCCATCCCTGACGAGTACCCCTTTTAAGAGGGAAAAAGGGATATCGGATACCATTTGTTATAATTGAGGAACATGGTGAAGAATAAAGAATGGATATAAAATGTCGGAATTTAGTACCTACTCCATGCCATTCCAATGCTTTCGACAAGAAACCCCAGTAGACCCTATCGAAGGCCTTTTCCGCATCCAATGATGAAGCTGCCAGAGGAATCTTAAGTTTAGATGCCTTGTTAATAATATTTTAAAAAGTACGGGAATTATCTGCTACATTTCTATTAGGGATAAAACCAGATTTATGAGAATTAATAAGGTCAGGTATATATGAGAGTAAACGGAGAGCTAAAACTTTAGCATAGAGTTTACAATCAGTATTAATTAAAGATATGGGTCTATAATTTTTACAGTCAGTCGCATCCCGATCTTTTTTGGGAATAAGACAAATCATGGCCTCCGTAAATGAGCCAGATGCAGAACCTGACATTATAAAGTGATTAAGTAATTGAAAGAGTTTGGGGAAAAGAAACTTAGCAAACTGAATAAAGAATTCTACTGTGAAGCCATCTGGGCCTGGAGCCTTACCCTTGGGGAGAGATTGTAAAGCTGTATGTAGTTTTGTAAGTTGTAGGGGTTGGTCTAAAGATGAGAGGTTAATCTGCAATGGGTCTCTTGGTTTGAGATTAGAGAAATATTGGTTGAGAGATTCAACTGTTGGCAAGTGTTCTGAAGTGGACAGGTCCTTATAGTAAGAAGCGAAACACTATGCTATATCTTTATCTCTAAAGTGTTTAACACCATTGTTATCTGTGATAGATTTAATAGTTGTTTTTTTCTTTTCTTTGTTTCAAATATCGAGCTAGAAGAGAACCAGCTTTATTGTTACCACCATAATATCTGGCATTTATTTTCCGGAGGGTGCCGCATGCTTGTTCAGTGGTATATTGGTTAAACTCCATTTTAGCTGAGACTAGTGCTTCAAGATGTGATTTACTAGTTTTGTGAGTATAGTATTCATGTTCTAGGGACTTTATATTTTTAAGGATGGAAGTCGATTTTTGTTGAGCAGACTTTTTTTTGGAGTGAGCGTAACTTATGATGAAACCCCTAGAGGCTGCTTTCAATGCATCCCACACAAAATGAAATGATAGTTGATCACTATCGTTGATGTGAAAGTATTCTTCTATAAACTTACCGTAGGAAGAGATAAAAGTAGCATCTGACAGTAGAAAGTTATTAAACCTCCATGAAGATGTTTTAGAACCATTAATAAAAAGATCAAGGTCAGTAATCACAGGTGCGTGATTTTAGATCAAAATAGCACCCATTTCAGAGTTGACCATATGTTGCAATAAACCTTTACTCAGAAAGATATAATCAAGCCTAGAATGGGAATGGTGGGTAGGAGAATAAAAAGAGTATTCCAAGAGGTCGGGATTGCATACTCTCCAGGAATCAGAGAGAGAATGCTGTAAAATAGGAGACATGTGGAATGAAACATGACGTGGAACGTCTGTCCAAAAATGGATCGAGAATTTGGTTGCAGTCACCACCTATTAGTAAATTGTTTGACGAATGTTCAGAGACAATATGTGAAAGATTCTTCCAAAAATGTGGATCCGGATGTGTGGGGCCGTATATATTTAGGATAGTAAGAGAAATATTGTCAATTGTAAATGCAACAAGTACCCAGCGACCGTCTGTATCTTGATGCTGTGAAATTATGGTAGGTTTGAGAGATTTATGACAGAGTATAATTACCCCATTTTTGTTTGTGATGGAAGGGGAGTAGAAAATGTCCCCCACCCATTGTTTTTTAAGCTTAATTGCCTCAGAGTCGTTGAGGTGAGTCTCTTGCAACAAAGCAATGTGGCATTTCAAACGAGCAAGGTGAGATAAGACACGCTGACGTTTAATGGGGTGTTTAAGCCCCTTAACGTTCCAAGTAACAGTTCTAAGTTGCATAACAAGAAGTATTAATAAACAACTGCTGTAACAAGGAAAAAACTAGGCATATCAATTTTGCAAAAGCAAAGAAAGGGAAAGAAACAAGACAGCAAAGAAAAAGAAAATGAGGAAGATGACCTCCAGAAGTTTTATATACATGGATGTGGCAATACAGGGACTGAAGTCCACGAAAGTTAAAGAAAACAAGATAGAAAGTGAATACCCTGAAAGGTAGAGGGACAGCAGAGAACCTGAAAAGACAGGCAAGAGTGGCTTCAGCACAAGAAAAGTGATATTATAAAACATATGAAGGCGAGTTTCAGAGAAGAAAAAAACAAAAACATACAGATGAAAAATGTACCATTCAGGAGACCAAATAACGTAATAACTACAGTAAAGGAGTGTGACATAAAAAACAATTAAAATCAAAGCTTACCAGTGGAACCTGTAGGAGAACAATTTGGATGGTGAGAAAGGGATACGGTTGGGAAAGGAACATGAGGATTGCACAAAGAACACTATCTAAAAAAAATATATATATAAGAAAATAAGAAGATGCAGAGAAGGAAAATCTTGGATATAAATATTAAACATAACCATTACTATTAAACTGTCCAGAAAAAAAAGAAAGGGCATTAAAGACAAATGAAATTATATCTTCAAGCAATTGCAGATGCTCCTAGTTCCATTACTTCTGTTTTGTGTTGGTTAATAAAGGTTTGTAGTGCTGAAGGTTCCTCAAACGAGTAAGATGTGTCCTTGAATGTAATTTTGAAAAGGCATGGGTGAAGAAGACCATATTGAATATTCAAGGATTTGAGTTCTGGACGTAAGTCCAAAAACTGTTTGCGATGTGCAGCTGTAGCAGGAGAGAAGTCTTGTGTGAAAAACACTTTATGACCTGACCATAGCAAAGAGCCCATCTTTTTGTCTTCCAAGAGTATTTGCATCAAGTCAGTAAATTGGAAAAGGAGAATAATAATTACTCTAGGATGTGCACGAGGGCCAGTTGAAGTCTGTGGACCTAAACGATGTGCCCGTTGGATAGAGAGGGAAGAAGTAGAAGGCAAGCGAAGAATTTAAGGTATTGCTGTTTGAAGGAACGCAATCATGTTAGAGCCTTCCGAACCTTCTGGAATCCCAAAAAGGTGAAGATTATTTCTCCTATTTCTGTTTTCTAAGTTTTTAGTAAGTCTTTTAAGTTGAGCTTTGTCCTTGGAGATCTGAGGATTGACAGTGTTACAATCTTCAAGGTTACTGACTCTTTGTTCCAGAGTACAAATTTGTTGTTCGAGTTGGGACCATTGCTCCTCAATATGTTGCAAAGAGGCATTAGTGTCCATCATAAATGGCTTTAGTGCACGCAATTCCTCCATGACATCATCTAGAGTAAGATGTGTAGGTGATTTTGAGGGAGAATCAATGTCTTTTTTGGGGCGCTTGACAGAGGAGGTGTTAGATGTTTTTTTCGCAATTGCACCAGCAGCATGAGATGAAGAGGCGCTATCCTTTAAAAAGACTGCAGCTCTATCCATTGTTAAAGCTCATGGTAGAGAAGATTTAGTTATATGTGTGCGCACCACTCGAAGAGGATTATTAGACTTGGAGAAAGATGATGACTGGCAACTCTGAGAATTATGTGGTCTCCCCATAAAAGCCAGCAGCAATTTGGTAATAGGAAGCCAGCAATGTGAGTTGTTGATGAAATTATATTACGATGAGAAGCTGCTGCCAGAAGTTTCCAACAACAGAGCAAAATATAATAAAAAAATATATCAATAGAAAATCCTAAATTATTCTCAGGCATGACAGAATACCACAAGAGCAAAGCACTTTACTGCACATAGTCAAATAATTGGTTACTAGTTTTAAGGAAACCTTCTGAAAAGGAAAAATCCCCTCCATCAAAGGAAAGCATTTACCATGTTACCAAGAGCAATTTGAAAGAGCTCCTTGACAACAAGAGCTGCTAAATGTGTTTGAAGAGAGAGGTCAAATGTTCAGCTGGCTGTCAGAAGGTAATAAATATTCCATTGCAGAGGAAACTAGATTTGTAGAATCACATCCAGGCAAGCAGTTAAAAGTCAAATAGAAACGTCTCTGTGAAAGGTTAGGTTTGTGCAGAGGCTTATGGAGTGAAATGCAAATGAGCAGATAAATAATTACCTCAGGCCCTCACATGAAGTCTCTGAAATGACTTAAAAACTCGATGCCTCTGTAAGATAAAGGCATATTTATGCAGCGGCAGAGCTCCGGTGCTCAAAAATGCTGAAAAAATTAATCATTTTGATGTGAAATCATCTCCTTCTTTCCAGGAAGTGCTGAAGTCTCAGGAGCTCTAAAGAGCAGCGGCCATCTTGCTTGACCTCCAGCTACGCCCCCCAGCCCCTTCCATTTTTACCCTGTCCTTTTACACACTTCACAAATCTGGAATACAGTGGCAAAGTCAAATGTGAATTTGTTGAGTACCTCAATGGGTCAACAAACACTGTCAAACGATGTAAAGATACACAAGGTGTGTGCTACATTATGTAACCAATGTCGCACATTATAACTGACTTTGAAATATATGTTTTGGTCATTAGGCTTCTGTAGAGGTAGAATCCAAACTCACTGAAATATCCACAAAAGAGACAGAATGGTCCTGCTGGGAGAGAACTCAAGGGTTGTGCAGGTGATCATCAGCTGGCAGGAGGGAATTTCATCTGAGGAGTATGCCTTCCTTCTATATAGATCATTATGAAACCTGTTTACCTGACACCAACAGCCGGACAAGGGAAGACACATGGCTCTCCCACCAAAAGGTCCTGCATTGTATCTTTGGACTGGACTGGGATATGACTCAAGTAATTACCTGCGGCTAAGATAAATTCAAGCATTCCCTCCAAAACGTATTATTTTGTATACTTCCATGTGACATCTTGAGGTGTATGAGTAGGCACAGACATGAGTCCTGAGCACACTATGCCACTGGAACCATGCTACATTTGACTAATGAGTAGGTTCAACACTGATTTGAATATGGCTGGGTCCAAAATGAAGTGCTACGCTGTGCAAAATAAGAATGGACGGGGATGTGGGCTTCCGTATTTACAAGTCACTGAGATTAATTCAAGCAGTCGGCTCATCACTTTCTTTACTTCAGTGTTATTTTTTTCAGGCACAGCTGAAAGGCATTTCATACATAATGTCTTTATAATCAGTAACACAATTATGATAGCTCTTTAGGATGGTGTTGATGATCACTGATGCAAGCACTTCCTCCCCGTTAGCAAACCCTTTACTGCAGTCTATATTCTCTTTGGACATGCAGTATACTCCTTGCACACCACTACAGCATGATGACAAATCATGAAGGGATGTGCGTGACCTTAGCATAATTCCCCCTCAAGACTCAAGATTTGTGACAGTTAATGCATGTGTGTAAGGGCAGGAGCAGTGATGCAATGAGAAAGTAAAGCTATTGGAGCAGAGTGTGGAGTCTGAAGTTGTGGTTTTGCAGACTGTAGAGGATAAATAGTTAAACATGGACGCTCAGGAAGTTGCAGATAATGACTAGTGCTACTTCATGGACATGCAGCAGTGGAACATATAGAGCTTAACTGACATGTTTAAGTCGCATCAAAACTTGATGCAGCGGTATAATAATCTAGCTGAAAGCATGCAGACAACCACAGCTTGACTAAATACTCGATGTATTCTAGTCTCCAAAAACAGAGATATTGCCTGCTGTCACAGTCCCCTTTACCCCAAATACCAGTGGAGCCATTAGATAGCAAGGACAATTCTCCCCAAGCTGCACCATTACTGGCACAGCTTCATGAATTTTGAGACGATATGTTCACAGACAACCACCAAAATTGGTGCACCACTTACTGAGGAGAGCACTCTACCAGTTTTAACTTGAAACCATACCCGACGTTGCACATGAGCTACTGCACATCAACCCAGCTCAAGTTGGACTATCAGCACCACCCATTGCTCTCCATAATAATCAGCATTTGAACAAACCTCTTTTTGTACCTAGAAATCTGAATCTCCATCATCAAAATGTCCACTGAACATGCAGGAATCTACATAGTGTATTAAGTGAAAAATATGGTCAATGGATGTGCCACAGCAAACCGTAAACATGTATAGCGTGTGTGACTTACACCAATCTATACCAGTAATAGACCTTGAAATTCACTGACCTTCCACACTCACAATGTGTGAAATGGACATACAAAATAAATATGTCACAAGGTGAGATGTAGTGACGATAGTTTAGAGTGACATTAGTTGGGTCGCAAAAATGAGACTACAAAAATGTAATGGAGGCGGCAATATATGACATAGGTGAGAGCCGATGCTCTATTGACCGCTTTAGGGAATCGGAAGGGAACAAAAAAGTAAATAAAAAGTGCCTTCTGCACAAGGACAGAAACCCAAAAGAAACAAGCAGTAATCATCCAAAAAAGTGAAAAATAATATTAAGACATGCCCCCCCTCAGGTATCTCCCATGTTCATTCAGCCACAGTTCAGTCCTTGCTGAACGTCTAGCCCACTTCCTTGCCATTTGCAACCTGCACCATGCCAACATAAATTTCTTTGATAGGTGTACGTCCACAAGCAGATGTCCTAAGCACTGCCATCTATGTTGGCCGGATTCAACATTTTTGTTTTTCAAAAATAATCTCTCAAATTGGGAGTTTGTTTGTGAAAAAATAAAAACTAATGACCCCCCCACCTTTGGTATTTTCTACAAGGTTCTGAGGGTCATTATTCATTTTTATGGTCCCTCATTGACAGGAAAAAAAAGTAATTACAACACCCACCCTAAATAGGGCTACAGTGGAATGTCCTTCCTCTGTCAACTGAATACTTATGGGCCACCCATCTATAAATGTGGAGGGCAGTCCATGGACTTTCCAGACCAAGACTTTGGCAGACAAGGTACTTAATCACATTTATGAGTGAGCGCCCTTTCCACCAAACTCTAAGTCTGGCCCTTTGGCTCCAGTGACATCGATGACATAGATGACTTGGTTGCAAAGTGACCAATAACATACGTTATGTTTCTATAACTGCAGACAAGGCTTTGTTTCCAGCACAGGCTGCATCCAATCTGGCACAGTCTCTGTGTGATGCAATTTGAGAAACATAGTCTCACATAATGTGGAATCATCTGGAGCAAAGCAGCCATTGGACCACTTCCGGGTGTGTGAGAAAAGACCAGTGTTAGGGGCAGAGAAAGGACTGATGATTCACAACCTCCAATATGTCAGATGCAGTAGTTTGGAGTTGTTCAGTTCCTCCTATTCTACATGCTCCTCGACCATTTCAGAGATGGGTTATCCTGATCCCATTTTCAGGATAATTGTTCTTTGGTAGCTGAGTCTGTAGGTTTCCTTCTTATATGAAATGTTGCTGTGCACCAATACTAGCCTGTCCTCTGCTTAGTAGCCAGCATGGTCCTGCCTGGTGTCAGAGATGTTCCTAGAAAAAACTGAATAAATCACATCAAAAAAATCTATTACCAGTGAACTTTTCCATGAGGTCTTATTAATTCTGTTCATAAATGTTCTCCTGTCCTACATGCATCTTAACCTCAAAAGACAAATGTGGTATAGGTACACAGTTACACCGCCCAAAGCAATTCCAGTTAAATAGGCCCTGTGCTTAGTTGCCTCTTAGATGTCAGCCCCAGTTAGGATGCTGGTGGTATGTAGGGACCTGCGTGTGATGCCTTCATTTCGAAGGGCCCATATAGAGTTTCTGGTAATAATTCACAAAGGAAAACATATACTTTTGTGTACGTTTACTATGTCTGTGGAGTGTCATGATTCGCTCCCTGTGCTCTCATTCCCACCACCAGTGAGCTAAACTGTGGGACACTCCAGTGTTCTAATAAGCTCCTGGACTGTCCACTGTATGCATGTACTGATTTTCTGTCTCTTCGACGTTTTTCAGAAATTCCCATCCATTGATGATCCATGCTGGGTTTTGTGGAAGCCGGTTTCCTCTTGTGAAAAACTTTATTACCTAGAATCCCCTACTCACTGCCTCATCTCCATCCCTGCAGCCCAAGGAAGGGTGGAGGAATTCAGCACACCAGTGGCTGGCAGGAGCTAGCCTGCTATCTCCTAAGGCTTGTGACAATTCTGACCCCATTTCCCTTTAGTCCTGCCTTGGTCATTGTAGCTGTTTTCCTATGTGGCTGATCCTTTTGTTCCAGAGCCTTTAATCCTTCTTTCCTGAGCCATAGCTAATTTCCTGTTCTTTGAAAAAGCACTGCTTGCAGTACTAGCTTGATCCCTGAGCTTCAGCCTATCCTTATTCCTTTATTCCTGATTTCTGAGCTGTGGCTAATTCCTTGCTCTTTGAACTAGCACTGCCTGCAGTGCTGCCTTGTTTCCTTGATTTCTGAACCAGCACTACTTTAGTGCACCCTGCAACTCTCTCTCCTATATTTACCTTTCCCCTGGGTCTGCTTTCTTTTTCTTTCCCTATGGACTCTTTTCTCCTCTTACTCTTTGTGTGATCTGGGTAGCTCTGTACCCAATATTCTATTACGTTGTCCACCCTGCCACCAGTCCTTGCAAGAGTACCTGACAGTGGAGACTCTGCACTTGTGGTGGGGACTCAGCACATAGAAGAATAGGCCTGTCCTTCCCTTGTATGTGTAGACTTTTCAGCCCCGACTGTGGAGAAATTATTATAAGTAAATTTTAAATTTGCAGTTTGTGAATACCAAAAAATAGTAAGCTTACAAAAACTGTAAATTCACCTTTGTGAATCAGGCTCACAGTTTGTGTCTGTGCTCATCTGCAGCAGAGAAATCCCTGGATAGGATATCTTGCTGTTGTTGACATACACTCTAAAAAGTCCTGATATAAATACCATAATGGCAAAGCATCTTTGGCCTCACTCGTTCATTGCATCTCACCTCTGAAGGCCATTTTGTGGCCATTAGCAAAAGTAATAGCTAGTGCAAGCACTGGGACATGACTGTGACTACACAGAGACAGCATTAGATTTGGGTATGCTGAACATCATATGCACAGCTGAATAATAAACATAAATTGTCATTGTGCAGGCAACAGTTTGCCCAACCGTGTATGCGTTATCTAACTCGCGATAACAACCAACATGCCATGTTGGAACAATAGCTTGTTCTTCAAGACATTAATAAACTACCTCACAATTGACTACAGAATAAATAATGCTTCTATGTATGTCCCGTGAGAATATCTGGCATGCCTCTCAATCAGTTCAGTCTCCAGGCAAGGTATACTTAGAGTAATGAGAAGCGAAATGTAAAAGCCATCTAAACATTGCTCTGCGATGGAGGTACTTCTGGAGAAGCCCCACAGACAATGTATAAGTCAGTTTACAATGAGAGTGTAGCCCTTTCCGATGTGCAAGCATACTACAGGCCTACACATCTACATACCATCAATGAGTGGGGACACAGCCCACATGATGATCCATCATATAGGGTAGACAGTGACAATGGGAATGAGGACTCACATTTACTATATGTACAGGAAACAGGATGGGAAGCCAAGGCTGAGGCTAAGGGAGCCCTCTGTTGAAAGGGAGGACTTTCTCTGGCCACCCCTCTGTGGAAAGGCACCCTCTTGACCGAAGTGGGCAGGCTCATCATCATTTATCATTGGGAGAAAATTGGTATAGAGGAGGTGGGAGATATGCTTGCAAGAGGGGAATTCAAGTCGCTTCAGACACTCCTGCAAGAGTTTGCCTTATCAGCCCATACCCAGTGGTTCTGGTACCTGCAGCTCTCCCAAGCCCTGAGAGGATGGGGGATCCTGAGAGAGGACCTCCCGGAATACATTCCACTGGAGAACTGGGTGATGGGGAACAAGATTACCCACACAACGGTATCTAAAATATGCAGTACTACTGTATTCTTAATAGTACCCAGGATAATCTGGGAAAACTTCAAGAGTAATGGGAGTCAGATGTTGAGCCCCTAGAAAACATTGATTGGGAAGCAGTGTTAAATCACTCCAGGGGTGTTGCCACCCCCGCTAGACTGTGATTGATTCAATTTAACATCCTTCATAGGACCTATTACAACAGGTCCCATTTGCATGACATGGGGAGAGCAGACAGCCCTGTATGCCTCCGGTGCAGTGCAGCAGTGGGTACCTTTTTACATATGATCTGGGACTGCCCGAGAGTGAGCCCTTACATGGGCGTCCACAGGTATTTTTTAAGGGGGGGCATAATTTTAATGTCATCCATCCTGAGGCAGCGTAACACTACAGTGGCTTGGGTGTTACGCTTCACTGTGAGCCTCCACACCAGGCTGTACCTAAATCCAGGGGGGGGAGAATCCTCCCTTCCCCTTCCACAGATGCCTATGAGCCCTTATTGAGAAGATGTTATCACTGAATTAGAGGCAGTTATAGAAGTGGGCCTTCCAAGGACAACCCAACTGATAAATCTAGGCATACCCAACAATGTAGATATTCCTTGGAAACAGTTGTTGTTCTGCGTGCTGAGGTTTATCATGGCCCTAAGAGATGAGGCCAAACTATGGGGAAGGGATCAGGCCCCCACTAAGGACTACTGGAGGGCAGGAATGAACAGATGCATGGAGGCAGAGAGAGTACTGTATGAAAACCTAGGTTTGGGGAAGATATAGATTTCATGCCAAAGTGTGTGTAAGGTTCAGTGTCATAATAATGTTATGAAAATAACATTCATAAAAATATTATTAAAAAAGAAATGAGATCTAATTGCAGTGCTTTGCACTGTTTGTGATGCTCTAGTGGACTAGCCTGCAGAAAGATCTCATTAAGGTGACTAGAAAGATAAGGCTATCTAGGAGGGCAAACAAGATTCATAACCAAACTAAAGCCCTGATTTAAAGTTTGGTGGACAGATTACTCTATCACAAATGTGACGGATATCCCGTCCACTGTATTGCTATCTCCATAGGCTAATATGGGATTGTAATATGACAGAAGGATACCCGGCACGTTTGTGACGGAGTAACACCCTCTGCCAAACTCTAAATCAGTACATAAGTTGAGAAATATGCCTAATGGCTTTAGGTCTCAGTACCATTCAATCACCTGTGGATGCCTGCAGTTAGAATGCTAATAGCTTTGCATGGACATTGGAGGAGACAATCAAGAGGGTTTGTTTCTGCAAGGTGATCAGCTGAAAATGGGACCTTTTCAGTTGAGACTGGGATGTCATCCTTAATAATGATTCTGCCCTGATCATAATTACTGTTTCAGGGGGTCTAAGACAAGGAACCTGCATTCACTTTCAATGTCTTCTGAGTTCTACTGTCTGCCGGGCTCCTTGTTGGACTCCCTAAGAATAGCTGAGGGAATTTTAAAATGACATGCACTTGATCTGCATCTCCTGAATTATGACATTGATGGTTGTCATAGTTCTATACATCTTTTGTGATGGAATAGAGACAGAGCAACATGGTGGCTTTAGATGGCTGTGCATGGGGTCAGAGTGGCTGTGTTTTAACGGATACAGTTAGGACTGCATGAAATAAGAGAACGTTTTGTCAGATTTATGAAGGTCACATCAACAGAACTTCTGGACTTTTTCATAATAACTTGTTGTAGAGCCTTATACAGCACATCTGTCATTTCTAAAAGATGTAAATAATAGATGGCTCTATAGCCCACTCATAGTATTCAATTTACCTACCTTCAGGAGGGTGGAGGGCTGAATCGGCTTTCTCAGGGTTGGTAATCTGCTGATCACTGCTTTGTTCAATGGGCGAATGTTGATTTTTCAGCTAATTGAGCTATTTTTACAGATGCATTTTAGACGTAAATGCATATCTTTATCTCCTCAAATGTGTAACCCCACAGTTCATTTAAGTCAAAAGCAGTTTCCATTTTGACAGGGTAAAACACTAATCTAAGTAACAAGAGTCCAAAAGTGCAAGAAAATGAGGCTGGAGTAACAATAAAAATGCCCAATGAGAGGACAGGAGAAAATCAACAACATATAGGGGGTCATTCTGACCCCGGCGGTCTAAGACCGCCGGGGCCAGGGTCGGCGGGAGCACCGCCGACAGGCCGGCGGTGCCCCGCAGGGCATTCTGACCGCGGCGGTTCGGCCGCGGTCAGAAGAGGCAAACCGGCGGTCTCCCGCCGGTTTACCACTGCCCTTAGAATCCCCCATGGCGGCGCACCTTGCTGCGCCGCCATGGGGGATTCTGACACCCCCTACCGCCATCCTGTTCCTGGCGGTTCGCCCGCCAGGAACAGGATGGCGGTAGGGGGTGCCGCGGGGCCCCTGGGGGCCCCTGCCGTGCCCATGCCACTGGCATGGGCACGGCAGGGGCCCCCGTAAGAGGGCCCCACAAAGTATTTCAGTGTCTGCATAGCAGACACTGAAATACGCGACGGGTGCAACTGCACCCGTCGCACCTTCCCACTCCGCCGGCTCAAATCTGAGCCAGCATCCTAGTGGGAAGGTTGATTTGCCCTGGGCTGGCGGGCGGCCTTTTGGCGGCCGCCCGCCAGCCCAGGGCAAATCTCAGAATCACCGCCGCGGTCTTTCGACCGCGGTGCGTTGTTCTGACGGCGGAACCTTGGCGGACGGCCTCCGCCGTCCGCCAAGGTTAGAATCAGCCCCATAATGGTCTAAGTGCAGAGTCTGTAGTGCAAAAACGAGTCACTGTGTTATTGGGCAATGCAAGTCCTATCCTCTCCGCTGGTCGCCAATGTTAGAAATGGGGTTTCTGGTTAGCTATGGTATGCATCTGAGCCAGGCAGAACTCACCACTCTAGTCAGGGCGAGTAAGTTTCACACCAAAGATAACCGGTGCACAGCCACTGGTAGCTTGGTGCAAAGCAGTCAGGCTTATCCCCAGAGGCAATGTGTAAATCCTCACATAACACACTCACACCAGTGACACATTAAATGCACCAGAAAAGAGACTCCACATAGGATTATATAAAAATTGGTTTCTTTATTGCAGAAATACATCTTAAAACCAAAGCAATGTAATCCATAAACATGGGACTTACATTGCCATGAAGGAGATAGTATTCGTTATGAATGTAAAAACTGACACACAAAGACAAAAAAACATCATAGGTAGTGTATATACTGCTATGCAATCCTGGGATAGTACTCCATATCCTGACAGTGCCAGAATTAAAATGATAAATATTTTAACCTCAGGACAAAACATGCAAACTGGGATCCAACACACACAAATTAGAAACATTTTGCCTGTCACGCCAATTATGGATTAGTACTTGGTATCCTGCCAAATACAAAAAGAAATCCCAACATCACACATGATAACATCAGGTGCCACATCTGAATTACACTAAATCCCCATAATTACCTGGCAGGTAGTGCCCACTAGTTTAGAAGTACACATCATCGGAAAAAACACAGGCTCCCAGCACATTTTAGATTTTAGTAGCAAGATTACTGTAGTTTTTGGTGACCCCCAATGCACTAAGTTAATTTATGGAAGGCAGGTAGGCACAAGTAGCCCCTTTGTGCCTACTTGTTGGGGCACAGTAATGCTGGGTTCCATCGGGGTGCAGCTGGGCCCCAGCATGCCGACTACAAGCTATATGGTCATGCTACAACAGCCAAAAGAGTCTCCCTGAGCCTGCAGCGGTCACCTGACTCTATGGGGTCTCCAGCCGGGTATGGACCAAAGTATGGTTATCCTGTGTCACAGGGAGGGGAGTAAGCCACTAAACCATCAGGGCTGCCCGCATTTGACCAAGTACCTGAAGGAGTCTGACGCTGACTCCACTCCCGGTCTCAGAGGCACAGCAGTGGGCTCTGGGTGAAGGCACAGGGTCGGTGCATCGGACTTGAGGTCACCTGTGGAGCAGGCATTAGCATAAGGCATGGCATCACATGCTGACCCCCCTAGCCGGCAAAGATGATACATGGCTGCCATGTCTATATCATCCCAGGAGCCGTGTTGTTCCGAGGGGATGGGGGGGCTGCAGGGGAAACACATGCCACTTGCACCTCAGCAACTAGGAAGAGCACTCACCCCATAATACAAGAAAATAAAGTACTCCACCAGCTCTCCTTTTGGCCGGCCATTGCACTGTTCTCTGGGGCAATAAACAGTGCATGCCACATGCTGAATGAAGCAAAGTGTGTTGATCCCGTCATAAGCACTCAGCATGCACTGAGCATAAAAGCAATTGGGAATAAGAAAAAAATTGTTAAGTACTCACCATGTTCTAGTAGCCCAAACACAGTCAGGTTATAAAGCGCTCATCACATGCTAATAAAATAATGAAAGGAGATGGCTTGTTTGGGCTGGACTCAGAGTCTCACAGAGATTTCTGGGCAGACCAGTCCCAGGAGTCAGGCAGGCTAATACATCAGGGCAAACAATGGTGGTTCCTCCTGGCAGTCCAACAATGCCTCGTGACCCACAGTCAAGGAGCAGCTAGCAGAAGGCCAACAAGCAGAAAAGCCATTTGGTGAGTACTTTATGCCACCCAGCAAGTAGTAGGTAGCAGGGCAACAACAGAAGAGCAGTTCAGATGAGTCTTTTGGTGCAGCTCAGTAGTCCTTCTGACAGAGGTTCAGTCTCTAAAATCATGGGGTCAGAGCTCGTGTACGTATGCTTAAGAAATGTCTTTTTAGAAAGGGGTGTCTTCAACTGAGCCCTTTCAAGTGTAACACAATCCCCCTTTCAACACAACCCTGGCTCCAGACCTCAGTAGGGGATAATCAGACCATTGCGTGAGGGCAGGACACAGTCTATTGACATGTAAGGTGTGAACGACCCTCCCTGTCCCCAGCCCAGGATGACTATCAGTATGCAAATGCCTTACCTGTCACACTCAGCCCCTCCTGTGAGATGGCTGTCTGGAACGTACTCACCAAGTGTAGCTGTCACTCTGCCCTAGATGTGGATTGGAGTCAGGCTGCAAAGCACGAGCCTTATAAGCAAAGAGATTTCCCCTTATCCTAAAAGTGTCAGTCCTAAAATCACTGAGCATGTACACAAAAACATTTCTGCACATATCTGCAGTGACTGTAAACCTTGATGCCAATATAGCACAGACCTTGAGGAGATTACTAATGTGTTAATGGGTCCGTTTAACTAATTATGGCACTCACTTGATTATTGTGTGCTCTGGCGGGAGAGTGCTGAGCGATGAAATGTATCAATGACCAGTGATGAGTATATAGCACATTGTAGTCAGAGAGGTTGATATGTGTGTGTGTGTGTGTGTCATTGACTGCCATGGATGCTGCTATACACATCTCATGATTTCATAGCTGGCCAAGTAGCAAAACCAATTTCTCATGTTTAACACACAGTTGTCCCCTGTGGCTGGCATAGCTGACCCAGGAAACTTTCAAAATAAATTATGAAATCTGATGGTACTTCAAGGCAGCAGTTCCTGATGATGTAATATTGTACAAAGCAGAAACGTACAAGACAATTTATCAATTTAAATCTGTTGACTATATGGATACTTTACCAGTGTGATCAGGCACCAAAATGTTAATAACAATCTGTCAACATTAGTGTGGTCTACCCCCAACCCTTCTGCCTTCCTCCTCCATTTTTGCAGATCTCGTTTTTGCTGGCCTTGAGACTCTGCACACTTTAGCACTGCTAACCAGTGCTAAAATAAGTGTGCTCACTACTTAAAACACAGTAACATTGGCTTATCCTCAGATGGCACATTTAATTTACTTGTAAGCCCCTAGTAAAGTGGCACTGAATGTGCCCAAGGCATGTAAACTAAACCTTACTAGTGTGCCTGCAGCACTGATCGTGCCACCCACTTAAGTAGCCATTTAAATATGTCTCAGGCCTGCCATTGCAGCCTGTGTGTGCAGTTTTAGCTGCCATGTTGACATGGCAAAATAAAGCTTTTGCCAGGCCCATACCTTCCCTTTTTATACATGTAAGTCACCCCTAAAGTGGGCTCTGGAGATCCCTGAGTGTAGGGTGCACTGTATTTAAAAGGTAGGACATGTACTTTTAAGTTTTAAATGTCCTAGTAGTGTACAACTCCTACATTCATTTTTCACTACTCCAAAGCCTACTTCTCCCATAGACTAACATTGGGATTACCATATCACGTTTAATAAACTGTAATTCCCAAATGGAATTAGTCAACCAGTTCTTGTTTGTCATCTTTGAAATTGTAATGAAAAATCCTAACTTCTGGTGAAGTCAGATTTTAAATTTCAGTTAGGAAATATCACTGTTAGAAAATTGGCATTTACCTGCCTTTGCCATTTAGTGCCGTAGCCTTTACCTAGGTCACATGACTGGGTGTAGCTGACAGTTGAGCTTTGTGCATTCCTCCTAGATAGCCACACACAATAGGAAGCTTAGGCATCTTAGGTATTCCTGGATTGTCCCTCAGTGACAGGATGGGAGGGAAGACTGGGGACCAGCCCTGCTGATACCTGAATACAGTTCTTCCTCCATACAAAAGGCTGCATACCTCTTGTAGTAAGTCTGGAGCCAGATCAGTCAGGATGCCTGGGGACTTTAAAGGGAAACATCTAGAAGCTTCTCCCCCTCTTCAAATGCACAACTGGGTATAAATAGTGGGCCTCAGACACCACCACTTCAT
Source organism: Pleurodeles waltl (assembly GCF_031143425.1). Lineage (NCBI taxonomy): Eukaryota > Metazoa > Chordata > Amphibia > Caudata > Salamandridae > Pleurodeles > Pleurodeles waltl. The sequence continues at coordinate 774,934,026 of NC_090436.1, forward strand.
TACACTTCTGGACCTGTGGATAATCTGCCAGGAAAAAGGACTGCTGTGCTGCTGAAGGAATGAAGGAATGCCACTCTGCTAGACTGCTGTCTTGCTAGACTACTGCCTTGCTGTGTTGCTGCCTTGCTATACCTACCTGCTGCCCTTTTGTCTGGGTGAGAAAGACTGGATCTGTAACTCTTGAACCCAGAGTGACTCCAAAGGCTAGTTGGCTGGTCTCCTGATCTGAAGTCTCAGGGATACAACAGGCTTCCAACTTGCACCTGTGCCTGGCCATCTGTGAGTCCACGCTGCCAAGTGGTGTCACCCCAGTCTTGGACTCTAGGAATTGGGCCTAAAGAGCTCTGCCAGCCTCGAGCCTCTGTGGATCCAGTGGAACTGATTAATCTCTTCTGTTGTGTGTCGCAGCACCCAAGCAGAACCTGCACATCATCTCTACTGAGTAGATCGGAACCGCTACAAAGAACTGCATTGCATTGCAACCCATCAAGTGAGTGCCATAATTAGTTAAACGGACCCATTAACACATTAGTAATCTCCTCAAGGTCTCTGCTATATTGTCATCAAGGTTTACAGTCACTGCAGATATGTGCAGAAATGTGTTTGTGTACATGCTCAGTGATTTTAGGAATGACACTTTTAGGATAAGGGGAAATCTCTTTGCTTATAAGGCTCGTGCTTTGCTGCCTGACTCCAATCCACATCTAGGGCAGAGTGACAGCTACACTTGGTGAGTATGTTCCAGACAGCCATCACACAGGAGGGGCTGAGTGTGACAGGTAAGGCATTTGCATACTGATAGTCATCCTGGGCTGGGGACAGGGAGGGTCGTTTACACCTTACATGTCAATAGACTGTGTCCTGCCCTCACGCAATGGTCTGATTATCCCCTACTGAGGTCTGGAGCCAGGGTTGTGTTGAAAGAGGGATTGTGTTACACTTGAAAGGGCTCAGTTGAAGACACCCCTTTCTAAAAAGACATTTCTTAAGCATACGTACACGAGCTCTGACCCCATGATTTTAGAGACTGAACCTCTGTCAGAAGGACTGCTGAGCTGCACCAAAAGACTCATCTGGACTGCTCTTCTGTTGTTGCCCTGCTACCTACTACTTGCTGGGTGGCATAAAGTACTCACCAAATGGCTTTTCTTCTTGTTGGCCTTCTGCTAGCTGCTCCTTGACTGTGGGTCACCAGGCATTGTTGGACTGCCAGGAGGAACCACCATTGTTTGCCCTGATGTGTTAGCCTGCCGGACTCCTGGGACTGGTCTGCCCAGAAATCTCTGTGAGACTCTGAGTCCAGCCCAAACAAGCCATCTCCTTTCATTATTTTATTAGCATGTGATGAGCGCTTTATAACCTGACTGTGTTTGGGCTACTAGCACATGGTGAGTACAAGATGCATTTTTAGCACATCCCCTCACATTCCTCATCAATGCAGCCACGACGACAGACTCCACATCACAGCTTTGCAGCTCACCAGAACCAATGCATCAATCCAGTTGTGAGATGCATCCACAACGCATTGCATGCCCTCATCAACATATCACTGATGACGATGCAGGACCTTAAACCTCATTCTCACTGCATCTTGAAACTGACACATTGCTTCGGCTGCGTGACACATCTTCGACATGGATTCTCTCAATACTCGGCAAACCAGGATTTAAGGTATTCTGTTCAGCTCTTCTAACTGGGTCCCTGCAGCCGGCCCAAACTCCATCACGGCCTGTCTGAACTTCTGACTTTGTTCCGGTCCAGCACATTCAGATATCCACCATCGGCACTTTATGCCTTTTGGCACTATTTTTCACTAAAACCTTTACAATGGAAAATCTCTGGTTCTACTAATTGTTTTTTTGTATTTTTGCTTTTTCTAACTCTGTTGTGGATTGTTTTTGATGTGTGTTTTCTCTGTGTTACTGTTTGAAGTGTAGAACAAATACTTTACACATTGCCTCTGAGTTAAGCCTGCCTGCTCTGTGCAACACTACCTGTGGGGTGAGTACAGGTTAATTAAGGGTTTCTTGGGACTGCACCCTTGGAAAGATCGTGGTCACTGCTTTAGAAGGGTTTCATCCCCTCCACCAACAACCTAATTTCTTACACAGTCAAAGTCTCATGGTGCTTTTTATACCTCTAGTGTAGTCATTAAATGAGACTTTGAATGGTTTTGAGGAGATAGAAGCAGAGAGGGTAGGCACTGTCACCTATAAGAAAATGGATACTGTAACTAAATGCTATGATCAAAAATACTTATACCTGCCTCATTGAACATTCCATTAAGTGTGCACCCCTCTTAAGGTGCTCATTCAACATTTGTATGTAATAATGTGATGTTAGTAGTTTCATGAACAATCAGACTCTAACTTAAAAAATATCTTATGGATAATTAAAAACAAGTAAACGTTCATGAGTTACAGATTTTGGTCACCCAGAATTAAAATAGCTCGAAGACATACAGCAATAATTCTACAGTGCCTGAGAGGATCGCCAGGTCTTTTAAGATAGGTACACTACTTTGGCCTTGAATGAACCTCGTCGGAAAAAGAAGTGAATTGTGGAACTGTATAAAGTGACTGCACTGATAAAAATCTACACTTTACACTTTCCAGACGTCTGCTATTGACAAGGTAAGCAAGTGGACCTTAATAACCGTATTTCATTTAAATATTGATATTTTCACCCTGCCATTCTCTTGAGCTGCTTTCAATGGTGTAATGGTCAGACTCAATTGACTGTATAAAGTTAGCATATGTAATTTTAGTCTCACCCCGTTTATTGTGCAGACAATTACTGTGAAATGAAATCATCTTCTTTTAATCTACTAACGACCAACAACTTAAAGTGTGAGATAGCAATAAAGGTTATCACAGGATAACCAGAATAAAGCAACACATAAAAGGAATGGAGGCCTGTTTTAAAAAGAAATATGTAAATATATATATCAGTTTTGCAAGCTCGCACACCTTCAGATTGACTACCTTTTGTAATTTTCCACCTTTTCCAGGTTAAACCTAGAAAACCGTGTCACTCCTGTATTTCTATGCAAACCTCTGGATATATTGTGAAAGTGCGGCATACTCAAGCGAAAATATACATAGGTATATTCGCCCATGAGAAAAATGATAAAGCAACAACGTTTTACTTTTTTTTTCTCCAGAGGGAAAACACTTTTTTAATGCCTTGGAAATACCTTTCTAATACATCCCGTCAATTCTGGGGTGCGTCCTCTTTTTCCTTACCTGCCTGGAAAGGGATTTTACACCTGCACGTGTCAGGACTGAATATATGTTTATGTCCGTATTGGGAAGCCCTTGAAGAGCAGTCTGGATACCCACAAACATGCAATTCACTATGATTTCAAAAACTTACAGTGCATTTCCACCACGTCCCTTCTTCGGGAGGAGTTGTACTCACATGGAAACCTCTGTGTGAGGATATGCAATATTGAGTGTGAAATGACTTTTAAAAATTGCAGAAGTCATTCGGCACTAGATTAGGAACCTATTTACCCACTTACACGTGCAAAACGCTTTGTGAACAGAGCCCTGGTTGCATTCATTGTGATTCACTAGCATACTTTTTATTATTACTCACCTTGATGTCTTTATTGCATATTAGCTAACAATGCCAATACACTTTTAAACTAAAAGTAGAGAGTAGATAGCTGAAGATGCTGGAGTTTATGGATTCGAAGATGCCCATTAAAGTTCATCTTCCCAAGTGGGATTTGTTTTTCATAACTTCATCTTCATTTTAGCATTTCCTTAAAAACTATAATATTACTGATTCATATTGTTGTTGCTGTTTAGTGTCAAAACATCCCTAGGGAGGAATGATATGTCAGAGACTGGCATTTCAAGTGAGGAGGTTGAAGAAAAGTTAGCTTAGGTAATGATGCGCGAGTCCACAGAGGGTTCACTTTCTCCCATATCAGGGGCATTTATGCAAAGCTTTTCCAACGTAAATATCAGTCTTTTGACATTTTCTTCCCTCTCGCTTATCGTACATTTTTTTTGTTTTTCTGCCCACTATCTATCTGGTTTCCTTTCCACTTTTATGACAGTTATTCTAGAGCCTCGAGAGGTCTTATGCCAATCATTCAATGTAATACAACAGAATAGAACGAAAACCACACTTCAGTGGGAAAGCAATCAGCGATTTGCATATAACTTCAATCAGCACCTTTTCTTTGTTACAGAGTTTCAAGTGATTTGCGGTGGATTTATGGAAACACATTAAAGAGCTTAAATAGTCAGTGTAATTACCGCATACATGTAAAACCTATTGTTTTAGTTGACCGAAACCCTTTTCAGCTATCAAAATGAAATTTGAAAGTTATGCATAGGTGGTGAAATTAAAAAAAATTCAATGTTGTACAAATTCAGTAATTTAGCTGTTAGTGAGATAAACGACTCAAACACATCTATTCACAATTAAAATATGCTAGGTTTGAATATGAATCAGTAGCCCAAACACAGGATACTTAAACCTTTCTGGCGCCCATGCAGCTTTCCAGGCTTGATTAAAAAAGTATTGGTTCATAAGTTGTGATTTTTGACTCACAAAATTTGGAATGTGCAAAACCGTTTTCAAGAATGACTGCTGATAAACAGCTCCGGGATACTGGATATGTGCTAGTGAACTCATGCCATGCATGGAAACGTATTCAGAACAAAAGTGTAGAGTAAAAATATATCAATGATATATTAAGAATAGGAGACATATTTTACGTTTTAATAAATCAATGTTTTCAGGTGTAAAAAGTCTTTAAGAATCTCACATTCCCTTACTCTAAGGAGAGTTTGTGATGTTCAAATGAGGTTGTACTGAAATCAAGATAATGATGAGAACGTCTAAGACATAAATATATTACGACCATATTATTTATCACAAATTTTCCTGACGTACCTTCTTGCTTCTTGACCAACCATGACTAAAATTAGATAATCTTTTACAACATTAACAAAAGGCCACAGCCGCGAAAATCATACATAACAACCATATTATACACAAAGATTCAGGCCTTTTCAGTCCTCTAGAAAAAATTAACTTTGGCCATAAGATTAGGCAGCATCTAGCCAAAAAAGGCCTCTTTCTAAATTGTGGTTCCACTGACCACAGGAGAAATTAGCAACCACAATGAACCCTTAGCCAAACCTGTTTTCATAAGGGCCATAAGGGCTCAGCAACATTCATTTCATCCATTCCCTGGACTACATATTATCCATACATACTCTAGGGGTGGGCAAAGCTCAGGTAATTCAGTGCAGTGTAATCACGTGAAACTAACTAAAATTCCATAAGATTAAGCATAATTGCACAGGGTAATTCGGTGTTAGTGCTAAATGCACCCTTGCATCCAAAATGAGTGCAAGAATGCAATTTGTGCTAAGAAATAGTGCTAAATCTGGCGGAACACGCAAAGCAAGTATGAGCCAGCCGATCACACTTGCTAAGTGTGCTCTTGGGGTGGCATTTTCACCCAACCTACCCCAGGATTTATTGCTATTTTCTTATTGCAAAATGTCCCCCTCATGTCCAAAATGGACACAAGAAGGCATTTTGCACTAAGGAATAGAGCTAAGTATGTTGCTGGGATAGATTTTTTCCCTCAAATTACTCCTGGCATCTAGAGCTATTGTCTTAGAGCAAAATGCACCTTTGCATCCAAAATGGATGCAAGAATGCATTATGCGTTAAGAATAGCTTTAAATGGGGCAGAACACAAATACAGAGCACAAGTGGCTGCTTTAGAACACAGAATTACCAAAATTACTCTGAATGCGCCAGCATAATTTAAATTATGTGTGGGCCTTAATAACTGGCAACACACAACTGGAGGCAAAGTGGCATTCATTACTGTGTCTTCAATACCATTGCTCCAAGTACAAATGTAATGCTGCCTTTCTTCAGACACCTACTGCAAACCTACTCTTTCTGCCCTACCGATATTTCAGTATTTCTGTGATCTATTAACCACCGAGCTGAAGCTGCTCTTCTTCTTCTTTCTTCCCTAAATTCTGCTCCTCAGCAACTCCTCACTTGTGGAAATCTCATTTAAAGTGTCCTTACTCCTACAGCTTACTGAGAGTAACACACAAATCACATCCTTCACCCACTTAGGTACACACACCCTTGATGAGAAATAAACCTTAAATTCGCACGACTCAATAGTATCCTGTAAAAAATCAACTTTGTAGACCACAATCTTTTCTTCATGAATGATTTCCAGATATCACTTATTCACTGCAATGGCCTATCCCACAATACGTACTGCAGCATCACAACATTCTCATTTTCTCTGCATTTAATATTTACTGAGTTTTTCACCAAAACCATGATCTAACAAGGTAAGATACACCTATAATGCCAATACAATAAATCAAAGGAAACTAAAAATTAAAAGTTCATGTAAAAAATAAAAGAATGTGCTATAAGAAAGAACACGAGCATTGATTTTATTACAACATGAGAAAGAACATTATCTTTTAATAGAGAATCAGTCAGAGAGGTCTAGAAAATCATCACAAATCATCTTGGAATCACCATCTTCTGACACACTTGGGGGCATATTTAAGAGCCCCTAGTGCCATTCTAACATCACATTAGTGTCATTTGTTTATGCTAATGTGGTGCTAGAAGGCCAGAAATGCTGTGCCACATTTACAAAGTGGCACAATGCATGCATTGTGTCACTTTCTAACCCTTTGTGCTACATTATGCCTGCACCAAGCATAATGTATGCAAAGTGGGCGTTTAACGCTAGTCCCCTAACTACCGTCATGGTGCGCTGTATTTTAAATACAGAGTCACACTCGTATACTGCTAGGGCCTCATTTACAAGATCTGTGGTGCAGGGCGGAGCAGCAAGTGCCTTGCTGCACCGCCCTGCACCTCTCGGAAAGGGTAGAAATGTGCCATATTTACAAGATATGGCACATTTCTGTCCTCTCCCCTAGCACTGGGGAACAAACTGGTGCCATGCTCCAACACCGGCACCTTTGCACCATGGTGCAAGGGTTCCTGCATTGTGTGGATGGTTTTTGTGCAGGAAGGGGTACTTTCCTGCACAAAAACAATCAAAAGAGATGTTTTCCTCTATCTATGTGTGCTGCAGAATGTAGGGACTATTGGAAGTGTCCTTTTCTGCAGGGTTTCCCCTGCCTTTTTGCTTCTGACCTCTTGTTCTGACACTGTGCTGAATTTCGTTTTTGCTGGTTTAAGGGCTATGGGCACTTTACCACGGCTGACCAATGCCAAAGTGCAAGTGCTCCCTGTTGTCTAAATTGTATTGGGGGTTGGTTTATCCATGATTGGCATATTTGATTTAATAGTAAGTCCCTAGTAAAGTGCAATATGTGTACCCATGGCCTGTAAATCAAGTGCTACTAGTGAGCCTGCAGCACTGATTGTGCCACCCACATGAGTAGCCCTGTAAACATGCCTCAGACCTGCCACTCCAGTGTCTGTGTGTGCATTTTAAACTACTAGTTCGACCTGGCAAGTACACCCCTTGCCATGACCAAACCTTAAAAGTTTGCTATAAGTAAGTCACCACTAAGGTAGCCCCATAGGCAAGGTGCAGTGTATTTAAAAGGTAGGACATGTACTGGTGTGGATTACATGACTTGATAGTGAGATACTGCTACATTCAGTTTTCACTATTTCAAGGGCTATCTCTCCCATAGGGTAAAATGGAGATTGCCTTGAAATATCTTGTATGTGTAATTTCCCATTGAGAGGGAGCAGATAGAGATCTAGAGTTTGGGGTCTCTCAACTCACAATTTAAAAATACATCTTTTGCTGAAGTTGGTTTTTAAATTGTAAGTTTGAAAATGCCACTTTTAGAAAGTGGGCCTTTTCTTGCTTAACCACTCTGTGCCTCTGCCTGGCTGCGGAACACACGTCTGGGCGAGGATGACAGTTGGGATGTTTGTGAATTCACGCTAGACAGCCACACAAAGGGAGTTGAGGTGTGCCCTGCATATCCTGATTGGTCTTCCTGGGCTGCAGTGGGAGGAGGTGCTGACACTTGCAATTGAATTTGGATGTGTCTGTCCTTACACAAAATAGTCTTTAACCCCTTTGAGTGTGTCTGGGATGTAGCAGGAAAGGCAGGACCTTGTGCACTAAAAATACTTTCCTTCGAATGTTTGCCTATTTCAAAGGCAGAAATGACCATAAATACTGGACTTCTGAGACCACAACTTTAAAATCCTTCTGGACTGAGGACATTTTGCCAAGATGAAGAACTAGACACTGCAGGAGGGACTGCCACTCTGCCTGTTGCTTTGCTGTGCTGGGCTGCTACTTGCTGCTTCTGTCCTGAGAGTAAAAGGACTGGACTTTGCTTTCTAAATCCTGCTTCCATAGGTTCTCCAGGGGCTTGGACTGAGCTTCCCTCATGTTAGAAATCTCAGGGACAACAAAGACTTCATCTGCCAGCACCTGAGTTATCTTGCTGAGAGTCCTGACTTCCCAAGTGGTGCCAAATCTAGTTCCTGGGCACTTGGGAGTGAGTCCTGGTGTAACCAAGAAGAAACGAAGGACATCGACTCCAGAGAGACTTCAGAACTGGTGCCACTGTCCAACTCTGCATAGCTGCCTGCACTGGAGCTATGGTACCTGCTGAGTGCAGTGACCGCGACTAATGCCGCAGCCCCAATGCTGCCACAGAACCTCTGAAGTCCCGACACAGCATAAGCCCCAAGTGCCATGTCCTCGACATCCATGACACCTGACTCCGTGTCCACAGCAGCACCTGTGGCCCCATGGTGTGGTCGCGACACTTCAAAGTTAATGCCTCACATCTTGACCTGCTGGATTCATCAACCTTGCTGGGCCATAAAGAACTAATGCTTCGCCACCAATGCTGCATCACCTCCCCTGCAAGTGTAAGGAGCCGACATCTAACCTCCCCTGCCTGGCGGTAAGGAACCAACACCTCACCTCCCCAGTAGCAGTAAGGAACCAACACCCCACGAGCTCCAGCGACGCCTCACCTTCCCAACTCCATGAAACGTCTTTGTTCCTTCGTATTCCAAAGGTTCTGTACCTGGGGTCGGTGCGACACCATGACTGGCCCACACTCCCTCGCAAGTTGCGTCAGACTGTTGGGAATGACTTGTCAATGAAGTTGTGATAGCCCTAGTTGGAGCGAATGTGTATCTAAGTGCTTTATTAAGATTTAATCTTTAAAAATTAGCATCTTTGCTTTTGTATGTTGGATTTTTGTCATTTTTGTCTTGTTTTACTCAGATAAATATTTTTCTGAACTGGTGTGGAGTAAGTTTGTGGTGTTCTCACTGTGTTACTGTGTATGTATGTGTGTGTACAAATATTTTACACATTACCTGAGATAAGCCTGATTGCTTCAGCCAAGCTAGCAAGGGGGTGATCGGGGTTATCTTAGCTGTGTGGCTCCCTTACCTTGACTAGAGTGAGGGTCCCTACTTGCATAGAGTACAAACCACTGCCAACTAGAGAACCCATTTCTAACATTGGTGGCAGCAGTGGGATAGTACTTGCATTTGTACTTGACATGCAGTAATTGGTGTACACTACTTCCATATTGCAGATCATTATGCACCACATACTGTTTTTTCTTTATTTCTGCCTTCTCTTCTTTTTGCCTTCTTGAAACTTTGTGACTTTTGGACTATCTACAGTAATGTCTCAGTCTGGGGAGCCATCAGCAGTTGCTGCAGATTTGGTGTTTGTCAACACCAGAGCAGTACGCGCTCTATTGGCGACAAAAATGCAAAAACCCAGCACTCTCAAAACAAAGTAATTTATGCATTGTGCTGATATGTTGTGGTTTAACCTTTTGCATTGCAGAGTTCAATCCTGAAAACGTATTTTTAATATGCTTACAAATACTGTTCATTTGCAAAGTATTGCTGCAGGTTTTCAGAGTGTGTTAGGGTGTGGCCCCTTTCCAGGGCCTTCCAGAGACTTTCCCTGCAACATGCCTGGGCGTGGTTCTGGCCTGGGCCAAGACTCTATAAAAGAGAGCCAGCCCAACTCCCAGTGCTCACTATTCAGAGGTCCCGGTGCAGAGTAGCAGCTTCTTCCTGAGCTCCTGTTCCGGCTGCCTATTTGGACTTTCCAGTCTTCTGCCCTTCATCCTTCATTGGTGATCATTGTTCCAGGCGGTAAGACGGTGGTTGGACTGTCCGACACCGTTATTGAGAATTTTCATATTCTTGGTTTAATTCTTAAATGAGTAACAGATTAATTGCGTGCTACCATTTCTTGATATTTATATGGTAGTTTACAAATAGGCAAGACGCACATTTATAAAGGTTTGACTTTGTTATTCATTGCGTGCTACCATTTCTTGACATTGGCATGGTGGCTTAAGAATCGGCAAGACGCGTGATTCGTTTTATGGTGTTTAAAACATTGTTGTCCATTGCGCGCTACTATTTCTTGACATTTACATTATGTTTTACGAATTGACAAGACGCGCAACTCGTTTCATGAGGATTTATTTTTGTTGTTTATTGAGCGCTACCATTTCTTGACATTTACATGGTGGCTTAAGAATCGGCAAAAGAAGCGCGATTTGTTTCATTGTACTTTGATCTTGTTATTTATTGTGATCTGTTATTTCTTGACATTTACATCGTGTTTTACGAATCGGCAAGACGCGCGATTCGATTAATGATGATTTGACCTTGATATTCATTGCGTGTTACCATTTCTTGGTATTTTACATGGTGACACTCGAATCGGCAAGACGCACGATTCTCTCCTCGAGTTTATTTCATGTTGTTTATTGTATGCCACTATTCTAAGATATTTATTATGTAATATTCGAGTTTACAAGTTTTATGTGATTTGTTTCCTGAATCCATATTGTGTTATTCATGGTGCACAATCCTTTTATGGTGTTTACTGTATATATATATATATATATATATATATATATATATATCTGCAATATGCGCAATTTGTGTTGAAACATTTTAAGAGTACACAGAAGGCCAGAGTTTCTAGATGTAATATTGTATGGTCCTAGTATACATTCTCAAAACAGGATTTATATGACTGGTTTAAAATTTAGTCAGAATGTTTTTCTGATTCTCATGTAAAGGAAAGTACTTGAATAAGAAAGTTTTCATTTAATTCATCTTGATTCCCATACAGGTATCCGGCCATCTTTAAACTTAATCATTTTAAACTTAACTCTTAGATTGTTCATGTTTTCAGAGTGACTAGGCTTAGAATCATAGTCTAGTATTGATTTCAAGAGATATAATTTTCATATCGTGTGTTCTAACCTTTTTCTTACTACAGGTCTCCTTCCCAGCTTTTCCCTTCCTAATCCCCTCTTCCCCTCTTGAACTCTCTCAGTCTCTGTGATTTATCTATCAGAGTCTTGGAGCTGTTCAGTGGTGGACGTGTTGGGAACGTGCACAGACCCTGAGGATCTGGTGACTCTGACAGTGTTTGAGCAGGAGAGGTTGGAAACCTGTTTGGTGCTTCAGCTCATAAATTACTGTAAGGAGCTCAACTGTCCTTTTAAAGGCCTCACTAGAAAGGAGGAGCTGCAAAAGTCACAGAGGGCTAGGTTGGCAGCAAAGGAGGCTGATAAGCACACAGAGGAGGAGAATGGTGTTGTGGAGGGAGAGGAAGAGAAACTGGATGAGTATTTGGTGGATAATCAGGATCTGCCTGGGAGGAAGGCAACCTCCAGGGCAAGCAGCAGTGTTTCCTGAAGAGGTCTGACCCCAGAGGAGCTAGAAGACCGACAGGAGGCTAGAAAGAACCAAATGGAGCTGGAGAAGCTGAAGCATGAGATAGAGCTTCAGTTGATACTAGACATGATCAAAAGAGAGGCAAAGAAAGAGAACATTGCAGTGGAAAAAAGAAAATCGCCATAGAGAAGAAAATGCTTTCAGCTCAAGAGCTGAGCTTGAAGGAGCTGGATCTAAAGAGAAGGTCCAGCACGGATGGTAGCAGCAGTACTACAGTGTGGCCTGAGAGGAAGGCGAATTCAAGAAGTCAAAGATAATAATTTGGTGAATAGAAGTTGGTAAAGGTGTTGGTTGTTTAAGTCCTCAAGCTGGTCATCCACACCAAGTTTTCAAGTAAGGGTCTGGCAGACCTCAAGTGAGCATGCCTATCTTGCATAGTAGCACCAAGATGAAAATGTAAGCAACTTTACAATAAGTACCTCAGTCCTCTGCCAATAGAACCACTTCAATATCTCATTTAATATAATGTGCAAGAAATGTCTAGTCCGACCTTGGGATATATGTATCTTCCCCTTAGTTTACTGATGGCAAAGTGTGACTAAGAATTGACCACCTTAACCATGGTCAGCCACCCCCCTAGTTATGAGGGGAAATTGAATTGCATCATAATGATCACTCATTCTAAATGTACTAGCCAATCTTTGATGGAACCTGGCTGGGCTTGACAATGTCTGTAGCTGGAGTCTGAGTCTACAGCCTTGTGGCTCATCTACACTGATAGCAGGTGTGAAAAACTGTGTCGTTGTTTGAGAGGGTGTGAGCCCTTCTAAAACAACACTCACCATCCATCCTTGTCAGGGTGAACCACAAAAAGCCACTAGATTAATCTGTGCTTAAATCATTGGTTGCTTGGCACAAAAGCAGTAAGCCATAACTTAGAGGCAATGTGTAAAGTATTTATGCATCACTCAAACAGTAATAAATTGAAAACACAATACAAGAAAAATTCCACACAGGTCGGCTGGGTACTTGCAGAGAGGCTTCTGTGGCTTGTAGTGTCCCTTTAGCTCAGAACAGGAGCTAGCCCTTGGAGTCACTCAAGTAGCCTGGGATGAAGGGAGCAGGAACAGTCTTCCTTTTCAGATAGCAGGGCAGTCCTCTGGGGTTGGGTCTGAACGTTTTATTTTTATACCCGGTGCCAGATTTGAAGTGGAAGAAACTTCTGGGGTTTTCCCCCACTGAAGTATCTGGTTTTTCCTGCCTCCCTGCTCTGTTCCCACAATGTCTTGGGGCACAATAGGCTAGTGTGAAGTTATTTGTGTATGTTTTGAGGCAGTCTCATTGAAGTACAAGTAGGGGCTGTGCACAGCTCCGCCACCTATCCTGGTTGGATGGCCCATCCTGCCAAAACCCATTTGTTCTATTGTGTGGCTGTCTGGGAGAAGTACACAAAGACCACTGCCAACTACTCCTAGTCCTATGACTGCAGGCACCAAATGGTTATGACAAGAACGTCCCAACTTTTCAAATGTGGCATTTTCAGAATTGTGACGTAAAATCCAACTTTAATATTAAAGAGGACTATAAATTACAATTCTTTAGACACCAAAAAGGAAATTTCAACCTGCTCCCAAACAAAAGTAATCACTTATCATATTTAATAAGACAATATAAAGTTATCCTTTGGAAGAGGTAGGCCTCACAGTAGTGAAAAATGAAATTGGAGTTTTTTCACTACCAAGACATTTAAAAATATATGTCAGACTTTTTAAAAACACTGCAGTGAGCCCTATGGGCTGTTTAGGGCCTACCTTAGGGGTGACTTAATTCTTAAATATATTAAAAAGGGAGTTTTAGGCCTTGCAAGTGGGCTCATTTTGCCATGTTGAAATAGCAGTTTAAAACTGCACACAGGCTGCAATGGCAGACCAGAGACATGTTTAAAAGTCTACTTAAGTGTGTGGCACAATTAGTTCTGCAGGCCCACTAGTAGCATTTAAATTACAGGCCCTGGATACAAGAATTACCACTGTACTAGGGACTTAGAAGTAAAGTAACTATGCACATTGGGAATAAGCCAATGTTACCATGTTTTAAGGAGTTAGAATATATAATTTAGCACTGGTTAACAGTGGTAAAGTACACAAAGGGCCTCATTCCAACTTTGGTGGTCCTAAAAGTGAACCGCCAAAGCCATGGGGAAGACACCACCGTCATACTGGTGGCGTCCCCCCAGGTATATTACAATGTTCCTGCCAGGCTTACAGGTGGGAACATTGTATTAAGCGTTCCCGCTGGGCTGACTGGTGGGAACAGTGCTACGATATTGGCGTTGCCCCCCTTAAGGGAGCCGAGGCCAATATCGTGTAGCACACCAACACCATCGGATTGCGTGCTGTCTGCAAAGCAGACAGTGTGGACTCGGATGGTGATGGGCAGGGGGCCTGCACTGCCCATGCCATTGGCAGTGCAGGGGCCCCCATGTGGCCCCCTGCACTGGCTTTCTGCCTGCCTTTACATGGAGGGGTCCTCGCCATGGAAAGCCTGGTAGAAAGCTGAGTTGTAATCAGCCAGGTGACGCTGAATTCAGCGCCACCTTGGCTGAGTAAAACTCATACCACCGTCAACCCATCAGGAAAGATGTTCCTGGCAAAGACGGTGGTCTCCTAGTGGCTCCGTCCACCAGGGTTGGAATATGGTGGTCGGAATGCCACAGTTGTGGTGGTCAAACCGTCACCGCCAGGCTGGCAGTCCTTGGGCCACCAGCCTCGTAATAATGCCCAATGTCCTAAAACCAACAAAACCAGGAGGAGTGAAGGCAAAACATTTAGGGGTGACCCCGCAGAAAGCCAGGTCCAACTGCAGGTTTACGTTTGCAGAGGAGACAGGAAAACTCCTCAATTCTATCCTGTGGGCAGATTCACCTAACTCAGAGGACAAATGTTCACAGTTCCTGAAGGAGGATGTCAGATGACAAAAAAGCAAAGTCTTTGTGCTGAAAGTCACAAGAAATGGTGCAGTTTTCAAGGAAGCAACAGCAGGAAGTACTTTTCATGAATCATTCTAGTGAAGAGATTCCTGGTGACCGGGGGACTGAACCCCATTCGTCGTGCTGTGTGCTGGTGTACAACATCACAAAACAATCTGCTTGGCCAAACCATCATAGCTTAAATACCCCTGCCTCCACTATGGAACAGAAATGGGTTTATGCATGGAAAAGACTGAAGTTCAAATTGTGACAGCTAGCCTTTGGTGACACCTCAATACTAGAGTCAGCAAATGGCATCCTGCAGTGCAAATGGGCTCAATGAGCAGGCTTCATAGCTACCTCTGAGTAGGATATAGAAGAGGTCTATAGACTTGAAAATAGTTTCTGCTTGAAGAATGATATTTGCTATAGACAAATGACTTTTGCATCTGTTAATGAGGGTGAATGGAGAGACATATTGAAGTTGAATGGACTTATGTAGTCTCTATGCCTTTCAGGTTGTGGTAGTCAGGAATACACATAATAATTTGCAATTGTGTATAAGATAGCACATGCTAAATGGCATTGCCATCTAATGCTAGAGGAGAGCATGTCCAGACCAGAACAAACTCCCAACTCCACAAGTCAGAGTTCCTTACCCAGCAGTGGTCTATCATCAAGAAATTCCATAACTTCTTGTGCACTGATTCATTCAGTAAAGGAGGGCTCAACAACCCTTTCACATATGTAAAGATAATGGCCACAGTAATCCAGCAGGACACCTGTGACTTGCCGTCTTTTGCATATCTTCGTGTGCCAGAACCGCACAGAAGGGTGAATATTGAGGTCAATGCTGTGTTAAATTACCCAGCTTTAAATGACCCAGGACCCTGCTGGATGGACTTATCAGCAACAGTAGTGAAGGCCATGGCAATATAGACCATATATGTTTTGGTAAATCAATTGAGAGTGGCGCTGGTCACTTGTCGTAGTTTGGACTGTTGCTCTGAGCAAGACAGCTGGTTTAGGGATGACAGTACTTTTGTTTGTAGGTGACTACGTCTTTCCTACCACAAGTCACAACTGTTGTCCCAACCCTACTGGCTCACTAGCAGCACCTCACCAGAAACACAATAGTAAAAGGAGATTTATGGCAGACGTTTACGCATGGACTCGAAAATAAGATATCTCAGGGAGTGTCGTGGTTAAACGGAGATTACCCTTTTCTCACAGATATATTATGTCTCATACAAACACAGGCAATGACACAGATGCAGTAAAGTTACAATACTTTTTATTTAACATAACTGCAATTTGCGATAAGTTGCATGGGCTACAATGATTAGGATAATGAATAAAGCAAGAAATAGGATTGTGAAGATGAGAGTCTAATGACCCCCACCATCTTGCAATATATAAAAAAGATATATGAGATGTATTATGCCCTAATACCCTAATGTGAAAAGGCCTAACCTCCTACCTAAAGGAGAGCTGGGTTTGTTAAACCTAATCTGCCAATGCCATGTCCATGAGAGGAGCCCCCAACCCTCGTTACCTTGGAATGAGGTCTCTATCTCAGACTCTGCAGGGACACGAAGACTGGGTCAGCGTCAAGACGACTGCAGCATCGGTATCAGCGATGGTGGTGATGCCCTCTGGTCGGAATCCCTCTGATTATGTGTCTAAAGTGTGATGTATTTATACAGATCTATAAGGTCCCCTGACGTAGGTGTGTTCCTAAACAATAGATAACAGACATGCTTGGGACGGCAATTAATATCAACAATCCCTCAAAAGTATAGAGAGGGAAAATCCCTAAGTGTGAACACCTACTGTTTGTTTGTCTTTGGTGCTTGATCTTGACGCCTTGGCGCAGTGACACTAATAATGTTACCCATAACAAGTGGCCTAACTATAAACAAGGCAGCCATCTTAGAAGAAATAAATAATTAAATGGGCTAAGACAGAGCAAGCTAAGTAGGTTAAAAGTCACTGGGTGACGGGGGCACGAGTCTACAACCCAGAGGCTAAGCTAACTCCTGTTATCCCATTAAAACAAACTAGGATTCACTACACAATGGTGCTATTCCAATAGTTATAGTTTGACTTACTATTTCCTTACACAGAGAAGACATTATGGCTGCCAAGCCTTCTTTTCTTTTCCTTTCCATGCCCCAATTCAAACATAAGGTCAGTCAACTTAAGTGACACTGGTAAGCAGAAACGTCTGTTACACTCTAGGACCCCAGCCAGAACCCAAACCCTATGACATATCCTTTTCCGAGAATCCGGCAAAGCTGCATCAAATGATGGAAGGGTTCAATACGATTAAGCAAGTACTGAAATGTGACCATTGCCATTGATTGTCTCTGCCATTGATGGCAATCACATGATGTGTCCACAAGCTTCTATGCGGTATGTAAACTGTATAAAGATGTTTAAAGGCATAGGTGTTGTGTGACAACTAACTACATAAACACAGACTTAGAGCCACAGTAACAAAGCAACAAATGTGATGCCTACATATTCTGGCATGGAGCATTACAATCATTTATGTCAAAGTGTGATATAGGTAAACAATGGTGTCTTACTAAAGAAATATGTGCAACGGGATAACTAAAGTAGTTGGTGAGCTAAAAACATTTTTACAGACCAGGGTTCCTAAATATGAAGATACTACAGGCAGAGAGCATAAGACTCACGAGATGCTTTTCAGGTCAAAATGAGCAGTAGAACCTAGCTAGAATGTTTGGGGGTCAGATTTACAAGACCCTATCACCACCAGAGCATCACTTTTAGAGATGCTTTAGTGGCGATATGCACTGCGCCGTATTTACAAAGTGACATTATGTCACTTTTTGTGGCTTAAGGCCACCTTGTAAATACAGCCCCTTCACATGCAGCACTTTGCGTGGAAGGGGCATGCAATGGGTATTGCTGTGGGTGAGTTTTCATAAACCTGAGGCAGCGCCAGAATCTAACGCCACCCCAGGAGTGGTGTTAGCATGGCGCAACAAGAAGAAATGCAGCAGACAAAAAAAGAATAAATCACCATTGTATATTGTTTTTGTGCAGGAAGGTGTCCCTTACTGCACAAAAACAGTCTCCCCTGCAGTGCAGCCATCCTTGCACCATGGCACAAGGATGGCTGTGTTGACGCTCAGCAGCAAATTTAGTGCCGGAGCAGGCGGCAACACAGGGTGCACCGTATTCTATTAAATATGGCGCATCCTTATGTTTTGAAGATGACAGAGCACGGCGTTGCCAAATTTAGCGCAGCGTCACGCTCTGTCATTTTATCGTAAAGTTGGGCCTAGGTGTCTTTATACATCTAGTGGGATCAATGTTGTCTGATACAGGAATAAGCTGAAAATCACCACACGTGACAACATAGAGATTGAGGAGAGGAGGATGAGAATTGTGGACACAGAGCAGCTAGGCAGGATGGTGATTGAACCAAGGAAGGATTTACCAGAAGAACAAACAATTTTACTGTCAGTGGGCTCTCACCATTGCAACACAAGCAGAATAGCACATAACTGAATGCTTGAATATTCAGATATATATTTCTCCTAAACTGAACATCAACATTGCATGTTCAAATGTAAATATACTCAATGAAACTAACAATTGGGAGTACATACAACAAATGACAAACTAACACAGTTCTTGTCTCAATTTAATTTTGTGCTGTGTAAATATCAAATAACATAAGAACAGCACCATGTAAATGTAATGATTGTACAGCTGAGTGGCAACAACTCTCTAGCTGTCACAGTTTCTTTGTGTGTCATCAGTGTCATGGTTGTCCCTAGCATGGTTATTCCTGTCCCTCATGAATGACCGAGTGGTGACTATCAAGTTACTGATGCTTGATACCTTGTTGTCTGTTGGTGACAGCATTGTGTAAAACTGAAGCTACCTTATCTGTGTGCCTGCTGAAAATGTATACAATATTTGCCATGTGTTGCACAGAATAATATGCCTGACATGGAATGATTTTGTTGCTTTCTCTAGCATTTATATTTGAGAACTTGCCCCAAAAAAAGACATGTTCAAGACTCCTGCCACACTAAGAGCTTCATTATGAGTCTGATGGCCACTAGACAACCAGACTCATGGTGGTAATCAGGACCGTTGCAGCTATGGCGCCCCAACTGCCACATTATGACCCTGACGGTCCCACAGCCAAAGTACCACAGTCTCCACCGGGATCGATGATCCCACCGAGGTCGATGATTCCAATGGACTGACATGGCGGAGGTCAGAATCAGCCAAGGTGGCGCAGCACTCAGCACAGCCATGCTGATTATGACCTGGTTCTCATCCAGCCTTTTCATGGCAGTTCCACTGCCATGAAAAGTCTGACAGAGAAAAGGTGCAAGGGGCCACAGGGGGGTCCCTGCCCTGCCCATGCACTTAGCATGGGCAGTGCAGGGGTCCCCCAGCCCAGCACCCTCACAATGCTCACTGTGCTGCTGTGCAGACAGTGAGCATTGCGAGGGTACTGGTGCACCCTGCGGGCGGCAGCATTGCCGCCGGCTTGATTACGAGCCAGCAACAATGCAGCCCCACTTTTCCACTGGGCTGGCGGGCGGAAACCTTGGTTTCTACCCGTCAGCCCAGCAGGTAAGTCATAATAGGACTAGTGTGGAGGTCGCCAGTAAGGCGGTGACCTCCCCATCAGAAGTTCAGCTGTTGGGTCTTCCTGTCCGCTGAACTCATAATCAGGCCCTAAATGCACTTGAGTGGCAGCATTGGGAGACATGGCTTGATCACGTTGAGGGCTGTTGCTGTGATTGGACCTTCCTGCTCCTTTCATATATACATAGTGAAGGAGGCATTGTAATGTATTGCCCTTGGTGTATTGGGAAGTGCTTGTGGTAAAAAATATTTCTTATTGAGTTGTTGTTAAGTAGGTTGTTTTATCGTTCAATAAATATGAAAGGTAGAAAATCGAGAGTATAATTATATCTGAGATAATGTGGCTTTAAATTAAAATGTTTTTTTATGTTGTATATCAATATAGAAATTTAAAATGTCAAAATATTTAATACAGGTATAAAGTAATTTACTTAGATTGTTTTTTATTATTTATTTATCTGGGTTTATGTTTTTGATATGCTTTTTATTATTTGCCTTTTAATGTTGTTTTTTATATTTACATTTTTTAAAGTTAGTATTTTGCTAATTATTGTTTTTTGGGGGTGTTGAGTACTGTGGGGTATTATGGTGGGTATGTTTTAAATATAATTTATTTTAAATAACTTTGTTCAATAGATAAGGGAAAATACATATTGTAAATTACTGCTTATTTTTTAAAAATGTGTTTATTATTTATTATATTGGGGTTTAGGGTGAGTTATGTTTTCAAATAAACTATAAGAATTCAAATATAAATGTTTGAAGTGTATTTGTAAGATTCAATAATTTTATTGTAAATATTAAATATCAATTTACATGTATAACATTTGTATACATTTGTACTTAAATGTATTATTTGTAAATTAATGTCTAAACATTTTTATTTAAATTAGTACATTCTTAGAAATTAATGATTATTTTATAAGCATGTTTTTAATAACTTTAATATTTTAATTGCATTATACTATATTTGCATATATTTTAAAGGAGAATGATTTTCATTATTATGCACGATTGAATGTTTTGTGGATATTCATTATTATAATTTTGTAAGTATTTAATTATATGATTTATGTTTTTGAAACATATTATGAGATGTTAAAGTTAATTTTTTATTTAAAAAATCCTAATAACTTTTTGTGATGTTGTATATATTGTAGTGTATTTATCAAACGTATATCCCTCAAACTCCAATCATTTCTTAACAGTGGCTATATCTGGAGTTGGAATAGTAAATCTACACTATTCAAAGTCCATCACGTCCTTCATTGTAGCTGTATTTGAAGTGGGTCTTCCCCAGAGTCCAACACGTTCTTTGTCTCTATATTTGAAGTGGGATGAATACATTTAAACACCTGAAAGTCCAACACTTTCCCCATTGTGGCTTATTGTGGAGTGGGAATAGTAAATCTACACCCCTCAAAGTCTAACACTTTCTTAATAATGGATATATTTTGAATTGGAATAGTAGATCTATATCCTGCAATGTCCATTACTTTCCTCACAGTGTCTACATTGGGATAATGAACAGGAAATCTATACACCCTCAAATCCCAAAACGTTCTTCATTTTGGCTATATTTGGAGTTGGAATAGTAAATCTCCACCCTTCAAAGTATAACACTTTCTTCACTGTGGCTATATTTGGAAGCAGAATAGTAAATCTTTACTCTGAAAAGTCCAACACTTTCCTCACAGTAGTTATATTTGAATTAGGAAGAGAAAATCTAAACCCCTCAAATCCTAAAACTTTCTTCACTTTAGTTGTACTTGGAGTGGGAAAAGTAAATCTACACCCCTCAATGTTCAACACTTTCCCAACTTGGGTTATAGTGAAGTGGAAATGGTAAAGGGTTATATATGGCTTATGGTGGAGTAAAACTAGCAAATGAATACCTCTGAAAGTGCAACATTATTGTTAGAAATGGGGTCTTTGGCTGGCAGTCAGGTTACCCCATGTCCAAGCAACGACCCTCACTCTAGTCAGGGTGAAAGAAAATTACCCTCAGATAACCCACGCTCACCCCCATGGTAGCTTGGCATGAGCAGTCAGGCTTAACTTCAGAAGCAATTTGTAAAGTATTTGTACCAACACACACACAGTAATACAGTGAAAACACTGCAAAATGGACACCACACCAGTTTAGAAAAATAGGTAATATTCAGTCTTTTGAAGCCTGCTTCAGCCAGAGTGCAGGCTTGCAACGCTGGAGGAATCTGAGTTCCTAAAAATGAATAAGGGCCTGATTACTAGTCTGGAGGTCACAAGACTGCCAGACTCACAGTGGTGGAGGGACCGCCATGTCCGTGGCGGTCCAACCGCCACATTACAAGTTTGGCGGGATGACCACCAACTGACCGCCGTCTCTGCAAGGATCCAAGATCCTGATGGGGTGATGGCGATCCTGGTTGTAATCAGTCAGGGTGGTGCCGAACTAAGCCCCTCCGTGCTGATTACAACCTTGTTCTCTGCCAGCCTTTTCATGGCTCTTTCCCCACCATGAAAAGGCTGGCAGACAACGAGTGCAGTAGCCCCTCTGCCCAGCACCATCAGAATGCACACTGTCTGCTTTGCAGACAGTGTGCATTCCGAGGGTTCTGATTGACCCCCCTCTGTGCTACGAGATAACACTGAGCTCCTTTAAGGGAGCTGAGTGCTATCTCATAGTACTGTTCCTGTCGGTCTGACCGGCAGAACACTCTATTTCAAGGTTTCTGTCAGTAAGCCAGGTCAGACCAGTGGAAAACTTGTAATAGGGTTGGGGGATTCCACTGCCATGGTGGTGGCATCCTCCCCGCGAGTTTGGCGGTTCCACGTTGAGACCGCTAAACCCGTAATTTGGCCCTAAGTGCGAATTAAAAAATGTTGACTGGGTGGAGGTGCCAAAAGTATACGATTGGTGAGGGACCTTCCCTGGGTGCAAAATTTGAATTTCTCCAACTCTGAATTGCCTGCAAAAATTGAATGACTTCACTAGGACCGCATCCAAGAGCTACAGCCTAGTGCTTTGCCCTGCTCAAGACTTATGACTCCCATTTTTGAGACTATGCCCCAAGGTAAAACCCTAAACTGGACAAACCTGGTCCCTGTATCCAGCCTGCACTCCATCATGGTCAGCTTCAAATTGTGTTTAGGCCCCAGTCCACTGCAACCAGTTGACCATGGTTGGTGCATAACATTTGTTGCTGATATTTTCAATTTAAAATTTAACAATGCCATCTCAGGTTGTTATTTTTGGATTTTTGTCATTTTGTGCATTTTATATATCTGAAAATATTCTGTATTTTTAAATTTGTTTGGGGTTTTTATTGTGTTGTGTTTTAACTTTACTATTGTTTTGGTACTGCTTAAATGAGTACCAAATAAATATGTGAAAAAAATGATCCATGATAATTCCTTTGTAAAAAATCATAAATAGCTACATTAAGTGAGCACTGTTATTTATTTCAAATTTTTAAAATACAAAAGTGCTAAAATTATATATATGTATAATATAAAAGTGTTTTTACCAAAAGTATAAAAAAAATTGAAAGAATAAATATTAATTATTGTATTGTATTGTAATTTTATTTATATAGCGCTTACTACCCCTGACGAGGCGTCGAAGCGCTTTTCGGTGAGTAGCACGCTACTCTGGAACCCAACAATAATTAGTGATGGATTAGTATCAGGAAATATGAGTACAGTTTTAGTATTATTATGAGCTAATTTGAGCCACGGATATGAGAGTCTGTTAGTTAGATTGACTGGAGTAATGGAGGGGAGGAGGAGGAAAGAAATCCAGAAGTGTTAATTGGAAATATATCCCTCATTTACTCAACCCAAAGGCTTGGGATGAGTAAAGGGGGATGGAGGAGGGAAGAGTCTGTGGACGGGTTAGGGAGAGCATAGTAGCAGGGTGAGATAAATGAGGGAGAATTTAGTAGGGTTGTGTGGGAGGTCATGGTAGTAGAGTGAGGTTTGGTGAGTTAGATGTGGAAGCAGAGGGAAGAGCTTAGGCAGAGTTATTTAGGATATGAAAGTAGTAGAAAGGATTTGGGATGAGTCAGAGTGGGAATGGAGGATAGTTTGATAGAGACATGACATATGATGATGGGTAGATAAGTGTGATAAGATGAGAGCAGGGATTCAGAGATATCTAGTATAACAACCCACCCAGGAGCCATGCAATGACCCACGAACATGCCAAGCACAGAAACATATACACATACATACATATATATACATATACACACATATATGTACATACACTACATTATTAAAACCATGGGTAAACATATAAGGTATAAGGTGTAAGTGCCTAGGGTACCCACTACAAACCAGGCCAGCCTCCTACAACAGTATCTTCCGTTCGGTTCACAAAAGGCTACCAAGAACACAGTTTTAGACAGAGGTTTAGTGGTCTTAGTTTAGAGTTTATGGGGTGCTTAAATATCAACTCCTGGCAAAAGATTTCAAAATTACAGCACATGGTGTGGGGTAGCAAATTTAGACATGCATACAGTTTACAGGACGGATGTGTAGAAGTGTGCAGATTATATTGGCAGTTCTAACATTTACAAGAGGCTCAGGAGACTGGAAAACCTGATCAAATACCTCATACTAGATTATCAGTATTCCCCTTAGAATTTTTATGTGGCTACCCCTTCAAATTGTCGGCTTCAGCTTCTGGTAAGACTTGTGTAGACCAGAGTGACCTTAATCAGTTTAGTGCCAACATTTGCCCTAGTCATTCATTCATATATACTGCAGTTTTCTAGCATGCAGACAAGACTTAAATTGGGGGGCATGGGTCAAATAGCTTTACACAGAACGTAATTACAAATGAGAACCAACACATCAAAACGTTGGACTATTTTTTTTATAAGGCCATTTCCATGGCTCTATATAGACTTATCACAGGTGAGTGTGATACAGAAGTAACTGATATTTTGATCCTCTTTAGAAGGTTTTGAAGAAATTCTTTTGGCACACACTCAGGCAAGGGTTGTCAAAGTGTTCTTTTCATTTGGAAGGCTGTATCTCAGTAAGGAGAATACAATATGTTCAGTTTACCCAAGGCTAACATATAGGCTCATAATGCACTGGGCTGCCACTTGGGTGAGATGGATCCAGGTGTGGAATTTGATAAAATATTTGCTTGTCCACGGGACACGTTGCTTCGTAATCTACTTGCCCTGTACACAAAAAAAAAAATCCACTTGTCCCCTTCGTGCCATGTATTGCGGTCAAATATTATGGCAGCAATCTCATTATACAAGAGCTCTGAATGATAGCCTCTCCGATTATGCCAGGGCTCATATTTTTGTAAGGTTTGAATACTAGCAACTCCCTTATTTTGCCACCTTTCAACAGATCTACATACAGGGGCAGAAGATGGGGGTGAGTGTAAGGAAATGGCTCCCTGTTGCAGTTACCCCCCACTTTTTGCCTGATACTGATGCTGACTTGACTGAGAAGCGTGGTGGGACCCTGCTAACTAGGCCCCAGCACCAGTGTTCTTTCACCTAAAATGTACCATTGTTTCCACAATTGGCACACCCCGGGCACACAGACAAGTCCCTTGTAAAAGGCACCAGTGGTACCAAGGGCCCTGTGACCAGGGAAGGTCCCTAAGGGCTGCAGCATATGTTGTGCCACCCTAAGGGACCCCTCACCTAACACATGCACACTGCCATTGTAGACTGTGTGTGTTGGTGGGGAGAAAAAGGCAAAGTCGACATGGCATCCCCCTCAGGATGCCATGCCCATAAAATACTGCCTGTGGCATAGGGAAGTCACCCCTCTAGCAGGGTGTACTATACCACAGGTGAGGGCATAGCTGCATGAGCAATATGCCCCTACAGTGTCTAAGTCTATTCCTAGACATTGTAAGTACAGTGTGGCCATATTAAGTATATGGTCTTGGAGTTTGTCAAAAACGAACTCCACAGCTCCATAATGGCTACACTGAATACTGGGAAGTTTGGTATCAAACTTCTCAGAATAATAAACCCACACTGATGCCAGTGTTGGATTTATTAAAAAATGCACACAGAGGGCATCTTAGAGAGCCCCTTGTATTTTACTCAATTGTTCAGTGCAGGACTGACTGGTCTGTGCCAGCCTGCTGCTGAGAGACGAGTTTCTGCCCCCATGTGGTGAGGGCCTTTGTGCTCTCTGAGGACAGAAACAAAAGCCTGCTCTGGGTGGAGGTGCTTCACACATCCCCCTGCAGGAACTGTAACACCAAGCAGTGAGCCTCAAAGGCTCAGGCTTCGTGTTACAATGCCCCAGGGCACTCCAGCTAGTGGACATGCCCGCCCCCTGGACACAGCCCCCACTTTTGGCGACAAGTCCAGGGGAGATAATGAGAAAAACAAGGAGGAGTCACTCACCAGTCAGGACTGCCCCTACGGTGTCCTGAGCTGAGGTGATCCCTGCCTTTAGAAATCCTCCATCTTGATTTTGGAGGATTCCCCCAATAGGAATAGGGATGTACCTCCCTCCCCTCAGGGAGGAGGCACAAAGAGGGTGTAGCCACCCTCAAGGACAGTAGCCATTGGCTACTGCCCTCCCAGACCTAAACACACCCCTAAATTCAGTATTTAGGGGCACCCCAGAACCTAGGAAACTAGATTCCTGCAACCTGAAGACGAAGAAGGACTGCTGACCTGAAGCCCTGCAGAGAAGACGGAGACACCAACTGCCTTGGCCCCAGCCCTACCGGCCTGTCTCCCCGCTTCAAGAAAAACTGCAACAGCGACGCGTCCCCCAGGGTCTAGCAACCTCTGAAGCCTCAGAGGACTACCCTGCATCTAAAAGGACCAAGAAACTCCTGAGGACAGCGGCCCTGTTCCACAAAGACTGCAGCTTTGCAACAAAGAGGCAACTTTTAAAGACCACATGTTTCTCGCCGGAAGCGTGAGACTTTCCACTCTGCACCCGATGCTCCCGGCTCGACCTGCGGAAAACTAACTCTACAGGGAGGACTCCCCAGCGACTGCAAGCCCGTGAGAAGCCAGAGTTGACCCCCCCCTGAGCCCACACAGCGATGCCTGCAGAGGGAATCCAGAGGCTCCCCCTGATCGCGACTGCCTGCTTCAAAGAACCCCACGCCTGGGAAACACACTGCACCCGCAGCCCCCAGGACCTGAAGGATCTGAACTCCAGTGCAGGAGCGACCCCCAGGCGGCCCTCTTCCTAACCCAGGTGGTGGCTACCCCGAGGAGCCCCCCTTGCCTGCCTGCATCGCTGAAGAGACCCCTGGGTCTCCCACTGAATCCTATTGCAAACCCGACGCCTGTTTGCACTCTGCACCTGGCAGCCCCTGTGCCGCTGAGGGTGTACTTTCTGTGCCTACTTGTGTCCCCCCCGGTGCCCTACAAAACCCTCCTGGTCTGACCTCTGAATTCGCGGGTACTTACCTGCTGGCAGACTGGAAACGGAGCCTATGTGTTTTGGGCACCACTTTGACCTCTGCACCTGACCAGCCCTAAGCTGCTGGTGTGGTAACTTTGGGGTTGCCTTGAACCCTCAACGGTGGGCTACCTTGGACCCAACTTTGAACCTTGTAAGTGCTTTACTTACCTGTGAAACTAACAAATACTTACCTCCCCCAGGAACTGTTGATTTATGCACTGTTTCCATTTTTTAAATAGCTTATTGCCATTTTTGCCAAAACTGTACATGCTATTGTGATGATTCAAAGTTCCTAAGATACCCGAGTGAAATACCTTTCATTTAAAGTATTGTTTGTAAATCTTGAACCTGTGGTTCTTAAAATAAACTAAGAAAAGTTATTTTTCTAAAAACCTATTGGCCTGGAATTGTCTTTGAGTGTGTGTTCCTCATTTATTGCCTGTGTGTGTACAACAAATGCCTAACACTACCCTCTGATAAGCCTACTGCTCGACCACAGTACCACAAAATAGAGCATCAGAATTATCTCTTTTTGCCACTATTTTACCTCTAAGGGGAACCCTTGGACTCTGTACATGCTATTTCTTACTTTGAAATAGTACGTACAGAGCCAACTTCCTACAGTGAGCAATAGTTCTAGGGTTGGAATGCCCTTTTGAGTCTGTGCAAACTTACTAACTTGCATGTTTTAAGGGCTTTCACCCACCAGCTCTTTTCTAATCTTTTCCCCATACAGATAAAGGCTGGAAAAGCACTCCTGACAAGGGCAGAAGTGAAGCTTCTTCAGGGTTAGGAAAAAGTGGTTTAAAGGAAAGGGAACTTGTAAACAATCAACAGATTTCCACATGAGGAAATCTACACATGAATATTTGCTCGTGCTAAAATGCAGTTCAGAAATATTTTCTAGGAGTATGATTTCCTGACCTACTTCTGTAAATTGTAGTGAATTCATGAATGCCATAAATCTGCACTAATGCAAGGAAAAATACCATTGGTGCACCTTCGTGAATTTAAGAATTGGGACGTTTTGTTTTTATTTCAATTTTATCTATCCCTCTATTTAACAGCTAGCTTCACTGTGTGGCTGCATTCTGCTCTTTCACAAGGAGCATATTGGCATATAAAGTAGTCTTGTTTAGTGCCCTGAACTACTGTGGCAAGATGTGCTTTTTGAGATTAAAAATATTTTTGCCAATGTCAGTTATGATGGTGAGGGTCCAGCAGCTCCCACAACAATAAAGTTGTACAAAACCCATGTCAAAACAAGACACACATTGATAAAATCAAAAGGCTGACCATTAATGTCAGATCTATAGGTGTTTGCCAATGCTGGTTTAGTCCATGTTTCTCATAATCTCATTGGAACTGGTCACACTGATTTTTCCATTATGAATATGTTTGGGGAAATACTACCATCCATCAACAGATTTTACTGAATGATGCTTCAAAGAACTGGGGCCTAAATTGCACTGTGGTATAGCAAAACCTTTATTTTTCCTAGTTGCATTTGTTTGTGAAAATTTTATTTTGAAAGCAAAGATCAACAATCATGCTTTCAATCTACTGCAAATATTTGCATCAAAACCAGAGTGCATGCTAGGAGCACTATATGTAGCCTCATATTATTAAACTTTGCAATTGTGTGTGCAAATGTTTGCATTTACCACTCAAAAAATCCAAATCACAGCTACAGTAAATAAAGTGTTGGACTTTGAGGGGAATGGATTTGCTATTCCCAATCCAATATAAGCCACATTGGCGAATGTGTTGGATTTTAAGGGGTGCAGATTTACTATTTCCACTCCAAATATAGTCCCAGTGAAGAAAGCGGTGGTCCTTGAAATGGATAGATTTGCTATTCTCGTTCCAAATATAGCCTCTGCAAGAAATTGGGTTATTATTGAGGAGAAGTGCTTACCCATTTTAAGTAATAAATACAGTCCTTTTCAGTGTGAACCACTAAAGTCACTAAATAAACCTGATCTCTATCCATGGTAGCTACAGCACAGAACAGGAAGACGTGACTTAGAGGCAATGTGTAAAGCATTTATGTATTATCAAAACAGGAAAAAAGTGAAAAACACAAGAAAAATCCCAAACCAATTTAGAAAAATAGAGTACATTTTAATAAATATAATAATACAGACACAAAAAAATTCCAATTAATAGAATTTTTAAATGTTTAGGTGAAAATAACACCAAAAACCATAAAGCTCCACTCGTGGTTATATGGTTGCGCTAGACCGGGAGAAAGACACAAGTTCAGGCAGACCACAATGGAGTGCAGGTCAGATTCAGGGATCATTTTAGTGCTGCTGAAGAGTTACCTTTTAAAGTTCGGCACTCAGGATGCCATTTGCCTTGGCGAAGGTCACGAGGAGGAGGCTGTTGGCATGAGGAGCAAGTGAAGTGTTATGGATGGTCATCACTGTAGCATGAAGAGCCGGTCATTGCTGGAGTTTCACATTGGTTGATCAATGTGGACGGTCAGTATTGGCGTATTTACAACTTAAGCACACATGTTCTCCTTTTAAAATCTTTTGCACCATGTCCTATGAGTCTTTAGGACCTACCTTAGGGGGTGACTTATAAGTATTAAATGGAAGTTTTGGACCAGGCGTGATTTTTAGTTTGCCAAATCTAAATTGCAGTTTAAAACTGCACTACAGGCTGCAGTGGCAGGCCTAAGACATGTTTTCAAAGGCAAATTTAATATGTGTCACAAGGAGTGCTGCAGCCCAGTAGTAGCATTTAATTTACAGGCCCTGGGTACATAAATTAAATAAGCCAATTTGTGAAGCCCAGTTGTATCCTGTTTTAGAGAGAGAGCATAAGCACTTTAGCACTGGTTAGTTGGGTTAAAGTGCACAGAGTCTTAATGCCAAAAGAAACATGTTAGGCCAAGTAAGGGAGGGAATGCAAAACGTTTGGTGGAATACCATTCCAAGGATGTCACATCTAGCAAGGATGTTGACACTTTGCATGTAGGAAAAGATTGAACAAAGAGTTGCAAACTCTACTTGGGGAACAAAAGGCTTGTTCTTGGGTATGAATGAGAGTTTGTTCTAGCTTGTCGGTGATTTTGAACGTGAGATAAGAATTGTTTGAGAAGCAAACTGATTTTGCAGTTATATTCAGGTGTGGTGTGAAAAGGTTTAGTTTCCTGCTCAAACATTGTTTGGTGCTTTTGGGGACATGAATGGATTCAATTGTGGTCAGACTATGTATTTGGCATTCATGTTCTGATGGCAGAGAGGTAAACTATAACACTGTTTGATTGTGGAGACTTTCAGGTACTGTTGGGTATAATCAGCCTTTTGGTAAATCTTGAATCAATGGTCAACGGTAGAACTTCTAGGAGCTCTGTGTATAGGTGAAAGATCATTGGTAAAAACATGGATCTTTGAGGAGTACCTTAGGTTGTTCGGACATGAATATATATTTTAATTTATGATTATATTCTGTTCCCCAGGAATGAAGAGCGCAGGCTCCTTAGTGTGGTGAAGTCAACTTGGCATTTTCCCTTCTACTTCCAGGCATGGAAGGAGTGATTGGACTACAAACTGACACAAAGACCTACTCCTTCTTGGTCATGTGTCTGTTATATTGTACCGGATGGAGAAACCATGCATCCTTATGTAAGATTGGAGATTATCAGCCCACAGAAGTGTTAGCACTTCAGACATGATTCTGAGTCTCATTGTCTTTTGGTGAAGGTGTCTTGTGCTGGACTACACTTAATATGAGAATATCATTTTCAGCTCCAGGGTCATAGAGCTAGTAGAAGGGGGTTCTAAAAGAAAACACAAGGCTCTAGTCTAGTCTGCCAGGTCTGGAGATCAAGGTAAAGGGCAGGGAATAGTCCTCACAAATATGTCAATGGTTTAAATAACTTTTTATGTACTTTATAGCTTTATTTGTGGAGGAAGTTTTCAGCAAAAAACGTAAAACTGTTTTACAGATAACACTGGGTCATGTCTGCGAAATTTTGATGTTACACAACCAAAAGAACTCACAATTCTAAAACCAAAAGAAAACAATAACTTCTGACTTTTCCGGCTCTTGCCGGTTTGTTCTCACCCTGCAAATGTGTCCCCTGTGGCCCCGCCCCCCTCACACCCCCATTGGTCACTCCCTCCCACCTCCCATCTGCACCTCCCTCCCACCTCCCCTTCTTCTGTGCGGCCATGCGCCGCTGGCGTGCCGATGGCGCGCCAGAGGCAAGCCCGTCTGTGCCTGTCAGCGCCTGGACTGCTCCCAGCGCCCATCCCCCTGGTCCTCGCTCCTCCGGCCCCCCCAGGCGTCACTACTCCGCCACAGAGCTCCTTGATCTCAACCCCGGCCGGCACCCCGCCTGCGCCCTGGCCAACCCCAAACACACACACGGTCCTTTCACATGCCACTCATGCCACTTCTCTTGCACTCACACCAACAACACCAACAAGCACCACAACAACACCAAACTCCCCAATCACTTCAGCTGCATCCTCCTTAACACCCGCTCCGTCCACAAGCATGCCATCAAGCTTTGGGACCTACTCACCACAAACTCTCCCGACATCGCCTTCCTCACTGAAACATAGATGAACTCCTCATCAGAACCCGACATCGCCATAGCCATCTCAGAAGGTTACAAAATCACCCGTAGAGACCGCACCAACAAACCAGGAGGAGGAATCGCCATAACACACAGAAACTCCATCAAGATTTCCACCAACACCAACGACACCCTAGACAACGCAGAACACCTATACTTTCAGCTACACATCAACGCCAACACCACCCTAAGAGAAACCCTCATCTACAGACCACCAGGACCCCACCACCCATTCTGTGACACCATTACTGACACTGTCAGCTCCCACACCCTCACCTCCACAGACTACATGCTTCTTGGTGACCTTAACTTTCACCTGGAAAGCACCCATGACTGCAACTCCACGGCCCTGCTGGAAAACCTCGCAAACCTCGGCCTCAAGCAACTGGTCACCTCTCCCACCCACTCAGCTGGTCACACGCTAGATGCCATCTTCACCTCCAGCAGCTGCATCGCCTTTACTCACACCACTGAAGTCCACTGGACTGACAACCACTGCGTCCATTTCTCCTTCATGAAACCCTCCCACCCACCACTAACAACATCCTACCCCCTACCGCAGGTGAAAAAAGATCTCCAAAGAACACCAGATGTCCAACCTCGCACAAGCTCCACTACCCAGCACCAACGACCCCAACGCCGCTGCCCTCAACCTCACACGATGGCTAGAAGCTTGCGCAGACTCCCTCTCCCCTTTCAAAATAAACAATAACACCTGCACCATCAAGACCGCCCCCTAGTTCACCACAGATCTTCAGTCTTCCAAACAAGAATGCTGAAAAATTGAGAAAGCCTGATGCCAAGAATCCTCAATGAGCAACTTCTCCACCCTCAAATAAGCCATGCGCAAACACCAACAACTCATCCGGACCACCAAACGGTCCTTCTACAAAGAATGCATCGACAACAACACACACAACAGCAAGGAACTATTTGCCATCATCAAAGAACTCACCAAACCCAAATCCTGCACCATCGACCCTCCACACTCCCAAGACCTCTGCAACTCCCTCTCCAACTACTTCCACCGCAAGATCGCAGACATACATGAGAGCTTCACACCGTCAGCACCCACCATCACCACCACCAACACAACCAACACCACAACACCTTGCTGCACCAACCTACTAAACACTTGGACCCCCACCAACAACTAAGAAATCGGCACAACCAAGAGGTCCATACACTCTGGCTCCCCAACAGATCCTAGTCCCACCACATCTTCAACAAGGCCAGCCAAATCATCGCTCCACAGCTCCGGGCCGTCATCAACAGTTCCTTCAAGACCGCAACCTTCCCAGATATTTGGAAACACGCCGAAGTCAACGCTCTTCTCAAAAAACCCAAAGCAGACCCTGAAGATCTCACAATTTACAATCTACTGACCCATCTCTCTTCTCCACTTCCCCGCTAAGGTCATGGAAAAGATAGTAAACATACAACTGTCTCACTTCCTAGAAGACAACAACATACTCGACGTCTCCCAGTCTGGATTCCACAAAAACCACAGCACCGAGACTGCCCTCATCGCCTATACAGACGACATTTGGACCAGATTGGACAAGGGCGAAACCGTCGCCCTCATCCTCCTAGACCTCTCCGCAGCTTTTGACACCGTATGCCACCAAACCCTCCGCACACGCCTCTTCAACGCCAGAATTCACCACAAAGCCCTGGACTGGCTCACCTCCTTCCTCTCCGAAAGAACCCAAGGAGGGTTTGCCTCCCTCCTTTCTGGTCTGCAGCCACCGAGACCATCTGTGGGGTCGCTCAAGGATCCTCCCTCAGCCCCACCCTTTTCAATATCTACAAGGCTCCTCTCGCCAACATCACACACCCCCAAGGCCTCACCATCATTTCATTTGCTGACTACACCCAGCTCATCATCACCCTCACGAGGAACCCAGCTACCACCAAGAATAACCTACACACTGGACTCCTCGCCATCGCTAATTGGATGACAGCAAGCCACCTCAAATTGAACTCAGAGATCATCATCTTTGGTCGCAACAAGACAGCATGGAATGATTCTTGGTGGCCCACCACCCCGACACCCACCACACACTCAAGCAATCTTGGCATCATACTGGACTCATCCCTCTCCATGACTCAGCAAATCAACGCCATATCATCCTCCTGCTTCAACACCCTTTGCATGCTACGCAAGACTTTCAAATGGATTCCTTTAGAAACAAGAAGAAGAGTCACCCTCGCCCTCATAAGCAGCAGACTGGACTACGGCAATGCCCTCTACGCATGGACCACAGCCAGGCTTCAGGGAAAACTCCAGCGAATCCAGAATGCAGCCGCACGCCTAATCCTCAACCTCCCTCGCCACTAACACATCTCCGCGCACCCAAGATCCCTACACTGGCTGCCCATCAACAAAAGGCTCATTTTCAAAATCCTTGTCCACGCTCACAAAGCCCTCCATGACACCGGACCGGCCTACCTCAACGAATGAATCAGCTTCCACAAACCAACTTGACAGCTCCGCTCCACCAACCTTACCCTTGCTACAGTCCCCCGCATCCAACACACCACCTCCGTCGGCAGATCCTTCTCCCACATCGCCACCAAAACCTGGAACTCCATCCCCACCAACCCACACAAGACCCAGGTCCTCCTAAACTTCCGAAAGCACCTCAAAACTAGGCTTTTCGAGTAGTAACACCCCCAGCGCCGTGAGACCCCACCGGGTGAGTAGTGTGCTTAAGAATTTGTTTGATTGATTGATTGATTGATTGTATATCATGACATCCAAATGGCAGGACAAGTCCAGTCCACCTACATCAGCTTTTTGGAGTTTCTAGTCTGTCTGATGGCTTTAATTTTTCCAATGACAAACCAAGATAATTCACTTTTCTAGATAAACCTTTATTTTCGACCACTATTATCCTTCCCTCCTTTGACAAGAATGTCTCCTCTAGGATTTTGATTATATGTTCACTTTATCGAACTTCATATCCAGCATTGATATGGAGGATTTCCTCTGGCAACAAATTACCTTTCCTACCTCAGCTCTTCTGGCCTCCTGCTTCCAACATGTGTAAGTCTGTGAAGATTTGTTTAAGGGCCTTATTACGTGTTTGGCATGAAGAGGCCTGCCAAACTTGTGGTTGTGGTCAGACCACCAGATTACGATCCTAGCTGTCAGACTGCTAGGAGACCGCCACCTCTGCTGGGATCAGGGATCCCAATGGGTTAGCAGCAGTCAAAGTCATGGTCAGCCACGCACCACTGTGCTGATCACAATTCTCCTTTGTGCTAGCCTTTCCATGGCAGAAGCACTGAGATCGACAATGCCGCCATGATCGTAATCAGCCCCTAAGTTATTTTCACTTGCCTTTTCACTTAGCAGCATATTCTCGCCATACAAAGTTACAGGTGTCTCATTTCAAAATAACAGGAATAAATGTCCTGGAAACGCAGTAGAATGCCTTGTGAGCAAGGATCTTCAGGTGCGGCTTTGCAACGTCTAAAAACCTGAAACAAATGTTATCTGTGCCTCCCCTCTCAGCCATGTATAGTTCCTAGCCTATCTATTATCGCCATGGTTTCAGTCTACCAGAGCAAGCACATATACAAGCCTTTAAGGGCCCATCAAATACTTGCATGGGCAATACTTTCCTAAAATGTCTACCAGTTCTAGAATAAATGAGAGGCAGAAAACCCATCTGGTATGATACCACACCTTTTCGAACAGCCCTGGATCAGTCTATCTCTTGACACCATCAGACCTACCATCAAAACCACATTATCTTGTACAGATAGGCAGAGGTGTGAGACACCTTTGATGTTGCTCTCAGTTATATCTTTCTCACATGAGGGTCTGTTAAATATCTGCCCCAGTGCTGGTTGATTCCTGTATATTTTCAATTTTTGTGAAAATGTTTACCCACATTCAAGTTTAACGTTTGATTGCAGGAGCTCATAAATAGGATATCATCTTGTCATATTGTATGCAATGACTCAGAAGTTTTTAAAGCAATTCACAACAATAATACGATGACTCTCTTTAACTGTGGTATTGTAATTAATCAATCAGTGTGTGATTTATGGGTTTTCTCAATTTAGGCTTTCTGTGTGGGTTAGTTCCTTCAATTTTCACCCTCCAGTGTATAAATGTGGGTGATGAGAGTTGTGGAGTGAGGGTTTTCGCCACAGTGGTGTCTAAGGATGTGGGGTGTTCCAGGGCAGGTTAAGGAAGGGAAATTAGGCATTTTATTTATGCAAGCCCAGCAAATCTGGCATTTTTCTGACAGTAGAGGGTGTTAGGGAAATGGGTCTCTGGCTTTAGGGTTTTTTTGCTTCCTGACACTTGGTGTAGACTATGAAGGCTAGCCATTGTGTGCCTTTTTTTTGTAAAAATTCAGCAAGATTCTTGAACCAGTTCTGCCCACTTCCAGCCACAAAATGACCAATGGGAGAATAAAGCTGTCTCCGTCAATCTAAAACACTCCCAAAGTTCAACAGCTGTGGTGAGCTTGGGAAATATAACCTCCTCCAATACACGGCCAATGACCTCACAGGAGATGTTACAGGTAACACCGCACATTATTTTAATGATGGCGTCAAGTGTTGACATCACATATCACATCACAATATTTCTTTACTTTCATACTTTACTGGACCACTTACACCTGTATCAGTCTAGTGAATGTTTAAAACGGTAAGTACGTTGGTCATATGTAAATACCCACAAAGTTTCTACAGAATAAATGCTCTCCTCATTTGAACTTTTCTGTGGCCAGACGCCCATCAATATGCCTAGGTTACATGAAGTGGTGGGTTGGAGGAAAATACAATATCCATGGAAAATCATTTTCTATGCAAAGGAAAAAGACAATCAAAAAATATTTTTGAAAAATCCTAACCAGGCATAACTTCACAATGTACTTGCAGAGCTTGTCAGTAGCATAATTATATGCCTGGGACATTTGGTAAAAGAGCAGTTAGTCACAACCTTATGCTATGATATACACAGATGTGCACTACACGTAAATGGCTGCCACCTTATTTTTGTAAATTTGAGAAGGTTTGCCTGACGCATTGCTTGATTCTTTATTATATAAAACATTCCACTTGTCTATTATTCAGCTAAAGATACTGTAATTTGTTAAGTAAGTACAAATATTTTGGGATAATCATGCTGAGAAGTCACAAAACAGAATAAAATAAATGTTGTGTATATTAGTGAAGAATCTAGAATTTTTAGGAACATTTAGGTAACAAAAAAGTGTTAGTCCTTCTGAGAGGCCCGCAAATTCAAGGTCCCTGGATGTAAGTTGCACAACCGGTAAATACACATTGTGTATAATGCGGTATTAATTGGGTTAATAATTTAAACCACATTATGGTTTATGTGTCTCAAGATGGAGTAAACCACACTAAGAGCACATGCTATTCTACAGTCTGAAGTGTGCAACCAGAACATGTGTTCATTTGCTTGCCTGACTAGTGCCAGGTTTTAATTTAGAAAATGTGACTGGAAAAATTATCTGGTCTGTAGAACTTGCTCCTGGGTGTAAATAATTATTCAGGTGCAAATAGATGTTTGAAGCCTATTGGGTTTTAGTGCACCAACAAGAATCTATGACAAAGTACATAATGAAATCACCAAATTGTAGCTCAAAATGTGATTACTTTAACACAATGTCCATGTCTATCATTGCTTCTAAATTCTAAATGGGCCCGCTTCACAAAAGGCATTTTGGACTATGTAAAGTAGTAGTCCATGGGCCATATTATACAAAAGTGCCCTAGGGGCACAAAAGGCATGTGCACCTACTTTGCATGCCTGTTGCACTTTGGTATTACAGAAGGAGCCACAGACGCTTGTGCATCCTTTTCTGTAATACAGATAGCACTGGCACACATGTAGCACCGGGCTATCATCAGAGGGTGTTCCCTCATTTTCATGGGGGCATGGCCCCATGCAAATGAAGGAGACCCTTTCCCTCTGTGCCCGTGCTGTATTATAGACACGGGTGCAGAGGCAAAGAAGCTGACAGGAGGCGCACTGATAGTGCGCCACCTAAAAGGCAGGGTGCAGCCCCCTGGAGGGAAAGAAGGGGATCTCTAATTTCCCTTAAAAGTGCAGGCGGGTTATGGCCTGCACAGTGAAACAGGAAGTGACTGCTTCAAAGACTCTCCATTTTTCACTTGAATGCACTGCACCCAGGGCAGCACTAATTTGTGGCCTCCCTGGGGGCAGAGCGCTCATGCTAATACAGCACGATCTCCTTGTTTGCGCAGGGCACACCTTTTGATAGGCGCAAACAAGGAAAATGCTCGATATGTTTGATACGTCCCCAGAGGTATTACTTAATCTAAAATGCAATTCTCAAATCTAGGGCTGGAGATACTTTATCTTACCTGTGTGAAGATCTCCACCCCATGGCGGAGATCTCCGCACACCTGTACATAGGTTTTAGTACCAAATGTGAGAGGGACAAGGGGCAGTGCTAGGAAATAGGGAACAGCTACTACAAAATGAGTAGGGTTAAGGGAATTGGAAGGGGGTATTTAGTGAGGGACATACTAATACAAATCAGCTACCTAACTAAGAGTAAGATAGTTGGTAGTCACAAAATACACTTAATTATACTACATCCTTCACAGTGACAAAACATGTTTAAATGTACTACTTTCTAGCCTTTAGAGCAAGTCAAGTATTTCACACATGGCCGTCCACTGTTACTGCAATACACTACCACAGTAAACAATGCAGGCTGGCTATAATACGAACACTCCCAGGAAATAATGTAAAGTACAATAAAATAGTTCTAAATGTAAATGTGTGTGTGTGTGTGTGTATGTGTGTGTGTGTGAGCACCCATGCACTTAGGTGTGTTTAAAAAAGTTAAGTTAATGCTATGTGTTACTTATACATTTCATAATTCACTTAAATTGAAAATAAATTAAATCACATATTTAACTTCATATGAGAAGTCTAAAAATTACTGAAATTAATCAAAGCCATAACTTAGAGTCAAGTCTGATATAAAATTATATACAAATAAAATTCTATGTATGGGTGTGTGATTTTATTTTTCAATTATTTTTGAAGAATAATATTTAAGAATAGAAAGTTAATACTAGAAGGTAGCATGTTGTTTTTTAGTAGTTTTGGTTTAACATTTGTTTAAAATGTTTTCAATTTGTATTTAAGCTTTAATTATTGCATTTATTTTATACAAAAGTGAACTTTATTAAATGGTTCCATATTTTCCTATAGGGAGATCTCTGCTGGTGCTTGAATATATTTTCACAAACAGGTGGGAAGTTACTGATAGTAACTTGACAGTTGTAAATTCAGTTGAAGGAGTTTCCACCTACTCATTTGAGGGGGGTTCTGAGTCTTAAGTCACCACCTATGTGTAAATCTCTACTCAAAAACAGTGAATAGCAACAACAAAATGGAGAGTTACAACTAGGTGTAGAAGTATATGTACATGTGAGTAGATCTACACATGAAAACTTGCATTAGTGAATCTGTCCTAATGTTTGTAAACACTTTTTTTTCAAAAGACATAAAAGGACGTATTACTGTAGACACCTTGTGGTACCCAAATGTGTCAGTTTTCCAGATCAGATGTTCTTGATGCAGTGACATCTTTATTTATTAATGATGCTGATATAGGAATTACTCGGGAAGACACACATAATATGTAAGCTCTTGTTAGGCCCTACTCTGGTCTCCTTTTTGCATTACATGAGTCTTGGTGAAGTGTAGCTACCTGTATTAAGGGCCATATTTATACTTTTTGACGCTAAACTGCGCTAACGCAGTTTAGCGTCAAAAAGTTTTGCGCCGTCTAACGCCATTCTGAAGCGCCAAGCGGGCGCCGTATTTATGGAATGGCGTTAGACGGCGCAATCAGACCGGCGCTGCCTGGTTTGCGTGGGAAAAAACCACGTAGACCAGACAGCGCCGGCGTAGGGGGAAAATGGCGCATGGGCGTCTTAAAATGGGGCAAGTCAGGTTACGTCGAAAAAATCGTCTTAACCCGACTTGCGCCATTTTTTAACGACGCCCATCCCCCATCAACATGACTCCTATCATTGTAAAGATAGGAGTCATGCCCCCTTGCCCAATGGCCATGCCCAGGGGACTTCTGTCCCCTGGGCATGGTCATTGGGCATAGTGGCATGTAGGGGGGCACAAATAAGGCCCCCCTATGCCACCAAAAAAAAATATAAAAAATAAAAAATTATACTTACCTGAACTTACCTGAATGTCCCTGGGGTGGGTCCCTCCATCCTTGGGGGTCCTCCTGGGGTGGGCAAGGGTGGCAGGGGGGGTCCCTGGGGGCATGGGAGGGCACCTGTGGGCTCATTTTGAGCCCACAGGCCCCTTAACGCCTGCCCTGAGCAGGCGTTAAAAAGTGGCGCAAATGCGCCGTTTTTAGCCACGCCAACTCCCGGGCGTCTCTTTTGCCCGGGAGTATAAATACCACGTAAAGGCCTGGGAGTCATTTTTTAGACGGGAACGCCTCCCTTGCATATCATTAACGCAAGGAAGGGGTTCACGCTAAAAAATGACGCACATTCCGGGAACTTTGGCGCTATTCGCCTCTAACGCCATAGTATAAATATGGCGTTAGTTGGCGTTAGTTTTGCGACGAAATTGCGTAAAAAAAAACGACGCAATTTCGGCGCAAACGGAGTATAAATATGGCCCTAAGTACTTACAATTTGTGTGAATAAAAATGTTGCTTATTTTGCATGTTATTCTGTCAAAATGTGTTTATAGCATCCGGTGACTTCTCTCTGACCAAAGGCAACGCCTTTAAAATAAAATGTTGAACCTGGGCTAAATTTGCCGGGTACTTTTACAGAATATAAGTAGCACAAGCAGGGCTTTAGATCTTGATGTTCAAGCGTTGGCATATTTAACATACGTTGTTATTGTGTATGCATAAGAAAATAATAAGGCCGGAATCAAGTTTTGTATGTTTACAACTCAAGGGGAATGGGATGCGGCATCATAATATAAACCGGTGATTACTCATCAGTAAACATTGATACAACTAACCCATAAATGCGTGTATTAATAGAACTAGCTGTTTCGCTTTCAAACCTCGCGGCAGTGAAAAGTAATAAAAAGGCGCAATGGCTGTAACACGTGCGCACTGCAACCTGATCGATGGAGATGGCTGCTTTGAACACAGTATTATTGTCTCTCTTTTATTTTACCCCCGAGAAGCAGCTCTTAATAAAAATGTAACTGAATCCACCGAGCTCAATGGAACCTCACACATTAGGTCTCTAGCCTTGTGGACCATGCCTGGCTATGGCTGCCAACCTTGCCCTGCTGGAGAATTTCAAATTCTGAAAGAGAGACTAAGGGGCAGATTTATGGAAGGTGGCGCTGCACCAAGTGCAGTTCTATTTTCCTTGCATCCCTTAGCACCCCCCTACCGCCACCATTTGTGCGCAGTATGTAAAATAAAGCGTACCATGGCGCAAGGTAGGGGCAATAGCGTCATCTTTCATGACGATATTGATGTACTCCTGCAGAGTTACATTATAGAAGGCCCCTTTTAACGCCTGCTCTTGAGCAGGCATTAAAATTGCCGTAGAAAATGTCATAAGGAAATGTCATAGAATTAAAAATTACTAATGGCAGGTTCTTATCATCACCCAAAGAAATGCACCTCCCAGCAGCGTGTGAATCGCCCAAAACACCCTGCATGCAAAGGATGTAGTGCATATGCAATTCTTTTCTAGGAGGTACGATGAAGATAGAAACCACCACTTCAACCTAGGAGCTCGTACAAGAGGGTATCCAGTATTGGAAAGGACCTGGCAGAGCCAGGACCTCTGATGAGGACTCATTCCTGGCCTGCCAGCTGATCCTAGAATGTGAGGAAGCCTCCCCCCAGGGCTTCCCTAAGGTAACCTTCAGAGGAAGTGGGGGAGGCAGCGGGTAGCTCCTGCTGGCTTCTTCCCTTCACATGAAGGGAACTCTACATGTCAGCTGTCTGCGTCCTCGTACAGTGTGGCTACTCTCTCTTAGCGGGGACGGGGCCTCCAATGAGGTTCCAGCCGTCCTACTAAGGCTTGGGGGAGGAACACCATGTAATTGGTGGGCTCTAGCACATGCGGTTTTCCCTACCATGAGGCGACCTCTCTCTAGGCCCCCGCGCCGAGCCATTCAATCTGTTAGCAACCACCTGCATCTTCTAGGCCGCTGCAATTGTTGATGGCTTCTGGGCAAGCTGCGTTCCTTCTCAGGAGCATGCCCGGGGCCGCTCCTTTATTCCGCACAAGGTGGCCGAGCCTGGGGGAGCCTCCCCCGTGACTGCAGGGCTGGCCGGCTCCTTTTCCTGGTTTCCGCCTGAGTCGCAGCGGTGATTTCTCCCCTGCAGGTGGCTGCCTGTGCCCCGGGTGCACTTCACTTAGTGCTCCTCACCCTGGGGGCACCACAGGGAGCGCACTCACTCCGTTATCCATCTTCCCTGTTCTCAGGGAGATTTGCACCAGATAGCACTTCCAACGGGCTGAAAACAGCCAGGAGAAGGAAATGAAGTGCTCTCCAGGCGCTTCCACACAGAATCATACACTCCTCATGTGCAGGGATGATTGTAAGTAATCAAGCACTCCTCATAATTGCAAGTCAAGTGCCCTTTCAGCACTTTTAGAAGTGAAATTGCAGGGAAGCAGGGGCCACAGCACCCAGCCCCTGGAGACAGCAGAATGGGGCACAAGGTGGCAGGACCCAAGCAAGCAGGCCAGCATAGAGGGTTTCAGGCAGTGGCAGTTCCTCCTAGTGACCCAGCAGGTCACAGGTCAGCACAACAGCAGCAGTCCAAAAGCAGTTCCTGGTGAGTCTCTCCAGCAGCATTCTGTGTCCAGTTCAGTTCTTCAAGAATGTTTCTCCTAACATGGGGAAAACCCCCTGTACTTAAATTCAGTTTTGCACAAGCTTTTACAAAGAGGGAAGAAGAGGTTCTAAACAGTTCCAACTGGTCCTAGGAGTGTCCCTTCTCTCCTCCAGCACAGCTTCCAGACATCAGTTGGAGGTAAACAAGCCCTTTGTGTGAGGCCAGGGCACAGCCTTTACAAATGCAAGTGTACCTGCCTCTCCTTCTCTCAGCCCAGGAAGACCATTTAATATGCAGATGCACCTCTGTGACACCTCCACCCTCCCTGTTTACAGACTGTCTGAAAAGTATGCACTAAGCACAGCTGTCACTCTGCCCCAAACGTAGATTAGAGTCAAGCTGCAAAACACCAGAGTCATAAGCACAGAAAAATGCCCACTTTCTAGAAGTCACATTCCTATATTGGTAATAAAAAATCCATATACACCAATAAGCAGCATTTATCACTACCATTACAACCATACCAAACATGCCCAAGCTACCCTCATAGATCAGACAATAACCCCTAGACATAAGGCAAGGCATTTCCAATGCAATCCTATGAGCAAGGCAGCACTCACAACAGTGAGAAACCAAATAGGCTGTTTGTCGCTACCAGGACAGGCCACACTACTAGGCACATTTCCCACCTTCTACATATATAGCACCCTGCCCATAGGGCAGCTAGGGTCTACCTTAGGGGTGACTTACATGTTGTAAAAGGGGAGTTCCAAGCCTGGCAAGTATATTTAGATGCCAGGTCCCTGTGGCAGCAAACTGCACATGCAGGCCCTGCACTAGCAGGCCAGAGACAGGTTTGAAAGACTACTTCTGTGGGTGGTGCAAGCAGTGATCCAGGCCCACTAGTCGCATTTAATGTACTGACTCTGGGTATAAAGATACCACTGTAGAAGGGACAAATTAAATGTTCCATTTAGGTGTAAACCAATAATACCAACTTTAGAAGGGAGAGCATGCACTTTAGCACTGGTCAGCTATGATAAAGTGCTCAGAGTCCTAAAGCCAACAACAAGAGGTCAGAACAAATAGGAGGAGGAAAGCAAAAAGTTTGCTGATGACCCTGCAAACAGGTGCCAGGTCCATCATGCGCTTTTCTTTTTATAACACTTTTGCCCTTACATTTTTTCAATTTGTCTCTCCAGTTCCCCTTAACTTCTTTTGATGATCTTGACATCTCTTTTCTCATTAAACTGTTCTCTATATTCCTAATTGTTTTTAGATGTGTTTTTTTCTTTACTTTAAAATTGTTGCTACTGCTTGAATGTAGGGATTACTTCTTTGGGGACTGCCTGCTACTTGAATCTTAGCTAGCAATGGCTGTGTAGAGATACTCTTGAAATTGTTTTGCCCTACCAAGAGTGTTTTTTTTTAAAGTAGGTAGTAGTCGCCCCTTCCAAATCACTAATCCCATTTCAGTTAGTAACCTCTATACAAATGCACATAGAATAATTTAACATATTATTACATTAGATATCATTACATAAAATAACATAGTTTAATAAAACATCAACAAAGAGCAGTCTAAAAAATTGAGATTTGAGAAAGTGAGATTAACTGTCATTTACAGACTTCCTGCCACATGATGGCTGTAGCCAGTGCTTAAAAGGTTTCATTCTTACATAACTGTTTATAATAGAGTTTTACCTAATGAACTTGTGCTTATTGTATGGTGATCTTCCTATTACGGCTAAGTCCTTGTTCCAGTCATTACATGTGAGGTAATTACTTGAAGACAGGAAAAACAACCT
Source organism: Pleurodeles waltl (assembly GCF_031143425.1). Lineage (NCBI taxonomy): Eukaryota > Metazoa > Chordata > Amphibia > Caudata > Salamandridae > Pleurodeles > Pleurodeles waltl. The sequence continues at coordinate 774,977,985 of NC_090436.1, forward strand.
GGAAAATGCTATGAAGGATGCATGCCCATCCCCTTGGGACATAGTACTCTTCGCATCCTTCTGTTCTGTTTATCCTGCTTCTGGCCAAGATGAAAATGCCAGGGCATTGCTGAGAGTTCGGCTGGGCTTGAGTCTCTTTTTAAAGTTTGTGCTTTACTTGTCCACTGCTGAGATTTGGGCAAGGGGTGGGAGGGACAAAGGTATTAATTTCCTCATTTACTTTGGATTGAATACATACAGAGATTTTTCTCCATGGATGTTGATTCTGAAAATAGCAGGGTAGCTAACAGCAGCAACTTTTTTTGCCACACTTTGGCCTCGCAGGGTTGGTCACTTGTGCCATGCCAAATGCCTTAACAATCTTCTGTCTACTTGACGATGTCAAGGTGAGCAAACTTCATAAAGTAAGCATGGCTTTTAGAGTTACTATCGTGTGTCTCTATTCTTACCTCCAAGATACCTGAGATGTGTGTTGGTATGGACATTGTCGGAGTACCAGAGCCTCTGCTGCACCCAGCTTCCACTAACAGATGTCAATGCTCTGTAATTAATTTACATATGTTTGTAGTTGTCTGACTGCTATTTCACTGCTGTCACTGCATTTCACAGCTTGATGCACCTCATGCACTTGGCTACCATGCAACAAGATGGGTAAGTATAAAGGCTTTAGTATATTCTCGTGAGAAGAGGGCCAGCCACTACATTGAATTAAGCCATTCAGTAGAGGATTTCAATTGGATCATAATGGAGAAAGTACACATTACATCTCCGCACAAAACAAATTTCCAAGGTCGTATTTGCGAAAGAGCAAAGGTGGATTTATAAGTCGTTACCTTATAGGGATTGCCTATGCTTTCCCTTATTCCTCCCCTGCCCCCTTTTTTGATGGAAGAAGTTAGCTTTTTACTTCCTCAGTCCTTTCAATGGTGCTACTCACCATCTGGCTTATCTGTCAAAGCTTTGACTGAATAATTCTATTTCTTATAAAATATAGGGGGTCATTACGACCCTGGCGGAACAAGTCCGCCAGGGCGTGGGACGCGGTGGCACCGCCGACAGGCCGGCGGTGCCCCGCGGGGCATTCTGACCGCGGCGGCTCAGCCGCGGTCAGAGAAGGGAAACCGGCGGTCTCCCGCCGGTTTCCCGCTGCCCCAAAGGAATCCTCCAAGCCGGCGCAGCATGCTGCGCCGGCATGGGGATTCCGACTCCCCCTCCCGCCATCCAGTTCCTGGCGGTTCTCCCGCCGGGAACCGGATGGCGGGAGGGGGAGTCGCGGGGCCCCTGGGGGCCCCTGCCGTGCCCATGCCTATGGCATGGGCACGGCAGGGGCCCCCGTAAGAGGGCCCCTAAAAGTATTTCAGTGTCTGCAAAGCAGACACTGAAATACGCGACGGGTGCAACTGCACCCGTCGCACCTTCCCACTCCGCCGGCTCTATTACGAGCCGGCGTCATCGTGGGAAGGGAGTTTTCCCCTGGGCTGGCGGGCGGTCTTGTGAAGACCGCCCGCCAGCCCAGGGGAAAACTCGGAATACCCTCCGCGGTCTTACGACCGCGGAGCGGTATTTCGGAGGGGGGAAGCCTGGCGGGCGGCCTCCGCCGCCCGCCAGGCTCGGAATGAGGGCCATAGTGTTTAAACACTTATGAACTCCATTAATAAACTACAGTGGATTTTAGGTGGTTTTTAGATGTGTTAATTTATAACACATTGTTGGAAACCAGACATCTCACAATAATACATCTTTGGTGTAATGGCTACAGATGGAGGCTGCCTGATTGGTGAGCGGGTGAGTTTAGATGTATGTAATACAGTCACATTGAGAAGGCATATTTCTGTTTTTCATGGTTTTATGTATGCAACACTACATAGAACAGACAATATTGGGTCCTTATTGGTGATAAGCATGCTGAGAAATAACCACATTTATGCTCACAATAAAAGCTTTTCGGAGTTTGCAGTGTTTCTTGATGACGTTCTCAGAATACAGAATTTCTGACCATCATCAAACATTTTTTGTTTTTCTATTGCTACAGGAAGAAGAGTGCAAGATAATATCTGACATATCCTGGACACTAGTGTGTTCTCTACAGAATATTCGATACTAAAATCTGAGGGATCTCTTGAGGGATCCTAGTTCCTTAAGAAGTTTGGCAAATGGAATGCCCAATGAAACTTCTTGACCGTGTAGATGCAGGGTCATAATTTATGCACCCAAGGCGTCAGTTGTGTTTTTAATCTTACCAGAGGAACCACTTAAAATAACCACTCCTGTGGTCTCATCCTAGGCAATTTGAATCTTTTTCTTGGGATTCCCGCTGCTGTGGTTGTCACTGTAGACCATATGCCTTGCCTCTGTGACATCTAAGTGCTCCCTCCATGAGTGGGTTTCAGTCCATCCAGTGTTTACTACCACAGTGGGTGGGGACCCAATGATGAAACATGACAAATGTTAAGTATATGGATGAGGGTTCATGTGTACAGAAAAGCCTTTTTACCCATATGTATGGGCTCGAGAATAGGTATTTAATAGGTTATATTAGGGGTCAGACGTCTCTGTTAAAGTGATCATGTCTAGGGAAAGCTGAGGTTCTGTCAGTCTATAATACGTTTTTTCCTCTCTCATGGGTGAGATTGTGCCTCTTACATAGAAAGTGAGCTGGTCATTTGCTCATTTTGGTATTGCATAGTGAGCATATCTAAGAGTTATTGAGGGACAGATTCAGAAAGCTAAACAGACTTCTGTGCAAGTTTGTTATTGTTTGCTATTCAAAAAGGTTTTTTTAGAGTAGCACTTTGCCAGTGCAGAGTCACCACACTCATGGTGGAGAGTCCTCAGATAGAAAGATAGGCAGTCATAAAGATACTACTCATAAATGTGCTTTGTGAATTGCAAAAAATTGCAACTGACCCAAAAGTGTACGTTTACCTTGGTGAATCAGGTCCCGAGGGTCCAGCCCTTCTCTTTCCTTTTCCATTTTCGCTTTCCTTCACTCTCCTTTCCTATCTAGTCTCTCGATATGATCTGCTAAAGTCTGTTAAAGGCGAGATTCCCGAGACACGGAGTCGTTGACAGAACCCTTCGAGGATGGCAAAAAAAAATGGAAATGGTGAATTGGAGCGCAAGCTGCTTAGAAAAAACAGCAATCTACTACTGCCAAACATGTCCTAATGTTTTAATTCTCTTCAGTCACATGCTAAAATCTACACTGTCATCAATGTTGACGGTAACAAGGATAATAGAAGTAATGGAGAAGACTGCATGGAAATCAGTATAATTAGCACTAGTGTGTGTGTCATAAAATTAAAGTTAGCATTAAGTATTTTTTGCCAGCATTAGCAGCGGCTCCAACGAGCATGCCTAATACTGCATTCATGCGTTAACCTAAGCAACGAATAGTACCCTACAACTGAATTATAAAGATATTTTGCATACAATTCATACCTCAGACAATTTAGGACCTAATCCCACAAGTGACACACAAGTGGCAGATGCTCTGGAACATATTATAAATAATTCTGATTTGAATTTAATGAATGAATAGGTAAATGGCATGACTGGCGAGGTGAACAATCCTTCACCTCTAGTAACGTAGGAAAATGTACGCAGATGTTTCAGGATGAAAGCGTCAACAAATCATTAACGGCAGCAGTAAAAGCCCTGAACTTGTAGGAGGACAAGTGTGAGATCCTACCTGACTTATTACAAACCTCTCCCTCTTCTTTAAAGTTATTGATACAAAAATAGAAAGGTTGATTCAAAGCATCTCTCTGACTCAAAATTTCACAGTGCGTGTATTTGCTTACAGATTGTGGAAAACTTAGGCCCCAATTTATACTTCTTTAGCGCCGCATTTGCGCCGCTTCTTGACGCAAAAGCGGCGCAAACGTTCAAAATACAATTGTATTTTGTAAGTTTGCACCGATTTTGCATCCAAAAATGACGCAAATACGGTGCTAAAAAGTATAAATATGGGCCTTAATGTACTCTGCTACACATTATGGTGTCCTGGGGAAAGATTTGAGAATATGTAAATCAGTGGTTGACAGCCAATCAACATAATATTGCCTTGGCGAGAATATTGTTAATTTATAGCCAATCAAGGGCCCCTTTAGCCAACAGATTTAAATAGCAAGCTTGATGGTGCACCAAACACACACAACCTACCTTCTTTAGGCTTAGAGTTACTTAATTGTAAATCTTACAGATCAATGATCAATAATTCTAGTAATGTTTCTAGCAATACTCTACAAGAGCCCCTCCAGGTCAAGGTATCAAACTTGCTGCCTGGTGAAGGGGGCAGGCCACGCTCCAGAAGAGTAAAGAAATGTTGCGGAAGAAGTTGGTAAAATCAGCAATAACCTCATCTCATGTCAAATGTTTGGGAATACCAGCCACCCTCAGAGTTCCATAAAGTCTTACCCCATTTTTTGTCAACACTGGGAATGTAAAAACATACCTGAAAGAGAGGGAGACGTGCATGATTAGTATTCACCACACCTGAAGTTATTGCTGCAACTGAGCTCAAACCTAATGCTCTGCCCCTTCGCTTACCTGTCCAAATTTCATTAGGTGGAAAAAGACTCAATAAATGTTTTAAAATCTGCCTTGGGCAATTCTGCCCTAGGTTCTATTACAACCATAAAGAAAACAAGCATTAGCAATGCAATAGGTCTCACATTTGCAAGAGTTAGAGCTATTGGCATTGTAAATACATGACTTGACTTTTCTTGCCACATAAATTGATCAGCACTGCTGCATAATTTGGTCATCACTGCCACATAATTCTAGTGGCCCTGCATATAACTAAAGCACTTCCTCTTACTCTCTCCGTTCCACAATTGGAAGAAACTCCTCTTTGTGTCTGTGTTGTTGCAGGTACTCGATGCTCAGTAAAGAACAGAAGTATTGTCCTTTATCTATGTTTACTCACAAGGACATGGTTGCTGCCTGGCAGAAGAATGCCAGCAGGGAGGAGAGCTTGTGACACTATCGATAGGAAAGCAAGACTAATCTCAGCAGTTCCACCTACTTGTGCCAAAGTAATGAACAGGTCTTCCATCTTGGAATAGTCATACAAGTGTAGTTGACACAGATCTGCGGCAAACCTCACATTTGTTGTACATTAATCAATCATTCCTTTTTTTTCTCAAAAACATTATTTCACTCGATATGCCTTATTTATTGAAGTCCATTGCATTGGAATGGCAAAACACAATACGTATGTGATCTTCATTTCGTGGAAATATTTAAGTAGCTAACATTTTAGAAATAGTGACATTTCGGTGAAGTTCTTGCAAAAAGAATGCTGGAATTGGAAAAAAAATACTCCGGCAATCCATAAGTTGGACTGAAGGTATGGAAGGGGGAGGGGCCAGACATGATGGGCAGAGCTTGAAAAAGCAGAGTATGGCAGTCAATTTATACGTCTATTTAAAAAAGTAGTACTCCGCCATCTTCGAAACTTGTTTCTAAAAACATAAAATGTGTTCTTCCTTGAAATCTATTGTCTAATGTTGGCCTGATTGCTTAGGTTACTACATGTTCAAAACGGAACTCTGCTATTCTAAGATGGCCACCAAAAGGAGGGGAACAAGCAGCTGCCAAATCTGCTAGTTTAAGTCTACATATCCCCGGTCCTCAATTCAATATAACAAAATAATATTTTTTGACACGATGGAGAGGATGTGGCATAACATTTAGAGCAAGTTCTTGGAACTGGAAATCCGGGTTAATGTCTGAGCATTGGCAGTTAAAAAAACTATAAAACTTAAGTTTCAATCCAAGGAGCAGGTAATGGAAAAAGAACACTAATATGAAACATGAAGCATGGTGCCGAGCTGCGTGGGCTCCAAAAGTGTATCAGGAATTAAAGTTTGTTTACACATGCATACACAGCTACATTCTGGTTGGCAAATGGCCTCAGCTGAGTGCGTTTCAAAACAAGCCAAAGCATATTGGCTCTCCCGCCGATCATGCAATAATCCATGTAACAGGGTTAGTCTGCAAGTCGTAACAAATCAGCCTCAAGGCAGGACAAACGTAAAGCATTTACCTAGGAGATCAAGGGAATTTTGAATGGCAGGCCCAGGAACAAATGAAAGTGATGGGTGTGGGTAAAGCCCACAGAGTAGATTACAACATGTTGAGAAGAACAGTGCTTGCGCAGCTAGGCTCAACCCAAAAAGCATGAGTGAGAGTATTGAAGAGGCTTGTGGTATAGATCCACACCCACCTTATTTTGAGAAAGTGGAATGCTCTAGCCAAACTAATAGGAGGACTTAAGAAGCCATAAAACAGCTTATTGGAAGTAATCTATATACAGTACCTGCAATAAAAGCAGGAAGCAGCGGTCAGACTGATAATATATGCCAATATGCTCCTACTATTTAATTCGACAAGAGGGCCATTGGGAGCAGTCATTCATCTCAAGAAACAATAGAAAGGCCAACATTTCTAAAATGTTGGAACAAAAAAACGAATCAGTTGTTCATCCTTGAATATGCCATAAGGCACTCATGAAATCCTAAACAAAGGAAACGGTATCCATCTGATGAAGCAACTACAAGCTCAGGCTCACTTAACATTTAAGGACACAAATTCAGTTGCTTTTAAACCAATGGACATAAAAAGCCAATGGAAAAAGCCATTGTGACTTGGGTGTTTTTCACAAATGCAAATTGCGACAAATGAACACACTTGTTAACCATTTGGAGGCTTGGGGAATTACAATTGAAAAATTTGAATAAAAGAAATATCCATTGGTTTTAGCAAGAACAATGGATGACATAAAAGGTTATGAAGTGTGGGCTGAAAAGTAACCTTGAGTATAGAGGGAAATCGATTTGGGTGGATACGTAACCCAGAATACGGTCTCTGTCATCTATGAGCTCACGCTCCCTTTGCACACTGTTGTTACTAACGACCACCATATTTTCCTCACTTGGGAATTGAGGAGGATGTAACTCCTCCTAAACCTGTGGGTGATTGTGTGTTTGTGACTGGCTACCAGTCCAACCGTAGACTTTGACACAGTGGCATGCACAACATGGGCAAAGGATAGACTTAAAGCCTGGTCCGCAGGAAATAAATTATATTCCCCTGACCTGCCCCATCGGGTAAAAGCAATGAGACAACTGCCTACACTTCATTTGACCATATTTAGAAAATCTTTCCTGATGGTCAATTAGTTCCCATGGAAGTCATTATGGATGTGTCTGACCATGTCACAAAACAAGTTACTGCACATGAGGCCTAGTAAACACCATCCATGGAGAAGATGGAAGACAGGACAGTGAGGCATGCAGAATGCAAGCTTCACAATTCAGCTTCACTGTCCCAGCCACAGTAGGGCTATCTCTGAGAGGAACACTTCTGGGTCATTAAAAGCAGTGAGGATACATGAGAACTTACTTGTGCAGCAGCAGTCTGGCAATACCAGTTTTTGTGATTCTCTGACTTGTCGCAATAGTTCACACTCAGCTTATTCCGTACCCTCAACTTTGTTTTTTTCCCCTTCAGTTCCTTTGGTTCCTGTGTGACATCACTTGCTAGGTTTCCTGCGACCTGTTGTGCTCTCTTGCCATCTTGTCTCCCTTCTCCAAGCTCCCCTTCTTCCCTGTGCTGCAGTTCTTCCTTCATCTGATTTCAGTTCTTGAGCAGGGTGTTCAGTACACCAGCTGGGTCTTAAGATTCTGTTGCTGATTTACAGACATATGTTTCACTATTGTGTGGCTCCCACACTTCTGTCTGTTCTCTCATCACTAAGCCGGGGACCCAACAATCCCTAATTTTGCTCATAAATGTTGTGCCGTAATCAATCTTGTCTGGATTTTCAAATCACAGACTTGCAGGAGTGTATCTCCCCTTGCTCGCCTCCTATCCTTGCCCCCTTTTAGCTTTTGTATTGGTTCTCTTCACAACCTTTGACATATTTCCCACGTGGATGAGTCAACCCATTGCTGGAAGAAGAAGCAATTTGCCTCAAACGCTTCACGTCTCAGTTTTTGCTCAAATCAGACAATGCTGACTGAACTAATTATTATACGATAGACTCAGAGCAGCTTACAGATCCATATTCTCCACGTTCACTAAGAAATCCCCTTACCTCAAGATGTTGACATATTGAAATCTTTATGTCCAAAATCCGGTGTCACACTCATATAAACTCCAGGGAAGAAGAGGAACCCATAGCTTCCCAATCAGCTAAAGATAAATGGAATGCAAACCTAAACTACTAGATAGTGTTATTATTATTAATTGTGTAGGGTGTGCAACTACCCAAGAGTGTCCTGGTGCTAACTTAAGGTGTCTAGCTTTGCTCGCTAAGGCCCTCATTACGACTTACCGCCAAAGCCAGCGGGAGCCAACATACTGCCAGTGCTGGTGGTGGCCCCCTATTATGAATTTTCCGCTGGGCCAGCGGAAAAGTCACATCAAAATTCAAGCCGGCTCAAAATAGAGCCAGCGGCAATGTTGATGTGCAGCAGGCGCAGTAGCACCTGTCACGCATTTCACTGCCCATAATTTGGGAATTGAAATGCGTGATGGGGCTGTGCCTGGGGGCCCCTGCACTGCCCATGCCAAGTGCACGGGCAGTGCAGGGGCCACATGGGGCACCCCGAACCCCCTTACCACCAGCCTTTCCATGATGGATTATGACCACCCAGCGAAAGCCTGGTGGAATACTGGAGGGACCAGCGGTATGACCATGGCGAATGTGCCACGGTCATAATGCACTGGCGGAACACCACCAGTCTGTTGGCGGTGTTACCGCCAGTGTTCTGCCGACTGCCAGGGTTGTAATGAGGGCCTAAGTATTTAAACTAATGGAAGAAATGTGGTTATCAATATCGAAATATTCAGTAAAATGGTGTTTTTTGGAAAGCCCCAGTGTAACTTCTGTAGCTCGGTAGAAACACTGTCAAATTTTCGAATACCAAATATCAGTCTAGCCACCCTATTTTGTATTAATTGTAGTCTTTGTTTAAGATAGATGAGGAGCCTGACAAACAATGCATTACAATCACCCAGTTCACAAAAAATCAGTGCTTGGACTAGTAGATGCCTTGATTATTGGGGTATGAACGGGAGGATATTTTTTAACTCTTTTATTATTAAAAGCAGGTAGCTATTAACTTATTTACATGGTGTTCAAATGACAATTTATTATCAAACAGGACACCCAGATTGTGGACAGTAGTTGACAGTTTGGGGCATTAACCTTAATATCTGAGGCCACCATAGAGAAAACCACTCTTTGGGATTGCCAAACACCAGCACCTCGGTTTTGTTTGAGTTTAACCCCAAAGAACTGGCATTCATCTAACAAGCCACCTTTACCATGCAGCTTTTAAACTGGTGTTGATATTGACTGAGAATGCCCTCCATGCAGATGGTAGTTTGAGTATCATCCTCACAGCCATAAAATTGAAATCTAAAAGGATCAATTTGATCCGTTAAAAGAGGTGACATACTTGTTATAAAGGATCAAACTCAGGGCTAATCCTTGTGGGACCCAGCAACATACAGCTTTACGTTCCAATCAAAATGGATCCATCTGAACAGCCTGTATTTTGTTCTTCAAAAAGGAAACAGCCAGTATTCTGTTCTTTTTGTCAAGAACATAAAGTGTTATCTTGTAGACTGTTGCACCTGGCGCTTTTTGAAGGGTCATCCACAGTCTTTTTGTTTCCTTCCTCCTAATTTTTCTGAGCAGTTGTTGTTGGCTTTAGGACTCTGGGCACTTTACACTCTGCTAGAACAGTGCTAAAGTGCATATGCTCTCTGTGTAAATTGTACTGTTGATTGGTTTATCCATGACTGGCAATTTTGATTTACTCGTAAGTCCCTAGTAAAGTGCACTAGAGGTGCCCAGGGCCTGTAAATCAAAGCTATAGAGTTTTGACAAGTAGGTAAAATTCTAAATTCAGCAAGGGGTTAAATGTAGAGATCCTTCAAAGTTTTGCCAAGGAAACAGACTGTTGAAACAAAGAAATGTTGAAAATGAGTAGGGTAATATGGGCATTTGTGACAACATTTTCATATATAACTTTTTGTCACAATGATTGATTGACTGAAGCAATATACCATTACATCCGTTAGACCCTCTATGCTTGTGGGGATATATAGAGTTTGTCGGCCCTCCAAGAAACTAAGATACCCGAAGCCAACAACTCCTCTGCATTGTACAATGGTTTTTCACTGAGTACCGAGAATAGACCAATTCTTATAGTGAAATAGGTAGAATTAAAAATGGATATCAAGGAAAACATATGTGTTTCTCAAATGAGCACACAATATAGAGTTTAGGAGCAATGGTAATTTCTACATGTCTGAATATGTGGGCATCCATACTAGTGAATGATTTGGAGGGTATTTTTCAAAATGTCATCTTTCCTATCCACTGGCTTACATTGACCGGCACAAATGCAGTGAAATCCAATAGGTAACAACAAATGTTCTACCATTCAATGCTCCCACAATTCTCCCAATAAAAATGGTACTTCACTTGTGTGGGTAGACCTAGTGCCAGTGACAGGAAACAGCCCAGAATGCAACATGGATGTATCACATTTTTTCACCGAAAAACTGACCCTTTTTCCCCAATGTGGGTAGATCGTGATTTGGGACCATAGCTCAGCAAGCACTGAGGGAAACCTGTACATTTTTAAAAACTAGAAACCTGGGGGTATCCAGGCTTGGCTGACTTGCACAGCTCTCGCAAGATCTTTTTACCCAGAATCCCTTGTAAACCTCAAGCTTTGACAAAAAACACTTCTTCCTCACACTTCTGTGATGGAAAGTTCTGGGATCTATGGGGAGCCTCAAACTTCCTTCAATCTAGCATTCCCCCAGGTCTCCCAATAAAAATTGCCCCTTGCTTGTGAGGGTAGACCTAGTGTCCACGACAGGAAACGGCCCAAAATGCAACATGGACGCATCAAATTTTTCACTAAAAATTGACGCTTTTTTTCTAATGTAGGTAGCTCAAGATGTTGGACCCTAGCTCAGCCGGCACCAAGGGATACCTAGTCAACCCATACATTTTAAAAAACTAGATATGTCAGTGTATCCAGGGTGAGCTGACCTGCATGGCTCTCACCAAGTTTTTTTTACCCAGAATCCCTTGCAAACCTCAAACTTAGACTAAAAACACATTTTGCTCACATTTCTGTGATGGAAACTTCTGGAATCCATGGGAAGCCTTAAACTTCCTTAGATATAGCATTCCCCCAGGTCTCCCGATAAAAATGGTACCTCACTTGTGTGGGTAGACCTAGTGCCTGTGGCAGGAGACGGCCCAAAATGCAACATGGATGCATCACATTTTTTCATTGAAAACGGAACCTTTTTTTCCAAAGTGGGTAGTAGCTCAAGGTTTTGGACCCTAGCACAGCTGGCACAAGGGATATCTAACCAACCTGTACATTTCTGGAAGCTAGACACCTAGGGGTATCCAGGGTGAGCTGACTTGCATGGCTCTCACCAATTTATTTACCCAGAATCCCTTGCAAACCTCAAACTTTGAGTAAACAAACACATTTTCCTCACATTTCTGTGATGGAAAGTTCCGGAATCTGTAGGCAGACACACATTTCTTACCTGTCACCATTCCCGCCAAGTATCCACAGAAAAACGGGTCCTTACTTGTCTGGGTGGGCCAAGTGCCAACGACAGGGAAGGGCCCAAAACGTATTGTGGAGAAAATGATAACAAAGTAGGGTGTACTAATTAGTCCTGGGATCAGCAACCAGGTAGGGAAATCTGTCAAACCCATACATTTCAGAAAAATAGACATCAATGGGAGTCCAGTAAGGTATCACTTGTGTGGAGCCCCTAAAGACTTCTTACCCAGAATACCCTGCAAATGTCAAACATTGAATGAAAACACTATTTTTTCTTGCATTTCTGTGGCGTAAACTACAGGAATTTGCAGGGATTCCACAAACCTCCTGCCATCCAGTGATCCCCAACTTGCCCCAATAAAAGCTCTACCCCACTGGTGTGTCTGGGCCTAGTGCCCGTGACAATATGCATCACACAAGGGTCAATGGTAGTCCTTACATGAAGACTACTATTGACCCCGGGGTGCTCCATTCCTGAGGCAGGCACTAGGTACAGACACGCAAGTCTGGTAGTTTTTATCAAGTCAAGTGGGGGCACACTGGGTAGTAAAAATGTTGTGGATCTCTGCACATTCCTGTTGGTTACATCACAAAAATGGAAGGAAAAAGTGTTTTTGTTCAACATTTCACATTTGCAGGATATTCTGGGTAAGCAAACTTTGGGGATTCCATGCAAGCTATACCTCCCTCAACTCCCCTGGATATCTAGTTTTCAAATATGTCTAGGTTTGGTAGGTTTCCCTTGATGGAATTCGAGTCTGAGATCAAAAATGCAAGTGCCCACCTTAAAAAAACAGGTTGTTTAGTGATAGACAATTTTGTTGTCTCGACAATATCTTTTAGCCCCTTCCCTGTCATGGGCACTTGGCCCACCAACACAAGTGAGGCAGCATTTTTTCAAGAGACTGGAAATGCAAGGTTGGTTTCTACACTAACTACATTTTAAGCGTAAAGCCCAAAAATATCATCAGTTCATCCAGCAAAGTGGGAATCCACTGGCACGCCCTAGAATAGAGCCCTAGAAGGCCTCCATGGTCCCTCACAAATTGTTCGGCACACAAACATGGCTGCTACACAATTTGCTCAAGGAAGTCAGCATCCATATAAAGATGAATGTAGTCATTTGGCAAAAAGTTGGCCGTATCAACTTCACATCCAGCGTCGCCAGTGAAAGGCAGTATTTTGAGGCTGAACTAAAATTGTGGGGTGCAAAGAGAGCGCACCGTCTGTGCTTGCTGCCATACGTGCCTGCTCTCTAGGATGGTCTAAGCTGCTACTGTTGTCCCACTGCACAGACTGTGCTTGGGAAGGGACAGCACAACTGTCATCATCATCTCCCTCAGAATTACTGGAAGAGAAGTTGACTGAAAAATCTCTTCTGCTCCACTGCCCACCCCCTCAGATGCTGTCTCAGTATGTGCTGTCTCAGTCTCTGATCCTGCCGCAGAGTTGTCCTCCATAACCTGAGTAAGGGCATGGGCAACAGTGTTCCAACAAGATGCCATCTCTGCTACTTGCTAAAACCGCCATTCTAAAATGCTATCCTACAAAGAAGGCAGATATGCTGTTCTCAAACTGTTGCTGGGCGTATGGGTGAGTGATGTGTGCAGCTGTAAATAATGTTGGTCCCCTTACCTTGTCTTCGTCCCTCAATTAACAGGTTCTCCAAAGAAGAAAAAAAGACACAGTTTTATTTCACTTTGCTACATACCCAGCCTTTAGCGTTGGTGTCACCCAATGCGACAGTCATTTTTGGTGGTCCCCCTCCCATGATCTCTTTCTTACATTCCCTTACTACCACCCAGCAAAAGTGCCATTCATCTCGCCATAGCCCCTCTTGCACATATGTTTCATTTGTTTTGAAGTGCAGGTAACAGCTGGCTTCTCTAATCCACTCAGCCGATCACGTAAATGACAGATCCATTCTATGCAGTAGCCATATAAACCCTGTGCCACTAGACAAAAGTCCGATCTCACTCGCTCTAGCAGGAACAGAATGAGGGTTATCTTAATATTTTTATTGTTGCCTGAAAGCTGTATATATGCTTGAAATATACATATATATGTATATATATATATATATATATATATATATATATATATATATATATATATATATATATATATATATATATATATATATATGAACAAACAAACTGGTCCTCCTTATGGCATGCTCTTTCATGCTGGTGCAGGTCTGAGGAATGGACCATTTCCTCCCATAAATTAAAAAACAAACAGTTGCAAGCAACTTCACCACCGCACTCCAGGAGGAGATTTTCCTTTTTCCTTTTTATTGCAGTCAAAATTAAGTCACCATCCTTCACCACCAACGCGTTTCGACCTACTGGTCTTGATCACAGTAAATTAGTCCTATCTCAATGTCCCCTATTTATAGTGTCTCTCCTGTTGCCCCTACTAATGCATTATGGGACATGTAGTCTGTTAAAAATAAAATAAATGTTACAAGTTAAAAACCAAGATCCCATCCACCACAAAACTACCCAACATTCCAAAAATTACATAAATTAATATGTGCAAAGAATGTCGCTGTTCACAATAATGATAACCAAGTCCGTTTCTAAGCCTACCCTATGGGGACTACTATCCTTATTCCATGAAATTATTTCTATAATTTCTATAATCCTAATAATAGATGAATGCAATTACTATTCTCTTTTCATAGATTATCACATATATCATGAATTTACCTCATTATTTCATTGATGTTCCCCTGTAAATGCCCTCAATCTATGCTTGCAACTGTTTGTTTTTGAATACACTGTATATATGTATATATATATATATATATTGATCATAATTCTCCGCGCTCCAGCTGCTTAAGGTGCGGTGAGCCCATGGTGGGGTGGCGAACCCCAAATATCCTCACAAGCGCGTTGTCTACTGACTGTGCTCTAACCACGGGTCTAATTATTCAGCATTTATTGGATCAAAAATGACAATTATTTTTTCTGTCATTTTTGATCCAATAAATGCTGAATAATTAGAGCCGTGGTTCGGTGCCTGCTACTCAAGATACGAACAGTCAGCAGACAACGCGCTTGTGAGTATATATATATATATATATATATATATATATATATATACACATATATATATATATATATATATACAAATACACACATATAGATATGTATAGAGAGCCATACATCTCTTATAGCCAGAGAGAGAGAGAGACAGATTTTTCTCACTGGTCTCTCTCTCTCTTTCTCTCTCTCTCTGGTGGCCCCCAGGGAAACCGAACATGTGTAGAACAAAGTGACCTCTAGCTGTCTCAATATATATAATATACACATGCACACACAGACAGATCTTTGTCTCTCTCTATATATATATGTAGAGACTCTCTCTCTCTATATATTTATAAATCTCACTTTTTTTTTATACATGTGTGTTTTCCCTGTGGCCCGATCGTGACCCCCAGGGAAATCAGACATGTATAAAAAAAATTATGCCCCATAGGGGGTCGGCCCATGTCAGGAGTGCTGATCCCAACAGTTTGCATTTTTTTCTTATTATATTTTTTATATTTTTCGCCCACAGGGGAAAACCAGCATTTACTTAAAAAAATAATGCCCCGGAGGGGCCCACTTCATGAGGGCTGACCCTCAGATGAAATCCCTGGTGTCTACTGGGATTTCCTGGCCATGGATTGCAGCACATCCACAATCCACCGTCGGGAAACCATTTCAGGAAGGCCTTGTTAGAAAGGGGAGATGCTCCCCCTTCAAAAAAAGCATCCCTGAAAGCTGGGGAGGCTGTTTTGGCTTTTTTTCCCACACAGGAGAAGAGAGCAGCCTTACCTGCTATGTCTATGCTCCGGTGGGAAACAAATTGTGATGACAGCACACAGCTGCACAAATGGGCAAGAAGGGGAGCGGGGAGAGACGCACAGTCTGTTCAGCGTCTCCCCTGGGGGGTTAAAAAAAAATGCTCTGGTGCATTTTTTAAGCCCTCCCTGGTGACGGCCAATGGCTGTCAGATGCTCCAGAGAGGGTGTGCATGTGATGGCCATTGGCCGTCACACGCACCAAAGGGTTTAAGATGATCAGTGATTTTGTCATTGGTATAGAATGTGATAATTTCCCACGTAGGATTCAGTTTAGTCTCAAGCCTTGCATTGAAGAAAACAAAATGATCAGTTAGGCAAGCGTTAGCTGAAAAGAATATGACGGAGTGCAAACAACGAGGGCAGTTTTGTACCACAAATGGCATGAGAACTACATTGAGTCATCCTTTTTGAGAGTGCCCACAGCAAGGGAGTGGTGACCTGTGTGTTAAAATGGAGTCACATCAGCGGACAAGTAGAACTCTACCTCTTAAGAGAAGCCTTACATGGTTGCTTAAGTGCAACACTAATTAAAAGGCACAATTCTTGGCTCTGATGGGCCCTCAAACAAAACACAAAGCTCTACTAGCCCAAGTTGATCGATTGTCCAAAGTTTACCCTTCAAGCAAAATTAAAACACAATCAACAATTTCAAAAAAGATCTATCGTAAGCTTTGTGAAACAAGAAAACAATATATGGAGAAGCATGGTATGAGGGTACATGATATATATAAAAAAGATGATCAAAGACGCCTTTGGCCATTTATTTATAAACAAGTTAGACCAGGTCAGCCAACTAGGATATTTGAGCAATAGGGTTGTAGACAAATGGTTACACATATAAAGCAACTGTTTGATGCCGATTTTAGATTTCATAAAAACACCTACCTGCTTACATTTACATTTATTAGCACCAATAGCTAACTGGAGTTAATCCTGTCACACAAACATGCAGAGACAATGCTAATAAATATTAGAAAAGATGGTGCCCCTGGACCGAATGACCTCCTAGGAGCAATGATCAAATATGCCAAAACTTAGAGGTCAAGTTGCTGACACTCATACATTCTACTGCCTTCCTATAGTACACAGTTCCTGATTTGGGGATGAGCTCCATATTTCACCCACTCTTCAAGAAGAACAATATTGCAACCCATGGTAACTACAGGCTAATGTTCCTGTTAGAAGGAGATGCCAAGTCTTTTGTAGCAATATTGTTTACTGAATTAGAGAGATTTGTTATTTTTCTTTCAACGTGTTTTTGTAACCCATTGTTATACAGCGGCCAACATTTTAACAACCTTATTACTGGTTAAACAAACACTCCAAACTCTTGGAGCTGGAATCTTCGTATGTTATGTTTATTGCACCTCTGTCTTTGATGGTGTGCCCCAGGAGTAACATGGGCAAATCTATTAGAAATGGGGAAAACACATTCGAGTTTATATTCGCCCTTTGTCGTTTGTATAAAAAGATGAATAGTCACTCAATTGCCCCATGTTTGAGGAACATAAGTGCAAAACGAATTCTAGTTTTATGTTATGAACACTTTGCATAGTTTAATCGAGTTGATATGGAGCTGGACATTTCTCTGGTCACCTGGGGTATCATAGAATGTGTTAGGCAGCGACATATAGGCAACAGTAACTTGTAATATCATTCCAGGACTGTGCTGACTATGAATTCCAGAAACAGTTGGTGTATTTATTGACTCAAAAATAAATATTTGTACGCTGCACTTATGAAGCTCTTTAAGCACAAAAAAATAGACTATGATTCCTTTTGTCTCTCATTAGGGAATTTAGAGCAAAGTGGCCTTCCTCTGGTAACTACCGGGCCTAAAGTCTATGGGATATATTTATGAGATTGTCACTTAGTCAAGCACAGCACATATGCTTGCTGCGCAGCGAGTCAAGGAAAGGACGGGAATGAGCTGTATTCAAGTGAATACAACACATTCCTGCCTTATTCCCTGTGCTGGCGCCCTTTTGGCAGCTTAACACCAACGGATACACCCTTGCACCATGGTACAAGGGTGCCTCAATTGCATGCAAAATTGTTTTTGAGCAGAAAGGGGCACCTTCCTACACAATCCTGTGAGGCATATTCCTCTTATGTGCTGCAACATAGAAAGAGGAAGTAGGATGTTGCATTATGGCACATTTCCAGGTTTACCAGTTATGGTAAATCTGGGAATGCATCAAAATCCATGGGGTAGGAGTTGCATGCAAGCATCCCCACAGCGCCCATGCAATGCCTTCCCAGGTAAGAGTACGCCAATTTGCGGAGTGTTGCTTTACTCCAGATTTGTGGAGCCACTCAGGGCTCTGGAAAGTGGCCTTGCATGGTTTCATAAATCGCACTTAGGTCTTGCATCCTGCCTGCACCACATTGCATGGTGGAAATGTAGCTCAAACCGCCTCATATGCCCCCTATGTTCCAAAAAGAAAGAATAAATGGAACATCTTTTATGTTCTTGCTCAAATTCACCTTCTAAGCATAGATTCTGTTTGCCTCCTTCCTTTCTAAAAGTTTGACACCAGAACATCTAAAACAGCTAAATTCATGAGCATTGCTTACAGGAAGTTTAGAGAATCAGCTGTAAGGATGTTTTATTGTGATTTTAATCTAGCACTTATGCATTGTGACATTATATGACGACGCTTAATTTTTAGTTCTGTTTTATTTGTGTACACATTCATTTAGACTATGCTCCTTTCAATGCTGGTTTAACTCAGCTTCTTAAGCTTACCCTCTCCTCTGGTGCCGAACCCTGTATGAAATGTGTGTCCTTATTTCCTCTCATGCTGGAGATTCTTAAGGTACCCAGGGTTTCTGAATCGTCTTACAAGGAACTGACAAAATATACAAAATATAGCAAAAGTTTAAGGTTGTTTTGGAATAGTGGAAAAACGTATTATGCAAGAAAGCTTATTTTTTTCTACAGATGATATCAAACAAAATAGCAAAAGGTTTGCTGTGCTACTATCACTGTCTTCCCAGCTTTCAGAAAAAGATAGATTTGCCATTTTGTTTTTACCACAGTCTAAGAGACTGTCCATTTTTTCTAGTTTTTGGGGCTTCTATGTACCTGCAGTTGGTTCAAGTTCACAAGTGAACCCAAAATGTTTTGCATTTCTGAAAAGTAGACAAAAGTTTGAATTAAGCAAGGAGTCATTTGTGAAGATTGCTCATGGTTCTTACAAACAATCTAATCATTGAAATATAAAATATTGAAAATAAGTTACAAAAGTAACATACCCTCATGTATGGCTGATCCTTCTGTTTGTGGGGACATATTGTGTTTGTTGGTTGCCCCAAACCACACAATAGCCCAAGCCAACAACTAAGCTACTGATAATACTGATTTTCCATTCTGTAACAACTAGGCCTCAATTAATAGGCTAAAATCTAATGAATAGAAAATAAGTATGAAGCACATCAATGCATTTTTTTAAATGTGCCATTTTACTGAGAGCAGGAATATTGGTTATTTGTACAATTCTGAATTTGAGGTTACCCCTAGTATCATGAGTCAAACAGCTATTTGCCAAATGTGTCCTTTCTATCACACTGTCTTACATTTGAAACACAAAAATTGAGAGAAATTCATATTATAATAAGAAATGTACTAATATTCAATGAATATGGTACCACACATGTGTGGGTGGGCCTATTGCCCATGATAGGAAAAGTCAAAAAGTGCAATATGGAGACAGCAACATTTCGTCTTGAAAATGGACCCATTCTGGTAATGTGGTTAGTTGCATTATTTGGGCATGGGGTCAGCCACCCCCAAAGGAACCCTACCAAACCTGGACAGTTCTGAAAACTAGACACCTAGGGGAGACTCAACTGTATGACATTCATAGATTTCACTTCGTTTTCTTATCCAGAATGCCCTGTAAACATCAAACTTTGGCTACAATCACATATTTCCTTATATTTCTGTGAAAAAAGCGCTGCCCCAGAGCTTTCCAGGGCCCACTGTAGGGGTGGCGCACAAGTATTAAAAAGGAAGGTTCGAGTCTGGCAAAAGATTTATTTGCCAGATCAAAATGGCAGTTTCAGCTAGGGGTGAGCGGAACTCCGGACATAAAAACTCCACATGATTCTCTTAGGTCCGCCCACCTAACTCATTCCCGACCATTTCTTGTCTGCCAAAACTGGAGGCGTTTAAAATATGCCACTCAGGGGGGAGGGTGGTTTAAGTACTGTCTACAAATTTGACATTTACGTGGATGGAAGCCTGTCTATTTAGAGACACAGATTGTTTTAAGCACTCTCACATTTCACAATAGGCCACTGTAGTGCACTAAGTTTCCCGACCCTTATAATACTATAGACTAAAAATATGGATATAAATATAGTTGTGATGCGTTTGCAGAAAACGCAAAGTTTGTTCACTCACTTTTACCATGCTTTGATTATTCTACCTCTTTTCTAACTAAAATAAGTTCCTGACATCAGGTATAGGAAGCATGAAGCTCATTCTGAAGGTGAACATTACTTCAAGGGTCTACTCTATAAGCGACAGGGCATTAAATGAAAAATACCTGGTATACAGCTCACTCCATGGATGCTTGGTTACGTGGAGTGTAGTTTTTATCACATTCAAAGAGCAAAGCAAAAGCTCCTACAAAGAAAAAATCCACTTGCTCTCTGGAAGAGGCACTCTCTTGACTCACTCTTAATACTTCTGTCAAGGGGATTGGAACAACGCCTCAAAAACAAGCAACTCCATGTAAAAATAAACCCACAGCAAACTTTGCTGTTCAACGACAAATGCAGGTTGCAAATGTCGAGCTTTTAAACACAAGATTAAACCAAGAGCAGAGAGTTATGGAAAATGAAAAGACTGAACAGTTCAGAAGTGGAACCATGCAGTTGTATATCCTAGATTTTCCTGAACACCAGTGACTATGTAAATGAGTTCAGTTTACATTCATTGTATGTGACCTAATGTTATGCGTATTTATAGAATATCTGGAATGGATCCGGTCCTCTTGGACCAACGTTGGACACCCCTCCCTGCTCCAGATGATATCTTCTGGGGTATGCACAAAAGGACCTTCCCCACACCCTATACTATACCATGAACAACCTCTTGGAAGCTTCTTCCCTTAAAGCAGTGGGTGCACTTCTGTTCCCAAGAGTTGTCCAGTGCCAATGGGTTTACTATTTAAAATGTTCACAGACATTGCTGAAAGTGACAGCGTGCAACAGACAATTGACATATTGAAACCTTTTCTTCTATCTCAGACAGCATGAGGTGTCTGATCTTTACTTCTGCTTGAAATGTTTTTATTGGCTTCTACTTTTAATGAAAAAAATGCATTTATTCAGCACACTTTAAAAGATTGCCATTATATAGCAGTGCACACATGAAGAGTGGGTATTGGTGGCAGTGGGCCTCCCTGTTGACAGAATATATTCAAAGTGCACAGGAACTCAAATGAAAATACTCCACCTACTGCTGATTTTGTTTCCATTTACATATGTTGAGTCTGACATTTTCAATTGGGAAACACATAGGAAATCACAAAGCAAGGATGTGTTTTTTAAAGCCCAGGATGGAATCTGAAAAAAGAAAAGCTCTCAATGTTTTTTTAGGGGTGTATGCTGGTAAACTCCAGCATGCTGCTTGGGTGGAGTTTTTGCCAAACTCCATGCTCAAAGTGGAGCGTGGAGTGGCAAAACTTTGTGAACTCCGCCAACGGAGTGGAATTTACCACCCACCCCTGATTTAAACCTGCACACACAGGCTGCAATGGCAGACCTGAGACATGTTTAAAGTGCTACTTAAGTGGATGGCACAATCAATGCTGCTGGCCCACTAGTAGCATTTAATTTACAGGCCCTAAGCACAAGCAGAGACACTTTACTAGGCACTTACAAGTACATTAAATATGCCAATTGGGCGAAAGCCAATTTTACCATCTTTTAAGGAGAGCTCACAAGGACTTTAGCACTGGCTAGTAGTGGTAAAGTGTGCAGAGTCCTAAAGTCAGCAAATATTAAACCAGCAAAAGAGGGAGGTTGACAGCAAAAGGTTAGCGGGAAAACCACACCAAGAATGTTAGGTCTAACAGGTATGCTGCTGACCCTGGGCATTTTTTTTTGTGAACCCTAGAGAAGCAGGGAAAACTATGGTGGTGTGGCATGCCTGGATCCTAACTGGTTTTCTTACCAGAATGCTTTGCAAACTTCAAAGTATGGGCCAGAAAAGGATGTTTGTTCCCATGCTCTTGTGACACAAAACTCAGACCCTTAGTTAGTGACCACTGTCCTACCACCTTGAGCTTCCACACTTTTTCTGACTTAAACACTGACACCAGTGGGTGGACTTTCTGCTCATCACTGAAATGGACATCAATGGTAACCATTTGAAAACCTCAATAATACCATAATGACTTCACAAGTAGGTTTTGACTGACTGTTTTTGCAGGACCCCCACAGCACAAGTAGGGTCTCAGTTTTAAAAGGCAAAGTTTGAGAGTGCTGGAACATTTGTGCATTCCAGCAGATTCCATAGTCCTTAGAAATGTAAGGAAAATATGTGATTTTAGCCAAAGTTTCAAGTTTTCAAGGCATTGTTGGTAGGAAAATATACTGTGATCCATAAAAAAAAAAACAACCCTGGACTCCCCTGGTGTTTAGTTTTCAGACATGTCTGAGTTTGATGGTTTTCTTTGGTGGTGACAGAGCCCAGGCCCAAATACCACAGCTACTAATATCGCCAGCATGGGACACTTTTCAAGGAGAGATCTTGATGTCACCACATTGCTTCTTGGGGCCTTTCCTATTATGCACAATAGGCCCACCCACACATGTGAAGTAACATTTTTATCAAAAGAAGCAAGGAGACATAGAATATTGGAACATTTATTTGAAAACACTTTTTTACACTGATACATTTATTGTATTCATGTTTGATGATGGTTTGGATTCAGATTTTGAATACATTTGATAGAACCTCCACAACCAACAGCTTTAAATGTTGCGGAAAACTGATCTTGTTTTTTATTAAAATGATTTTTGCAGCATAGGCACTTGTGAAACTACATTTCTTATAATTCAATTTAATGCTTTGAGACATTGAGCTGGTTATCTATTTGGTCTCTTAAAGGCTGATTGGTTAAACAACAATGGTACAGCAGCATCTGTTTAAATTAATTTAAAAGCATCATATGTTGAGAAAGTAATGCTAGCATGTTCATGGATCAAAAGTAGATTATTAGTATGAACCTGCTTGAGAATAATTTGTAGGCGTCAACTAAACACAGCTTTGAACATGGTTTTGCACTCAAAGTCTGCAGAGAAAATATGCACAGGGGCAAATAAAAAGCGCTCTGCCTCTCTTCTAATCTCTCTTTAGGGGGATGTTAACCACGCCCATGCTACGTCAGTCACTTTCATTGGTTCGTGGGCTCGCCTTTTAAAATCCTCTTGTTTTCATTCGTGAAAGGCATGTGTACGTCATGCCTTTTCCGGTGTTTAGCCCTCCTACGAGAGCACCGGTAAACTACTGGGAACATACGAGGCTCCATGTTTTTCATATGGTTTCTGGATTACTTTTTCTCTTTTTTTTGCAGCGCAATCACACTTGTCTTTTATTTTTTTATTTAATGTGGCAAGAAAAGTCCGGTTAGGAGTTTACAACACTTATAGCTCTAACTCGACGTAATGCGAGACCCTTAGCATTGCAAATGCTTGTTTTAAACTGCTGACAAGGACAAAGTATTATTTCCTTCTCTTCTCTTCTTTCTTCGTTTTCTCTTTGTAAGTTTTGATCTGTGTCACTGTCATAAGTATAACGTTTGACGACGCAAATGTCCTACAGTGACAAGTACAATGAATATGTATGTGACAAAGCCCTAGTGTCAGGAGATGGCAGGGAACCCGGGGGCACCATTGATGCAACTACTAACATACTAGTTGTGTGAGACCCACCCCTTTCACTTCTGCTGCTACCTCATAGGTCATTGTTGCGAGGAAGGAAGAGGAAAACCTGTAGGAGCTGGATACCGGGAATGCATGAAGACGATGAAACGGAGGAGCAGGAATCCAGAGGAGAAGACCCAGAGCACCGGGTAAGAGTCGTTCGGCAGACTGTGATTGGCACAGAAAAGCACGCTGGTCCACTCACGGGCTTGGAAGGCTGAAAGCACGAACCACAAGACCTCAATGCTGAAGGCAAGCACCCAGGGAAAGGAAGAATGGACGATGCAGCCGTGACTCTGCCAAAGAGTCACTGCTTCAGACAAGTGGCCTAGAAGGGTGTGAGTCCTATTTGTTTGTAGGTCTCTGCCTGGGCTTACCTGGTGTGGGTGTAGCAGGCTCACTATTGCTCATTTTTTCTTTCTCCCCATCCCACAACAAGAAAGCTCAGTATTGAGTGTTCATACTGACACTCTGATATATACATATTACACATAATTAGAAGTACTTGAAAGGGGGAGGTGGGAGGAAGAGTGCTTCTGATCTTGAGGCATATGGCCAAGAGGAGTTCTGAAAGTGCACGAGCGGCACACGTCTGATAATTGGAGCGTGACAAATGCACATTCCCTCTTCTAATGGCAAGAGACCTTTTGGGGAACTTTGAAGCCCCCTTTCACCAATATCAATTAATCAGACACAAAGGTGAACAGCAGTGATGGGTTTGTTGGTCCTAGTAGGACAGAGATTCATTGCCTCTTACTTCTATTTTCCCAAGAGAGACGTCCAACCACTGCTGAAGAGTACCTGAGACAGGTAGAAGTGAAAGAGACCCCCAGGGAAGCAATCATGTTATAAATAGACTGAAATACTAGGCTATCTCTATTTTTGTTGTTCAGGCAATCAATTCCTTAAGGACTCAGCGGTGTGGGTGGGCTTGTGTCTCTTATACTGCAATAGGGTGTTAAAACTCTGCTCCTGACCATGTAACCTATGAGAAGAATTACTGCAATGTTAAAATACCCGTAAACCCGTTTCTTTATAAATAGACACTAAACTAAAAGAAAATTGCATGGAAATGGAAGTGAGATCATTTCAAATTGTATCGTACACACTTTGACTTATTTTCTGCCTTAGAGACCCCGAATGGTGAGAAGAAACAGGAATGTTTCATACTACTTTAGATAAAGTTAAATGTATTGTGTTTCATGATGTTCTTTGTAGAAACTTGCGAGGTTGACAAAAGGTGTCCTGTTCTCACGAAGAACTTAGGCTCTACTTGGACAGAGCTGAATATTATTTATAATAGTGCGCCACATTATGCGTGTGCCAGGCATAATGTATGCAAGGCGGGCAGTCCTCCATTAGGAGGCCCAGAAAAATGGTGCAGTGAAATTTACTGCATAATTTTTCCTGTCATTTTACGCCTGCCCAAGGCAGGTGTTAAAGTGAAGCTCCCATTGTTTCCAATGGGCCTCCCCATGCATTGCTGCACTAGCGCCATCATTTTTGGTGCTACTTGACCAATGCGGCAAAATGCACTATCGTGCTAGCATCCGCCATGGTGCACTGTATTATAAAGGAAGTGTAGGGGGGGCACAAGGAAAGTGGCGCATCATAGCTGATGCAACACTTTCTTGTAAGTATGCCCCTTACCGTTTCAACACAGTGATATGAAAGCTTTTTCATTAGACTGTTTATTAAATTTAAAAAAAGATTGATAAAAATGTGTTAAAATTTCAATAGAAAGGACTCTGAATGGCGTTCTCTGGAAGAAGGGGGTTTCCTCTGAAAACACATCGTGATCTGTTTCACATAGCATGAATTAGTTTTAATAAGTATATTTGAAATTATAAAATTTTTGCAATTATATATGTGGAATTCATTGCTAAACGACTGGAATGAAACAATTTCATTAATTGTACACATTTTAAAAAAGAGGATATTTCTATTCATGGAGTGCATTCTGTGCATTCCTCCGGGAAAACAACCCAGCTTTCAGCTATTTATACACGAGTGTCCAAGTATCTGTCTGGAAAAGGGCACCAGCAGAGCAGAACCTAAAGAATATTTGAATGTTCTTTATATTGGTTACTGTGGAGAGAGGGCAAACGGCCTTTTCTATGTAGCCGGATCAATGCATAGCGTAAGCCACGCAAGCGTTACCACACTTCCTGAACCACGTATGTGCCTGAACCACGCAAAAGCATGGTTAAGGCACCATGCCTATGCGTGGTTCAGGCACACAGCAGAAACAGCCTGGAGAGGAGCACAGCGGCCGAGTAAGTGGGGCTGCAATGGGTGGGGGTCATTTTTAAGGACAGGGTGGGGTAGGTATTAGAGTTTAGGGCAGGAGGGCTGGGGTAGTTTTTAGGTCAGGATGGGGTAGATTTTAGGGTTAAGGGTGGGAGGTCGGGGTAGTTTTTAGGACAGGGTAGGGTGGCTTTTTTAGGCTCAGGGCAAGGGGTTGAGGGTTGGAGTAGTTTTTAGGACAGGGCGTGGTCGTTTTTAGGACAGGGCTGGGTAAATTTTAGGGTTCAGGGTGGGGGCACGGCTCAGGGTAGTTTTTAGGACAGGATGGGGTAGAATTTAGGACAGGATAGGTTTTAAGGTTTAGGGCGAGGGCAGAGGTAGTTTTCAGGACAGGGCAGGGTAGGTTTTAGGGTTGTGGGCAAGAAGTCAGGTGGTCAGGTAGCTTTTAGGACATACCGGGGTAGGTTTTAGTGTTCAGGGTAGGGGTCAAGTAGATTTTAGGACAGGGCCGGGTAGTTTTTAGCACAGGGTGGGGTAGGTTTTAGGGTTTAGGATGGGGGTCAGTGTAGTTTTTAGGACAGGACTGGGCAGGGTAGGTTTTAGGGTTTAGGAGAGGAATGGGGTAGTTTTTATGACAGGGTAGATTTTAGGGTTTAGGGTTTGAGTAGGATTATTGTTTAGGACACAGTGGGGTCTTTTTTAGGACAGGGTAGGTTTTAGGATTTAGGGCGGGTCGGAGTAGTTTTTGGGAAAGGGTTGTGTAGTTTTTATGACAGGGTAGGTTTTAGGGCAGGGGTTGGAGTAGTTTTTAGGACAAGGTGGGGTGGTTTTTAGGGCAGGATAGGTTTTAGGGTTCAGCACGGGGTGGGGTATGGGGTGGTTATTAGGACAAGGCAGGAAAGATTTTAGGGCTGGGTCAGGGGGTTGAGGTAGTTTTTAGGACAGGGTAAATTTTAGGGTAGGGGTTAGGGTAGGTTTTAGGACAAGGCAGGGTAGCTTTTAGGGTTTAAGATCAGGGTAGCTTTTAGGACATGGCAGGGTAGCTTTTCGGGCGGATCGGGTAGTGTTTAGGACAGGGTGGGGTAGATTTTAGGACACTGTAAGTTTTAGGTTTTAGGGTAGGGGAAGGGGGTCGGGATTGTATCGCACAACCACGCATGGCGTTACTGCATATGCCTTTATTAAGCATGCTTTTACAATTAAATTAGTTGTAAAGGCATGTGTGGTAAAGATGTGGTCATGGTTAAGCCAAGCATAGTTCTGCCATTTGTGGTTCTGTCATAAAACTGGAGAGAGAGAGACTTGGGCCTAGATTTAAGCCCAGATTTGTTTACGCTAATGTGGCATTGGAAGGCCAAAAACGCTGCACCACATTTACAAAGTGGTGCAATGCTTGAATTGTGCCACTTTGTAACCACTTGAGCCACATTATGCCTGTGCCAGGCATAATGTATCCAAGGGAGGCGTTCCGGCGCAAGGGGGGGGGGGCACAAAAAATAGCACAAAAAAATCTAAGAGATTTCTTTGCATCATTTTTATCTGCATTTTTAAAGCCTGCTAAAAGCAGGTGTTAAAGGGAGCCTCCCATTGTTTTCAATGGGCCTCTGACTGCTTTGCACTATTAGCGGCAACATTTTTGATGCTAATCCTGAAAAAAGATGGATTTGCATAAAATAATTATGATGCTAGTACCCCTGGTTACCACCATGATGTGCAGAATTTTAAGTATGGCACACATGGTGGCATTAGGGGGGCACCTTTCATAAATCTGCCCCTAAATTGTTTAAAAAACGGAGGTCTTCTTGCAAATCTGCCATACATCCCTTAGGGACAGATTTAAGAAAAGTGGCACTGCACCTAGTTTAGTGCCACTTTTCTTGCACCCCTTAGCACCCCCCTAATGCTTCCATGTGTGCCCCATATCTAAGATATGGGGCACCTTAGAGGTAGTTGAGGAACTAACATCAACATTTTTTATGCTAGTTTGGAGCTTTGCAGGATTAGCATAAAAAATGTTGACACTAATCCTGCAAAGCCCATTCAGGCCCATTATGAATAATTGTGTGCCTCCCTTTAACGCCTGCTCTGAGCAGCCATTAAAAATGTCAAAAAAATTACGTAAGAAAATCTCTTAGACTTCTTTGAGCCAATTTTTTGCCCCCCCTAAGAGAGGAACACCCACTTTTTGCTACATCATGCATGGGGCAAAGGGTTACAAAGCGGCACAGTGCATGCATTGCGCTGCTTTGTAAATCTGGTGCAGCGTTTTTGGCCATCTAACGCCAGATTAGTGTAAAAAGAATTACACTAATGTGTTGTTAGATGGCGCTAGGGGCCTTTAAATCTGCCCCTTAGTGTTAATATACTACCAATGTCATCAAAGAGCGAGACATTCTTCCGATTTTCCAGAGTGAAGATTTGGGTATCACCTTTATTATCACTATATTTTCCTTTTTTTACAGCACACGCTAAAATGTACAATAAGATAATAATAAACCGCCTACAGCTAACCATCATAGAGAGTATAACGTTAGTTTAAGAAACCCAGGCAGCAAGCTGGACTAGTAGGTCACAGGCTAGAAAAGAAAAGCAGATCCATGATGTTGGAAAATGGGTTATTGGTAGGGCAGGTAGGTACCTACACCTAGCAACAAGCCACTAACCTCCACATAGGTACAGTTAGGTCTCAGTAAATTAATCCCAGCTCAACCCTTGGTAGCTTGGCAACGAGCGTCAAGGCTTAACTTAGGAGACAAAGTGTAAAGCATTCAAATATCACAAAACAGTAATTAAATAAAACACAGGAAACAGTTTAAAAATCCAAAACCAATTTATAAAAATAGTTTATATTTTTTATCTTTAAAATGACACAAAAACGATTAAAATCGGTTCAGGGGAACCGGAGATATGAATTTTTAAAGAATTATTACTTTTCTAGCGCTTAGAAACAAAAAGCGCCAATCGGGTCATCTGGTTGCACCTCGACCGGGGCAAAGTTAAACTTTCAGGCCGACCGCGATGGAGCCCTGCTCGGCTACAGGTCGCGGGAGGCCTCGGTTAAAAAGTTACCTTCTGACTTAGTCTTTATTTTGAAGTTTTTCTTCACCGGGACGAACCTGCCAGTTGAATCCGACCTCCTGGAGCCCTTGTCCGGATACGCGATGTGGGTTTCCTCGGTGGAGACTTTTACCTTCGGACTTAGTCGTTTTTTCAAGATGAAAATCCTTCGACCGGGGTAAACCTGGATCTTGATCCGACGTCCATGGAGCCCTTCTCGGATACGATGGCTGGGAGGTCCCGGTCAACTTTTTACGTTCAGACTTAGTCTCTTTTTTGGATGTTTTTCTTTACCGGGACGAACCACGAAGTCAGGCCGGGTCGCGGTTGAGGCAAGCCGGCTAGAATTTCCGCGGCGGGTCGGTCCCTCTCTGGAGCTTTTTTCCAAAAATTCTCAAATCTTTTCCAAACTTCTGGGGCTTCACCCAGATGTTCTTTTAAGGTTCTTTTGGGGTCCACAGCTCACCCCAAGGGTCCAGAAGTTCTGTGATGGTCCTTGGGGGGTGCGGACTTCAACTCCCAGAATGCACCTGGCGCAAACTCCTTTTTGGCCACTGGACAGTGGTCAGCTGGTCGCTTTCTTCAGGAGTTGGTGCAGGGGACTCTGGTTTAGCAATTTTTCACCTGTAGCAAACAGGGAGTCCCTCCTTGAACCAGTTGAAGACAGGCAAAGTCCTTCTTGTGGTGAAGCCCAAGTGTGCAGCTGGTGCAGTCCTTCTGAGTGCAGGGTCCAGGTGCAGGCCAGGGGTCCAGCAGGGCAGTCCTTCTTCTTCTTTAGTTCCTTTCTTGTTGAATTCTGGAGGGGATCTGAGGTGTGGGTGCAGGTCTGCCAGTTTTATCCTTGCTCCTAAGTGAAAAGCAGGGGGGCCCTGGTTCTCCAATCAGGGACAGGGTCGTCCCCCGGTGATGACCACTTCCTGGGAAGTGTGGCAAAAATCCATCCCAGAAGGCAACAGTCTCTAAAAATCCAACATGGATGAATCTGATTTTTGGAGGTTACATCTGGCTGAGCCCACCCACTGGTGTGGCTGAAAATCATAAACACACCCCTCTCCTGCCCTCTCCTAATCTAATCAAGGGGGCACCTAGCTGTCTGGGGTTGCAGGATGTGGGGGTGTTGCTGGGTGCTGCAAATGTCCTTCTCTGCCTTTGAAGACCAGTTTGGCAGCCCTCCCCCTTCCTGCCTCACCATCTGCTGAGGGGAGATTCTCTCCCCCAAGCACATTCCTTTGTGTGAAGTCTGGCCACTTCACACCTCATCAAGGCAGCCTGGCAGAAGCTGCTGCAGGCTGGCCAATCAGAGCACAGCAGCAAAAACAATGCAGAGCTGAAATTGGCAACTTTTTAGGTAAAGTCTAAACTTTTTACCTGAACTAGTTATATTAAATCCAACAACTGGAAGTTGTAGGATTTATTACAACAATTAATTTGATACCAAATTCTTGGTATGCAACATTTAAGGAGACTTTAAAATTTAAAATAAAGTCTGCCCATTCTAGCCTATGAAGGCCATTTACTTCAATGAGGGAAAAACGAATTTGGCTGTTTTTACCTCACCAGGGCTTATAAATCTATTTTTATAAAGTCCCTGCTTATAGTTACATGGCACCCAGCCCTAGGGGCACATACGGCACACCTTAGGGGTGACTTATATGTAAAAATAAGGTAGTTTAAGACTTTGGAAGTACCTTTAATTCCAAAGTCGAATTTGCATATAACTTTAATTTAAAAGCAGCCAGCAAGGCAGGCTTGCTTTTAAAATGACACTGGGCACCTCAGCAATGCACCTAGGTGTGCACCACCTATGCTGTGGTCCCTAAACCTACATGCCCTACCATATACTAGGGACTTATAGGTAGGTTAACTTAGCCACTTATAATTAGCCTAATTTGCATATCCATTTTACACAGAGCACAGGCCCTGGGACTGGTTAGCAGTACCCAGGGCACCTTTAAGTCAGGAAAACACCAGCAAAAAGTGGAAAATGGGGGCAAAAAGTTATGGGGCCTCTGCAATCAGCCCTGTTTTCTCACACAACCCCCCCCCAGCCCACACGCCCAGGAGACTCAGCCCAACCCTGGGAGAGTCTTCCTGGCTTGTTAGGCGAGGAAGACAGTGAAGAAAACTGGCTGTCCCTTTGCAGGGCCTACTCTGCCTTATATCCTCCTGTCAGGGTCACTCCCTATGGGTAGTGAAGCCATCCCAACAGTAAAAGGACCCAACACAAACTGAAACTTTCCTCTAGGGGGGTCTTCCTCCTTTCTCTCTGCCAACTTGGGTAGTGAGGTGCCCACCTCCCCTACTCCAAACTTTGCTAGGGCAACACCTAGCTTACCCAAAGAGGTCACCCAACACTTGAGCAACCCCACCATGACCAATAGGGTCAGGGGGCCTACTTTGCTATTGGCCCTGGGGTCTGCCTCCCAGGCCAAGTACAGTGCTGCCAGGAAGGCTAGCACCCAGCAGAGGCTACTGACAGCTGTCAGTACCCAGAACCACACCCTAAGCTCTCCACTGACAGGTGGCTGAGCTGCTTTAGGGGCATCTTTGGGGCCCTGGCACCCCTCTTGCTGTCTAGAGTGGGGGGCTACCACCTCCTGTGGCAGACACCCTCCTTCCACTCTCCCTTCTGTCAGTGCAGGGGCAACACCTTGCATCTGGACAGCTGCCTGACTACTCAGGACTTCCTTGGGGTCAGGTGAGGCCTCACCAGTGCCAACTCTGGGCTCCCCCCCTACTGGGGCAGAAGGCCCTTGGCTCCCTGGAACTCTCTTTAAGAGTGGCCTACCCTTCCGTTTCTTCTTTCCTTTTCTTGGGGACCCCTGTCTCTTAACTGTAGGGACTGACTCCCCAGGACTTTGGGTTGGGGGGGCGCCCTGGGCGACCACCCCATCTGTGACCAGGCTCACCTCTGGGAGGTCATTGCCCAGGATACAATCTAGGGGAAGGTCAGCACTGACTACCACCCTAATCCAGTCAAGGATACCCTCCCTCTCTAGGGGCACTATGGCTACAGGTTTGGAGGTGACCTCCCCTGTGGCTATCCTGACTTTCTTTGTCTTTCCTGGGACATACATGTCTGGGGTCACTAACCGGTCACTCACTATAGTGTGACTGGCACAGGTGTCTCTCAGGCCAGTGGTAGGGATCCCATTCATCTGAATGTGGTGGAAGTGCCTACTCCCACCCTCAGGGATCACCAGCTTACCATCTGGTCCTGTCTCCCAGCACAATGCTAGGAGAACTTCATCATCTGAGGAATCCTCCTCTATGGCTACACTGGACAGCCCAGTGCTAACCACCTTCCTTGGACAGGCTGCATCTCCTCTGAAGTGACCTGTCTGCTGACAGTCAAAGCAAGCCCTACTGTCCAAGAGTTTTTTTTAACCCTGGGTCTCCCTGTCTCTGCTTGTCAGAGTGGGAGTGGGATTTACTCTCCTCCTTCTTAGGGTTCTGGGGTACAGAGGGAGTCTCTGTGGTGGGCTTACTACCTCCCTCCTTAGGTTTTTGGGGACCTGTCCCCCCCTTCTTGGAGTCTCCCCCCTGGGACTTGACAACCACCCTGGTTCTCAACCACTCATCAGCTGCCTCCCCTAGCTCTCTAGGGTTGGTATGCTTAGAGTCCACTAGATGCTGGCGTAACCTTTCTTGGGTACAATTGGTCAAGATGTGCTCTCTCATGATCAGATTGTATAACCCCTCATAAGTATCTACTTTGTTACCAATAATCCAGCCCTCTAGTGCCTTTAGTGAAACGTCCACAAAGTCAACCCAAGACTGGGTACTGACCTTCTGGGTGTCCCTGAACTTCATTCTATATTGCTCTGGGGTCAGACCAAACTTCTTGGCTAAGCACCTCTTCATACTAGGGTATGAATCTGCCTCCTCCCCCCTTAAGGTCAGAAGCCTATCCCTCCCTGAGTTGGGGACCAACTCCCACAAAAGGGAACCCCAGTATTGAGGCCTAACCCTTCTCATTTGGAGTGCCCTCTCAAAGGCCCCCAGCCACTTATCTATGTCATCCCCCTCTACATAAGAAGGAACCACCCCCTTGGGTAATCTGGGGCAAACTCCCCCACCCATGGACACCTCAGCTTCTTTATCGCTGCTTCCATCTCTTTTCTCTTTGTATGCCCACTTTTTCTTTTCTAGGGCCAGCTTCTCTGCTTCCAAAGCTATGTATGCTAGCTGGGCCTCCAGCTCTCTTTCTCTGATGGATGGGTTCTCTCCTCCTGAAAGGACCCCCTTCCCACCACTAGCTTTGGATCTGCCCCTAGTGACTGTATTTACTGAGGACCGTTCTTCCTCGTCCTCACTTAGGGTCAGATGCCTTCCCTCCCCTGAGTGGTTAGAGCTTGCATCCTCCCTTCTTTCTCCCTCCTCTGGAGCTTCTTCTGACTCTACCTCTTGGGCCTCAGCCCATGCTGTCAGGGATGTGATCAGGATTTGCTTCCTTAGATCAGTGGTTGCAGGCAACCCTCTTTCAATACACAACCCCCTAAGCTGGACTACTGTCAGTGTGGGTAGGCTAGCCAGATCAAGCTCCATGGTTCCCTAGTTTTGTGTCAACAAAAACTTTTTTGCAAAAATTGGAAACAAGAATTTAGAAAAATTTAAAAAATTCAATAATTGAAATTAATCCAAATTAAAAATTAAAAACAATTTTTGCACTAGGACAATGTAAAGGATTTTTAATTTGTTTTACCTAAAACTGTAACGTGATATTGAACACAAGTACAGGATCCCGTCGCTGCTTCCAATTATGTTGGAAAATGGGTTATTGGTAGGGCAGGTAGGTACCTACACCTAGCAACAAGCCACTAACCTCCACATAGGTACAGTTAGGTCTCAGTAAATTAATCCCAGCTCAACCCTTGGTAGCTTGGCAACGAGCGTCAAGGCTTAACTTAGGAGACAAAGTGTAAAGCATTCAAATATCACAAAACAGTAATTAAATAAAACACAGGAAACAGTTTAAAAATCCAAAACCAATTTATAAAAATAGTTTATATTTTTATCTTTAAAATGACACAAAAACGATTAAAATCGGTTCAGGGGAACCGGAGATATGAATTTTTAAAGAATTATTACTTTTCTAGCGCTTAGAAACAAAAAGCGCCAATCGGGTCATCTGGTTGCACCTCGACCGGGGCAAAGTCAAACTTTCAGGCCGACCGCGATGGAGCCCTGCTCGGCTACAGGTCGCGGGAGGCCTCGGTTAAAAAGTTACCTTCTGACTTAGTCTTTATTTTGAAGTTTTTCTTCACCGGGACGAACCTGCCAGTTGAATCCGACCTCCTGGAGCCCTTGTCCGGATACGCGATGTGGGTTTCCTCGGTGGAGACTTTTACCTTCGGACTTAGTCGTTTTTTCGAGATGAAAATCCTTCGACCGGGGTAAACCTAGATCTTGATCCGACGTCCATGGAGCCCTTCTCGGATACGATGGCTGGGAGGTCCCGGTCAACTTTTTACGTTCAGACTTAGGCCCTCATTCTGACCTTGGCGGGCGGCGGAGGCCGCCCGCCAAAGTCCCGCCGTCAGGTTACCGTTCCGCGGTCGAAAGACCGCGGCGGTAATTCTGACTTTCCCGCTGGGCTGGCGGGCGGTCGCCTTCAGGCCGCCCGCCAGCCCAGCGGGAAAGAGGCTTCACGATGAAGCCGGCTCGGAATCGAGCCGGCGGAGTGGAAGCTGTGCGACGGGTGCAGTTGCACCCGTCGCGTATTTCACTGTCTGCGCAGCAGACAGTGAAATACATTTAG
The DNA here is from genome assembly GCF_031143425.1 of Pleurodeles waltl. Lineage (NCBI taxonomy): Eukaryota > Metazoa > Chordata > Amphibia > Caudata > Salamandridae > Pleurodeles > Pleurodeles waltl. The sequence continues at coordinate 775,012,468 of NC_090436.1, forward strand.
GGGCCCTCTTACGGGGGCCCCTGCAATGCCCATGCCAGTGGCATGGGCACTGCAGGGGCCCCCAGGGGCCCCGCGACCCCCCCTACCGCCATCCGGATCCCGGCAGTCGGACCGCCGGGATCTGGATTGTGGGAGGGGGGTCGGAATCCCCTCGCCTTGGAGGATTCAATGGGGCGGCGGTACACTGGCGGGAGCCCGCCAGTGTTGCCGGTCCGACCGCGGCTTTACCGCCGCGGTCGGAATCCCCATTGGAGCACCGCCGGCCTGTCGGCGGTGCTCCCGCGGTCCTCCGCCCTGGCGGTCTTTGACCGCCAGGGTCAGAATGACCGCCTTAGTCTCTTTTTTGGATGTTTTTCTTTACCGGGACGAACCACGAAGTCAGGCCGGGTCGCGGTTGAGGCAAGCCGGCTAGAATTTCCGCGGCGGGTCGGTCCCTCTCTGGAGCTTTTTTCCAAAAATTCTCAAATCTTTTCCAAACTTCTGGGGCTTCACCCAGATGTTCTTTTAAGGTTCTTTTGGGGTCCACAGCTCACCCCAAGGGTCCAGAAGTTCTGTGATGGTCCTTGGGGGGTGCGGACTTCAACTCCCAGAATGCACCTGGCGCAAACTCCTTTTTGGCCACTGGACAGTGGTCAGCTGGTCGCTTTCTTCAGGAGTTGGTGCAGGGGACTCTGGTTTAGCAATTTTTCACCTGTAGCAAACAGGGAGTCCCTCCTTGAACCAGTTGAAGCCAGGCAAAGTCCTTCTTGTGGTGAAGCCCAAGTGTACAGCTGGTGCAGTCCTTCTGAGTGCAGGGTCCAGGTGCAGGCCAGGGGTCCAGCAGGGCAGTCCTTCTTCTTCTTTAGTTCCTTTCTTGTTGAATTCTGGAGGGGATCTGAGGTGTGGGTGCAGGTCTGCCAGTTTTATCCTTGCTCCTGGGTGAAAAGCAGGGGGGCCCTGGTTCTCCAATCAGGGACAGGGTCGTCCCCCTGTGATGACCACTTCCTGGGAAGTGTGGCAAAAATCCATCCCAGAAGGCAACAGTCTCTAAAAATCCAACATGGATGAATCTGATTTTTGGAGGTTACATCTGGCTGAGCCCACCCACTGGTGTGGCTAAAAATCATAAACACACCCCTCTCCTGCCCTCTCCTAATCTAATCAAGGGGGCACCTAGCTGTCTGGGGTTGCAGGATGTGGGGGTGTTGCTGGGTGCTGCAAATGTCCTTCTCTGCCTTTGAAGACCAGTTTGGCAGCCCTCCCCCTTCCTGCCTCACCATCTGCTGAGGGGAGATTCTCTCCCCCAAGCACATTCCTTTGTGTGAAGTCTGGCCACTTCACACCTCATCAAGGCAGCCTGGCAGAAGCTGCTGCAGGCTGGCCAATCAGAGCACAGCAGCCAAAACAATGCAGAGCTGAAATTGGCAACTTTTTAGGTAAAGTCTAAACTTTTTACCTGAACTAGTTATATTAAATCCAACAACTGGAAGTTGTAGGATTTATTACAACAATTAATTTGATACCAAATTCTTGGTATGCAACATTTAAGAAGACTTTACAATTTAAAATAAAGTCTGCCCATTCTAGCCTATGAAGGCCATTTACTTCAATGAGGGAAAAACGAATTTGGCTGTTTTTACCTCACCAGGGCTTATAAATCTATTTTTATAAAGTCCCTGCTTATAGTTACATGGCACCCAGCCCTAGGGGCACATACGGCACACCTTAGGGGTGACTTATATGTAAAAATAAGGTAGTTTAAGACTTTGGAAGTACCTTTAATTCCAAAGTCGAATTTGCATATAACTTTAATTTAAAAGCAGCCAGCAAGGCAGGCTTGCTTTTAAAATGACACTGGGCACCTCAGCAATGCACCTAGGTGTGCACCACCTATGCTGTGGTCCCCAAACCTACATGCCCTACCATATACTAGGGACTTATAGGTAGGTTAACTTAGCCACTTATAATTAGCCTAATTTGCATATCCATTTTACACAGAGCACAGGCCCTGGGACTGGTTAGCAGTACCCAGGGCACCTTTAAGTCAGGAAAACACCAGCAAAAAGTGGAAAATGGGGGCAAAAAGTTATGGGGCCTCTGCAATCAGCCCTGTTTTCTCACACTTTTCCAAACTGTGCAGGACTGCAAAACCAGACAAGGTAAATAGACCAACGTCCATAATATTCCGAATAGATCGTCGTTGCTGCACCTTGGAACCAATATTCGTGATTAGTTAGAAACTCGTGGAATTGTTTGGTTATAATAATTTATTTTACAAGTTTTACACCAGTATGATAAAAGAACTTCCCATAGAATCAGAAAAGTAACACAAAAATTCGAAACAGCATTTTCCTTTACATATGAGAATCATAAAATAAGATTAAAGTAATAAACAAGAGCTACACACATCTACATTTTATTACTAGCAACATTGTTTTCACATCAGAACCACTGGTGACATAATTTACGACTTAGTAGCATTACAACTTTTCAAATAAACAAGACAAAACAGTTCAGATGCAGAGTCAGTCATTTTCTATTTCATGCCACTTGCCTGGAACAACTGTTATCTGCTGCTGCTTACTCAAAAAGGCATTTTGTTAGCGCAATATATTATAAATATTACGGTGAGTAAACCAATTAAGCAAATGTTTTGCCTTCTTTTAAACATATCTGATTTTTACAGATCTAAAGAGGCATTTCAACTTCTAGGAATAGATACATACTATTTCATGTGGAAACAAATGCTGTTTATGCTTATGTTTACATGTGTTCAAAAACTGTAAAACAAATATTAAACATTTGCCCTACTTCCTGTCTACATTTAATTACGAAGGCTGTCTGTTGGAGCTGTAACATTTAATAAAGGCACCATAACTCAGAAAGGCACCTGCCCAAGGAACTATAAACACTAAACAAGCTGTTGTTGTCCGTTTATTATATGAAGAGCAAAAGCTCTCTCATTGCTATTTCAATACACGACATGTTCTCTTACAGTTGCCATCAGTCTTGAACATCTACAAAACAAGAAAAACTCATACATTTTTTATTGAATAATAAGGCAATATAAAATACTGGGCACAAAATGAAAAAGAAGTATTTGTCTAATTAGGACATCGTTCCTGGAGGCTGTGAGAATTCAATTTTAGGTGCGCAGAGAAAAGCATGCAGTATTACCATTGTGAGAAAATACCTGTTTTTGCATGGTCACCCTGTTTTGCTGACTGGTATTGCTGCATTTTGAACTTTGCACACTGAGCCACTGCTGCCCATGCCTCAATGTTTGGTCTGACCCCTTACTCATGGTAAGCTTAGCTAGTACTCAAATGACACATTTAAGCTTATAGTAAGACCATAGTATATGGTGCAAGAAAATACACAAATGACATGGAAAGTTAAACCTGTGGACTGCAGCACTCATTGTGCCATGCACTATAGTAGTAACAAAGCACTATACGTTCAGGCCTACTTTGTAGCCTGACTCCTGTACCTTTTAAACCTGCATGCAAACCTGTCAAAATAACCCTTTTTTGACAGGAATGACCCCTACTTCTAACTATTTAATAAGTCACAGTTAGATAGTACTTGTAGCCCACTAATTAGTATGTATAGTATTTAAAAGTGGCAGATGTGACATACAGTGAATAGACCCAAAAGCTATTTTCAAGGTAGCTGTCCTAGAAGAAACACGAAAGATAAAATAAAATAAAATACCAAGTCTATTAACTTTGGATTGAAATAAGGAATATAGCTGAATGTATTTAAAAACATGTTTTCAAGTTTGTAGGTTTCTCAAATAATGTTTTATATAATATAAACTATTAATTTATTTTTAAAGGTATTTAATTATATTTATATTTTTTGAAATGTAAATGTTTAAATTATTGTAAAATAAAAATATATAATTTGTTTTACAGTTTATTTACATAAAATTTTAAATTACATGGTCTACTGCTCCATTGGAACCCATGAATGGAATCCGGTATTATTTACGCCAAAGACCTTTTTGTAAATGGTAAACCCGTATTTTTTTCTCAGGTTCAAGGCATATACAATCTTAACATGGAGGTAAATGCATTCTTGAAGTTTAAATTTTCACCATCTAAAATTAAGATAATGCAGAATAAACTAGTCATATTTAAATCCCAAACCCTTTAATCAGAAAAAGTCACTTTATTCCAATTATAAATTACATCATTTACAAAATTCATCCATCTGTTTTGGACAAGACAACACACACTGGGTGATAAATAAAGAAGACCAATTTGGCACGTAATCAGATGAAAATAAATGATCAAAATAATTATGTTTTCCATTCAAATTTTCAAATATGAAGTCACCACTATGATTGCCCAGTATACATACCCTATTTTCCACATTATGTCCTGATTCTCTTACAGAATGTTTAGGTTGATATTATAGAACTCAGATTCCAGAAGACATTGCCAAACTGCCAGTAGTGCTTTACCAAATGACACTTTAATATAGCAAAATTAAACCTTTCTTTAAAAAAATATCAGAAGAGCTAAAAGAAATTCTATGTCATAAATAACATTCATATGCAACCAATAAGGGTGCCTCTTGCTGTTTTAGATGATCCTCCATTAGAATCAGTGGAAAGTGGTATATCTTGCAAGTTAGGGCCAGATGTATCAAAAGTTTTTGCATTCGCAAAAGGTGCGAATCGCAAAATTTGGCCGTTTGCGAATGCAAAAACGTGGTCTGCGATGCATAAAAGGCATTCGCAGACCAAAAATAAGAAATCGCAAAATTTGCGATTTTTTGCGTTGCAACCTGGTTTTCCGAGTCGCATTTTGCGATTCTGTATTCCGAGTAGGAAATTGCAAGGCACAAAATGTGACTCGCAAAACCAAGTCGTAATTCGATGCATCAAAAAATCGCAAATTGCGATTTTTTGCAGAATGGCATTTTGCACATGCAAAATACCACTAATTGAAAGCAGGTGGTAACCAGGTGCAACCTAAATAAAGAGGCCCAGAATGCCTCAGACTCTTTTCCACAATGGCTGCACTCTACGTCATGGCGAGGAGGATGAGGATCTAGGCAGGTTTGAGAAGAGGGAGGTGGAGACAGGATCGCATTTTCAGAGTGCGCATTACACTTTTTGACCAGACAGAGGAGGAAATATTTGAGAGGTACAGGTTGAGCTCTGCCATGATACTCGACCTGATGGCTGAGCTACAACTCATACTGCAGCACACAACACATAGGACTCATAGCGTCCCCACCCATGTGCAGGTGTTATGCTCCCTCCACCTACTCACCTCAGGGAGCTATCAAGGGGTCATAGCAGCAGCTGGAGGGATCTCACAGAGTACCCTCTCTAGATTTTTCAAAGCATTTATCAACGCAATGCTGAGCAGAATACACCAGTACATCCGATTCCCCCACACCCCACAGGAAATACAGCAGACAAAAATAGATTTCTACCAGATAGCACAGTTCCCCCATGTCCTAGGTGCCATAGATGGCACACATGTTGCAATCTGTCCACCATTAGCCACAGAGTATGTGTACCGCAACCGTAAATACCAACATTCCATGAATATACCGGTGATATGCAATGTCTCATACATCATGACTGATCTTGTGGCCAGGTACTAAGGGAGCACCCATGATTCATACACCTTTTGCCACAGCGGCCTTCACACAAGACTGCTAGCTGGGGAGTTTGGTGAAGGATATCTACTAGGTATTGTCCCTCTGTACACTGGTGCATTGATGGCAGTGTGACATCAGATGGCTCAGTTACTCATTATACCCTCTGTTCCTTCCAGGAGACAGTGCCTACGCACTGCGCCCCTACATAATGATGCCCTACCTAAATCCAAATACACCTGCTGAATGGAGATACAATGCAGCACACAGGGCGACCCGCAACGTGGTGGAGCACATCTTTTGGCCTGCTGAAGAGTCGCTTCCAGTGCCTCCACAAAAGTGGAGGGGCACTACAGTACAGCCCAGAGACAACATGTAGAATAGTGGCTACTTGTGCAATCTTGCACAATATAGCTTCCACCAGGGGCATACCTGTGGAAATATCTGATTCTGAATCAGATGAGGATGATGATCCCATACCACCCCTACTGCCAGCAGACAGGACCAGTGCAGCAGAGGGCAGGCAAAGGCGTTTTCAGATGTAAGTATGAACAACACAAATCCACTGTCAAATGTACCTGTAGTAAGTAAATTTATTACCTTAATGTCAGGTAATATGAGTTCCACGAGTACCAACAAAAGTAATTGTGACAAAAAACAAAAGCAGTTAACAGTGAAGCACTATTCCTTCATAGTGTCCTCATGCCAGAAGTATATACAGTCCCCTGTGGCCACTACACTCACATCTTTCGGCCACGCATGCCACTCGAGTGCGCAGTTGCCTCACTGGCACTTCGAGTGTCTGCCTCTGTGGCAGTGCTGTGCCTGGCACTGCGACGTCTGGTGTCCATTGTGGGCACAGCTAGGCTGCTGAGGCTCGATGTGTCCTCTGTGTCCCGCAGCCCAAGTTCACTAGGTGTGGCTGATCGATTACCCATTATATTGTCAATCACCTTCGTGATATGTACCGGTGCTTGGGCCACATCCCTGCTGCTGTGTTCTGCCTCAACCTGTGCCGCCACAGAACGACGTGATATTAGAGCTGTAGAATTTGCCAGCCTAGTCACAGAGCAACAGAAACCTCCAAACATGCTCATGAAGCGTCGCTCCTGCCTGCGGTGGCTTACCCTGTCGTGGTGCAGCTCCTGACACAGTTCCCTCACAGCAGTAGTCAGCTCCCTTGTATCCTGCGATGCTTGGAACTGTCCCTCATGCAGCTGTTCGATTTTGGCATTGAAACACTCCAGCTGGCGATGCAGGCCCCCCATGTTTGCATTATGTTGCTGCATCTGTCTTTGTAATGCCGTGATTTTTTTATTGTGCAGGCACTGCTGCTTTAACATAGCCAATTCCAGGCCACCAAATAACGATGTTCCCTCACCTGCCTCAAACGCCTGTGCGCCTGCATATGTAGGCATCCGGCAGGGTGCTGTGCTCTGCTGTGAACGGGGCTCCTGCATCTGAGTGCATCTGTCAGTTGGGGACGGTGTTTGTGAGTCTTCCTGCTGCTCATCAGAGTCCTGACTCAGTTCTGGCAGTGGCAGTGCCCTAGGCCTGCGTCGGAGTGGCGCAATGTTCTGTGACTCACTCGTATTAGAGTCTGAAGCAGGATGGATGTCTGTCTCCCCTGCAATGGCACATGCTGTAGCTGCAGGGCCTGGGCCACCTGCAGTGACAATATGCAGCATGTCAGTTATGTATGTTACAATAAATGTAACACAATGGTAATAAAAGTACAGTAACTTCTCATCACTATGTTGTTGGTGTTGTGTTCTTCTGTGTGTCGCTCTGCCTATTACATTCTATGTGCTACTTTCAGCTCTGGGTTGTGGACTACCACTCCCATGAGGCATTGTTGTGCTGCTCCTAAGATGTGGAATGAAATACTTCTCACAATGTTTTAAATTACTTGCTAATTCCTAAAGGGCTTTTGTGCATACAAATATGGGGTTACATTTCTATATTGCACTTACCTTTACTTGTACTTGGTGTGCCGGATGTGTCAATGTCAGTGACCCCACTGACTGCTTCTGGGAGGAATGTGGACTCCACTAGGTCTTCTATCGGGGTGGAGGGTGTCTCTGAGGGTGGTCCGCCTCCTGTGCTCCTGGCCCCCTGCAGTCGTCTTGCCACCCTCTCCTTGGCACGGGACCGCAGGTTGCACGACCTCTTCTTGATTTCTTCAACAGAGCGCTGCGCCACTCCAACAGCGCAGATCTTTGTCTGGATATCTGCCCAGAGTCTGCGTTTTTCACTCTCAGGCACCTGGAGTGAGCTTTTGCCGAACAACCGGTCATGGCTCCAGACCACCTCCTCTGTGAGCACCTCCAGCTCTTCCTCACTAAACTTCAGCTTGTGCTTCCTTTCTCCCTTCTCCTTTCCCTGGGCAGAGGTGTCCATGTTGGTTCTGCTGTGCTGCCTTCTTCAGAGACTTGCTCAGTGTGGCTGGGCTGACTCTCTCTGAGTGCTGGTTTGGGTGTGGCACCTGCAAACTGCCTGGGATGACTCACTTCCTGCTTGTGATATCATCAGGCTCCTAAAGGGTGTGCATTCTCGCAATTTGCGATTTTCAATTACCGAATCGCAATTTGCGAAAATGCAAATTGCGATTCGGTATTTGGGCCTCGAAACCACAAATAGCGATTTTTAAGAAATCGCTAATTCCGATTCGCAATTATGATACATGGCCTATTGCGACTCAGAAATAGCGATTTCTTTAAAATCGCTATTTGCGATTCGCAAGGCCATTTCTTGATACATCTGGCCCCTGATTTCTTAATGGTTCCAACAGCAAAATTGTTTTATGCAACTGAGAGAATACAGGTAACCAATTACATCATGCTTGGTGGTCTTTATTATGATGTGCCTAGATACATTGATAATATTCTAGTAATACCTCATACCAAAAATATTAATGGGGACAGATTATGGGAAATTAGATATGTATCAACAATATGCAAAGACTACAACAGACATGAGGTCCAATATATGCACTGAAATAATTAACATATTAAGGCAGGCACAATCCTACATCTTGTCTAACCCTTTTCCTCTCTCTGCCTTGTTCCTTCAGTCTCTTCTCTCTATTTGTCCAATGTCCTTAACCAAGATTTCCTTACTGTCCTCTTGTTTTCTTTTCTCCCTATTCCTAATGATGGATATAATTATTCCTTAGTGCTATGCTTAAACACGTGTGCGTCATTCCATAAACTTAAATATTAAGTAAAGAAGAAATTACTTTATCATTCAATCAACTAGATATGTTGGGAGGTGAGAAATAATCAGAGGAAAACTAAATTGGAACTAGGATGTTTTAGATGATATGGTACATTTTCAATTGTATATGTATAAGAAAGGTTAATATGATATCACACAAGGAATACAATTGCTAACTTGTCTGAGTAAAAATTAGTTTCAATATTCTAAACCTGGGATCACGTCCTGATAGCTATGACACAGAACAGACAGACTTAATCTAGAAAAATCTGTAAGACATTTAGCAGTAACAAAACAGTTGAAAAGTCAAAAAGCATCACAATAAAAACCCACAACCAATTTAGAAAAATAGAGAAAACTTTAATGAGTAAAATGACACCAAAAAGAGAAAAAATGACACCAAAATGACTAAAATTCAATAAGGGGAATCTAAGTAAAAAAACATCAAGAAAAGTAAAGCTTAAACAGTGGTCACAGTTTACTGCACAGTATTACCTAAACACAATTTTAGGCTCACCACAATGGAGCACAGGTCACATACACAAAGCAGGTACTTCACAATTAAAAATGTTACCTTATGAATTAGTCGGAATCATCCAATGGGGCAAGGTGGCAGACTGTATCTGACAAAGTCCTCTTGAAATCGGATAGTTATGGATAAGGTCCCACTGAAACTGGTAGTTTTCATAGGAAAAGCTCACGTGGAAGAAGTTCAAATTTTATGGGTGCCAACTTTCTCTGGTCGAGTGGCTATATTTTGCTCTTTGCCAGATCAGGATTTCTACTTTCAGGCGCAGTCTTTTTGTGGAGCTCAAATTCCTCCCACGTGTCAAGCCTGGAGCTCTGTCGGATGAAGTCCTCTCAGAATCGGCTACTGTTGCCATGAGGTCCTGCTGAAACGCCGGAGAGCATGGAAGTGTATACAAGTTCTAAGTCCCAACTTTCAGATTTTCTGGATCAGCTCCTATTGGGCATTTCTACGGCTCTCAGAAACTCAGGGACAGGAGTTAGGTCATGAGACTCACTCCAGAAGAGGTAACAAGAAGGATCTCATCCAGGTTCAGTTACTACTGGTCAGAAGGTCACTTCAGGAAACAGCCTCTTGCAGCTTGTTGTGTCCCTGTACCCACAAAGGAGATCAACCAACTGACCACTGGAATCTACTCCTTAGCCCTGGGTATAAGTGAGAGGAGGTTTATTCCTTCAGGGCTCCACACAGGCTGCAAAAAGTAGATCCAGTCCTCTTCGGTTCTTCCTCAGATCCAGTTAGTATTACCATGAGCTCTGTTTAATGTGCCCAATTTGTAGGTTTCACTAGCCAGTGGGTGTAGGTGACCCTGAGCAGTCCCACATTTACAGCACATTTTGTTTGCCTTACTATAGATTATCCCACAGTGCACTAGACTGAGGCAACTCCAACATGGTAGGATCTTTCTGCCCCTGAATGGAGCTTCTGTGCCAGTCAGGGGTGTGCTTACAGAAATTATCAGTCCCCTCCTCCTCAGCTACACCAAACTGCTCCCTTCCCACAGAGCTGCTTCCAAACTAGTTACAAAGAGCCAATAGAACAAAAGGTTTCTCTTCCCCAAGTATCCCTTTACACTTAACTATGAACAAGCAAGCCTCACCCTGGTCTCTTTCAAGTTAACAAAGTACCTAAACCCTCTCCAACTGTGTTTCCTGAGCTTATATCAGTCAAATACATTACACCCGGGTCTTCATGTGAAATATCCTAGAACATGGGTCCTGCTCCCAAAGCAGCTTTCACACCTCATTAAGGGGAAGCACTGGCAGGGCTATTTGCCAGCAGGCTAATGCTATTTAGTCTACTGGAGGCTCAGGCATGCAAAGTAAGTGTACATTTTCAAAATCACGTTTCCCAAAACTTTATTAAAACTCTGACCTCACAATTGAAATTGACTTTTAATAGACATAAACATTAGAGTTTACATTTTTCCAGTAGTTTGTCCCAAACCAAAAAATAAAAGAGGTATGATAATATTCTGACCTCTAGTTTTCCAATTGGGCAGCTACAGCTCTTTATGGCTTTTGTGGGCTGGTCACTGTAGATACATACTAACATTATTATTTTTCATGTAACATTTTTACATGCATGGCACCCTACAAGTCTACAAGGCCTACATAAGGGTGACTTATTTGATATTTAAAAGTAAGTTTCTTTCTTGTCAAAAAAGATTACTTTGACAAGTCACTGAACATTCAGAAGCCAGTTCAAACAACTCTGCTATAAGCCCACAATTGTAAAAGTTGTCACTCCTGAAAACCCCTCAAAGCAATTCTGTATAGCTCTTACAGTCATCCTGTGATAAATCGGTATGAGTAGTATGCATGGCGTAAGCAACTAGCATGCAACATATTTTCTTGCATAAATAAAAGCCTACAACAGATACATGGTGAAACATAATTTTCAAAGGTATATCTGAAAGCCTTTTAATAGTAATACAAGTAACCTAAATCTACATATTAAATATATTAATATCTGCCCTAAGATTTGTCAGCTTTGGGAATGGTAGACATTTTGAGTAGTTTACATATTTAATATAAACCATGAGTTTTTGTTCTGGTGAATGCAGACTGCTCATCTTCTAAGGAAAATATTTGTTTGTTCTATCAACATGAATTTAGTGGACTATGTAGGATAGAGGTACAGGAATACATTTTAGAAGCTGCTAGAAACAGAATTTGTCAGTTAGTTTCCCAGAATCTTCTCTCTATTATCCCAGGTTTAGGACACAAATAGCTTTTTCAAAACTGTTTTTTTTTTTAAGACAATAAATGAATCATACATAAGGACAGCAAGGTTAATTGTACATCAATCAAACTATGCATTGAGATGGTCAGCATTTTGTTACACAAGTAGCTATTATCCCAGTATGTATATATTTATAATATCATGTATGTATTTATATAGTGGAATCCAGTATGTATCTAATGTAATTTTTTTCAAATATTTCATTTACAGGTCTTTACAATTCTCTCTATTCATTCATATCATCAACCATAGGTCTTGTGTCAATTTCATCAAATATTTAATTTACAGTTCCATGCAATACTTTTGATTCATTCACTTGATCTATTCTTTCAACATGCAAGTCTCTTCTGCTACTCCACTGACAATTCTTCCATATTTGTAGAAACAAATTTATAATCAGAGCCATGTTTTCTCAAGTGTCTTACAATATGGTTTTATATCATATGAGACCAAGTGCAACCATTTGGTATTTCATGTCCTTTTATTTTAGTCATGGGTGTGAACTTAGAATGTACTGCATCAGTTAAAGTGCAATCATATTCCCCACTTCTACTTCAAGTTGGATAACAACTTGAAACCAGAATGTGTTAATTATATGGCATGTTCATGTCACATGATATAGATCAGCCAATTCTTCTCCACATCACAAACACTTATTATGATTATGGGTAAGGAATATTTTATGAAGTATCACAAGTGGCAAATAGGTATGGTTCATATATTTAAATTGCACCAGATGAACCCTAGCAATACTTATCACCTTTTAAGGATACTCCTGTATCGTTTTTCCATCTATTTCTGATATTTGGATTTCGTTATCTTTCAACCATTCCATTTAACAGGCAATTTAGAGTTTGGATATAACATTGACTGTATTTTTACAAAGGGTAACTATTCACTCAGATAAAGAACAATATGCATATTTTTACATGCAAAATAAAAAAAGAATATGTAATGCAAAAACAAGTACATTTTCTTGATTTATTTTTTATTAAAAGAGGTGTTAGGAATGAAAAGCAGTATACAAGCTTTCTCAAGATATTTACCAATGATATGAAAAACATCCCAACACAGATGAGACACTTTACTTCAATTCTCCACTGTAGAAAGGAGTGGAACACTCTTTACTAAATGGAGCATCTTAGCCACCAAAAAAGTGTGCATCACCAATAAGGAATCCAGGCTCATCCTGACTCCGGTGCCTACACATTGTCCTTGCACAGTGGAGAAAGTATTGTTCCCTCATGTGCAAGAGCCCTTAACATCCTGCACAAAATTCAATTTCCTTTGAAATTCTTGCTGTATAACCCTAACACATACATACAGACGTGTAGATAATTGTTCCTCTATTGGGAATCCGCATGTCACAAACAACTTGGTAATTCTGAATCTGCATGTTATTCCCTGTTCTCAGGATCAGGTCTCATTATTGCATGCGGCAGGACTGCAATTATTGTCTGGAATAATTGAACATGGTCCTAAGAATTTTGGCAGTGCAGCACCCTCCAGCATCTTATTGAGACACTAAGGGTTGATTAAAGTCTGGCAGATTTTCTGTCTGCCCAACAGGTCTGCAGTCTATGGCCTTATTTAGATATTGGTGGACGAGTTACACCATCGCAACGGTGATGTATATCCCATCTGCCGAAATCTAAATCCCATTATATACTATGGGATTTAGATTTCGGGGGATGGGATATCAGTCTCCGCTGTGATGGAGTAACTCGTCCACCAATATCTAAATCAGGAGCTATAGCCTTCACTCCTTTGGATGAGAATGGCCCATCATATTTAAAAGCGGGGTGGCTGCTCAACAAATGGTATTGAACTACATTGAGTGGATGTCATGTTTTTTCATATTTTTTTTCTGAACAGAAACACCCAAAGCAGAGATTTGTTTTGAGAAAGCAAGATCACAATGTGCTCTCTCTCTCTGTACATGGAGTCCATTGTGCCTTTTCCCTTCCGATGACTGCCGTGTACCATACTGTGGTGTTGGCTAAGAAAATGAGTGACTTTTCCCTACTCTAAATAGGGAAGAACAAACATCCCTCCAAACTGGTGTCCGAGACAGGCAGCCAAGTCAACAGTTTATGGTGACAACGATGATGTACCTAGGTGCATCCCGAACTCTAGTAAGAATTGGGGTACTGTAAGTTTGATGAGTCAGGAGCATTGGCAATGTGTGACTATGCTCTTCTTCCAACAAGTACTAATTGCCCGGTCAAACACAGTGAGAGAGAAAATCAAAATAAGGCTTGAGTTTTTCATAGAAGCATTGCAAATGATGGTAGAAAGTGGGACAACTCAGGGATGACAAAGTATATAAAAGCAAACTTTCTGCCAAAATGAATCATATCAAGGAAGAACCTGCTTCTGAATTTGAGCCACTGCTGATGCCAGAATCCACAGTGGTAAAGGCTTTCAACAGATCAGGAAACAGTGACACGAGTGAGCTTGGCCAACAACTCATAGAGTATTATCAACCCTGGAACTATGCAAACATAAACAGGTAAAGAAGTAGATGAAAGGCTTAGGTTGCATCCTGCAGGTGATGTGTGATGCTTCAGGCAACAGTGGAGAATGGCTGTATCAATAAACAATGCAGTACTGTGAGGATGAACTGCAGGTGCTCCACCCCATTTCTCCTCCTGTCAACCTCACAAAATATTGGTGAGTGTGGATAAGCCACCATGGGGGAAGAACAAGGTGAATAGAGAGGCAGCCCCACTGCACAGCTCTAATTAAGGGTGGACAGGTGGACAGGGCTTATTTGCTTGGCATACTTTTGGGATGGTGCACCCAAATTGCAGCACACCAATGGTGACCACTGGCAAGAAGGAACAATGATGCAACCTGTGGATATCTAAGTAGGACAAAAACCTTAAAGACACACAGTGGGCTAGTTAAATATGCACAATTTAAGGGATGTATGAGGCGGCACACGCTCAGTGGGCAGAAGCAGAAAATGTGGAACTGATTGGGGCTGCCCTATACTCAAATGCTACCTTCTGGATTACTTGATGCTTTTGAGTGTTTCAATGATATATTCCCAGGCTTGTTGAACTCTGGTACTGGAATAGCTCTTGACCTATTTGGACTGCTGGTGGCTTCCATTGCAGAATACTGTCCAGACAAATGGACTTTTTGGAAAGTGGGCAACAAAGTAAAATATACTCCAGGGTTAGATAAAATTGTTAAGCTTCTAGATGCCATCTATAAGAAAGGTCCTGGAAGCTAAAATAGATATGGTTCCTGATACTACTTTCTTCGTCTTCCCTCTGTTTGACCTACTCAGTCTGAAGGGTTTTGTGGCCTCCAGGTTTTTCCCTTCATGTTGAATTATTTTCAGAAGCAGTGCTACACTTCCTCTTCCAATGTGGCATCTAGCATTGCCTCTGGGTAAAGAGACCCTTTCTTTGTACCAAGAAGACAATACAAGTGTTGCCCGGAAGACCTAAAATTGACAATATTATTCAGCTGGGTGCTGGTATATGGGATTAAATAAACAGAAGAATCACTGTCCCAACTCTAGCCAAACAGAGACGCTTTAAAGGCAACAGTTTATGAACTCCTGGAAAGAGTATGGTTCTTGGGGTACAGAGCTGAGAGCTCTGAGGAATTCTGACGTAAAGTCCTGAGCATCGTGAGCAGGCCAAGGATCCATTTTCTTTATTTTCACCTGGTTATCAGCATGGTGCCTTTGACTCAGATGCTGTCCGTCCTTATCTTTCCAAGAAGCTTTGAAAGCGTCAAGTCAATCAGACAATGACATTGATAGGACACCTGATGTGCAGACAATGTCAGCGGTAAAACATCTAATGCAACATCAGTCTGGGGCAAGTGCCTTGTTAATTCTGTTTCAAGGTCAGGTAATTTTAATAACATAAGCAATGTAGTCTGAAGCGACATGCTTTCCCTTATTTGTTTATAAGAAAATGTCGAATTCTAGCATCTTGATGCAAGCAGATTATGTCAGACATTCATATAGTTATGTGAGAAATTCTTATATCAGATAAGCCACAGCATAAAATGCTGATCAAGTGACAATTTGGCAAGAGAGGACCTTTGTCCCAGATTATCACACAAGATGCTGCTGGAAGATCCTGATGGAGACTACCAGACTGCTGTGATGCTGCAGCATCCCTTTCTGTTCTGAAAACTGATACCAAGCCAAATCCAGGAGAAGAGTAGCAAATACTGATGCTTGTTTTCCTTTCAAGGGAACAATCTCTCCCAATCACTAATGAGCGCAGATCTTGTTGTTAAAAGGTATGCAGGGGGTGATTCTGACCTCGGCGGTAAAATGCCCTTACCGCCGGTCATAAAACCGCCATAACACCGCCGCGGCCGTGGTCAACCGCCACGGTCATTCTGACCCACAACGGCCAAACCTCCAAAAATCCGTCCTCCACTGCAGCCCGCCACCTCGGCGGGCAGCGATAAACTGGAGATGACCAAACCTCCACCGTCACGCCAACAGAAATACGCCCATGCCATTACGACCCACGAATCCACATGGCGGTCATTCAAACGCGGTATTCCATTGGCGGTACACACCGCCGCGGTCAGAATACACACACATCACCAAAACACAGCCACATTGGACAATTTGAAATACACACACCTGATACACATACACACACCACTCCCACACAATCAACCAACTATAAAACACACACCCACATCACCCACAAACCCCTGCGACCAAAATTACTGAGAGAAGGAGAGAGAGACACAGCAGACAATCCATAGCAAGACACACTGAGGCACACTACACCATCACACACACCACATAGTAGCACAAAGGACCACACACCAACATACTCATCATCACATACACCACCCCACACCACACCCACACCACCCCATGGCACCCCAAAGGCACCCATGCTTTTCGGACCAAGAACTCCGGGTCATGGTGGAGGAAATCCTAAGAGTGGAACCCCAGCTCTTCGGCTCGCAGGTGCAGCACACCAGTATAGCCAGGAAGGCGGAGCTATGGCAGCGGATCGTGGACAGGGTCAACGCGGTGGGACAGCATCCCAGGAATAGGGAGGACATCCGCAAAAGATGGAACGACCTACGGGGGAAGGTCCGATCGCTGGTCTCCAGGCACAACATCGCGGTCCAGAAGACTGGCGGCGGACCCCCACCCACCCCTCCCGAATTTACATCGTGGGAGCAAGAGGTCTTGAACATCCTGCATCCTCAGGGCCTCGCTGGAGTAGCCGGAGGAATGGACTCTGGTAAGTCCCATCTCAACTACTATATCCCCCCCACCCCACCAGCATGCCAACCCACACCCCCACCCTCACCCCCAACCCCCCAGCACATATCCTCCTGACAATGTCTCACCAGCACAACCCACCCATCCCAACACCAACTCCTGCATGATAACACAAATCATGGGCACCCATCACCTATGCATGACCACTGCACTAACCCCTCCCCCCCACTAAATACCCTCACAACACCTCCCTCAAGGGAATGCCTGCACTGGGGAACAAGGGCACCCATAACACGCACGCTATTGCACACACAGAAACAATAACCAAACTCTCTTACCCCATGCAGGACCCGAATGACAACACACCAGCCAGGAGGGTCCAGAACTGTCCATCCCACCACCGGAACAGGCCCA
Organism: Pleurodeles waltl; assembly: GCF_031143425.1. NCBI lineage: Eukaryota > Metazoa > Chordata > Amphibia > Caudata > Salamandridae > Pleurodeles > Pleurodeles waltl. Next base: position 775,029,699 of record NC_090436.1, read on the forward strand.
CACTGAGGATAGCAGCTCTGTCGACAGTGAACCTGATGACCAGCCCGGACCATCGGGGACCTCTGGGCAGTCGGTTCCCCTCAGGCAGCTACAGGCCACACCAGACCCGACCCCCTCTGCCGACACCAGCACAGCTCCCACCCAGCGGGCCCATGCCTCTGTCTCTAGGACAGCTCAATCAGCGGTGTGTCTGCCACTACAGGGCACCCAGGCTAACCCAACACCCCAACAACAACAGGGACCTGGGGGCAGTGGGAGCAGGCACACCGGCCAGGGGACAGAGGCCGGGGGAAACCAGGCAGCTCGGAGGGCTGCTGTGCGACAGGGGGGGGAGGAGAGGCCCAGGGAACCCACTCTCCAAGAGGCCCTCACCACCATCATGGCAGCCTACCACCACTCCCAAGAAACGATGGCGACGTTACTGGCCAGGTTCACTAAGGTCCAGGCACAGCAGGAAGAACGCTACATGGGGTTCAGGGAGGAGCTGAGAATCATCGGGACCGCAATGGGGACCATCGTCCTGGCCCTCCACAGGATAGAGGACGCGTTGCGGGACCATGGTGCACCACACAGGGCCCCTGTCACTAGGCCGGACCAGGAACAGCCTACCACCTCCGCCGGCGCTAGTGGACAGGAGGTCCCAACACCTCGACAGCCCCCCAGAACCCCACCTCCTGCTGAAGAACAACCACCCCGTAAGAGGAGCCTGAGACCAAAGAAAAAGACAGAGTAGGATGTCAAGACCCCCGTCAGCAGGACATACCCCCTGAACTCTTCCCACTGTCCCACATTGCCACCCTGTCCAACCATGAACTGCCTATGCTCCATCCTTCCCCAGGCAAAAGAACAATGCACCTGTGAGACTGAGAACTGGACTCTGCCATGGACATTCCTCCACCCCCACCCATCACCCTTAGAATCACATGTACCGATATCTAGCACTGTAAATAAATCACATTTTGCACAATAATCTGTTTTGAGTCATGCTGTCTTATTAACAAATGTATTACATATTACTGTTCAATTTCTGTTCTGTCAATTAGTCATGACAACATACCAATGTCAATACGCTGTATTTCATGGGCGAACCAAGCAGAAGTCAGGTACTGAGTCAGACAGCACTGAGAAGGGAAGGGAAAGGCAAAAATTACTGAAAAACATCTGTGGGGAACTACAGAAAGTACAGATGCAGGAGGCTAGAAGCAATTGGGAAATGGCGTGGGTGATTCTTACCTGGGTGTCACTGGAAATACTGTTGTATCACTCTATCCCTATTGTCTGTGTCGTCCTCTGAGTCTTCGTCCTCTTCACTCTCCACAGGCTCCACGGCTTCTACAACACCACCATCTGGACCATCCTCCTGCAGGAAAGGCACCTGGCGTCGCAAAGCCAGGTTGTGAAGCATACAGCAGGCCACGATGATATGGCACACCTTCTTTGGTGAGTACATTAGGGATCCACCAGTCATATGCAGGCACCTAAACCTGGCCTTCAGGAGCCCAAAGGTTCGCTCAATCACCCTCCTAGTACGCCCATGGGCCTCATTGTAGCGTTCCTCTGCCCTTGTCCGGGGATTCCTTACTGGGGTCAGTAGCCACGGCAGGTTGGGGTAACCAGAGTCACCTATTAGCCACACACGTTGTCTCTGTAGCTGCTCCATCACATAGGGGATGCTGCTATTTCGCATCACATACGCGTCATGCACTGACCCTGGGAACTTGGCATTTACATGGGAGATGTACTGGTCAGCCAAACAGACCACCTGGACATTCATCGAATGATAATTTTTTCTGTTTCGGAACACCTGCTCATCATCTTTTGGGGGTACCAAAGCCACATGGGTCCCATCAATGGCACCAATGATGTTGGGGATGTGTCCAAGGGCATAGAAATCACCCTTCACTGTAGGCAAGTCACCCTCCTCGGGGAAAATGATGTAGCTCCGCATGAGTTTCATCAGGGCAGACAACACTCTGCTCAAAATCTTAGAAAACATAGGCTGAGACATTCCAGATGACATGGCCACTGTGGTCTGGAATGACCCACTGGCCAAAAAATGGAGGACTGACAAAACCTGCACCAGAGGGGGAATCCATGTGGGTTGGCGGATGGGGGACATCAGGGCTGGCTCCAGCTGGGCACACAGTTCATGGATAGTGGCACGGTCAAGTCTGTATCGAAGTATTATATGGCGTTCTTCCATTGTCGACAGGTCCACCAGCGGTCGGTACACGCGAGGATTCCTCCTTCTCATCGCAAGTCCCAGCGGACGGTGCCTAGGAAGGACAACATGGAGCACAGAGTCAGCCAAAACACAGGTACGTACAGACAGCTTGCACAGTTAAAGAATGGCAATGGGTTGAAAGGCGTGTATGTGTGGCAATGCAAGGCCTAGGCCTGTGTGTCGCAGTCAAAATCAAGCCATGTGGGCCCTTGAAATGGCGGCTGCCTGACCTGTGAAGTGGGACAATGGGATGTGAGGTCAATGCGCTGGCGGGGCACACCGTGGCGGTAGGCGGTCGCAGACCGCGGCGCAAAGCCGCATTGGTTAACATTGAAGCCTATGGGTTTCAGCAGCCAATAACGAAGTGCGCCGGAGGTCGCGGTACGCACCGCCGCGGTACGCACCGCCGCGGACGTGACCGCCATTTTCTATCTGCTTAATCACTCGAGACCTGATCATCCACAGGAGAGGACCTATACTGCAAGTGCTGCTGTGACCTCGGTCTGGAAGATACAATGGCTGCTGCGCCTGGGGAAAGGGCCCCTGCCTTCACGTCTGAAGAGTTGGACAAGCTCGTGGATGGGGTCCTCCCCCAGTATGCGCTACTCTACGGTCCTCCAGACCAACAAGTGAGTACACCGGGTGCTAATGGAATGGGCTATGCCTGTGTGGATTGGGGTGGATGTAAGTTGGTGGGGTGGGGGGCGAATGAGGAGTGCAACGCCCGACAGATGAGAGCATGTGCCATATGGCAAAGTGGGTGGGGGGGGGGCAATTACATCTAACATGCAGGTCATTGATGAGTTCCTCCTTTCCACCCTGTACATGTCTAATAGGTCAGCGCCCATCAGAAGATCGACATTTGGCGTGCCATCGCCAAGGAAGTCCGGACCTTGGGGGTCCACAACAGACGGGGCACCCACTGCCGCAAGAGGTGGGAGGACATCCGCCGCGGAACAAGGAAGACCGCAGAAACACTGCTGGGGATGGCCTCCCAACCTAGGAGGGGTGCCAGTCGCACCATGACCCCCCTGATGTCCCGGATCCTGGCGGTGGCCTACCCTGAATTGGATGGGCGCTTTAAGACATCACAGAAGACACAAGGGGGTGAGTATCAGCACATTCTCCTATTTTTCTGCGCAGTGGAGGCGTCTGGGTGGGGGAGGAGGGCTGTGGGTGACATTAGGCCAGGGCGCTTTCTGTAGTGTAGTCCTCTCCCTTAGGCATGGCCCTGTGCCCCCGGCCCCCACCTCTGTAGGGTGACAAGTACAGCCATTGAAGGTCCAGCATCTCCCATGTGCGCGTTTGACGTCTCTTGGCCTGTTGTCTTAGTCAGTAGTACTGAGTAGTGTACCCCGAATGCGTGGCTTAGTGCATTAGGCACCTGTGTCTGTCCTCTCCGCCAACGGTGTTGACATTGCATGCACTCAACCTGGTCTTCTTTTTTCTCCCCCCACCCTTTCTCTTCATCTTCTTGTGCATGTGTGCATTAGCATCATCAGGCGGAGGAGATATGGCATCGGAGCACGAGGGAGCTGCAGGACACAAGGCCCCGGTGGGCCCAGGAACAGACACCGAGGGCACCAGTGATCCGGAGGGCGAGGGGAGCACCACGACGGGGACCGCTGGTGAGAGCAGCGAAAGCGACACGTCCTCGGATGGGAGCTCCCTAGGGGTGGCGGCAACATCCGTGCCCCCCGCCTCTACAGGTACAGCCGCCACCCAGCGCACCAGCCCCGCCCTCCCAGCAGCCCCTCAGTCTTCGCTCCGTGCCGGTTCGCCCAGGAAGGCGCGCGTCTCCTTCGCCCCAGGCACCTCAGCCCCTGCCCCTGTTGCCCCTGCTGCCCTCAGTGCGGAGCTCATTGACCTGGTAAGGACGCTCATTGTTGGGCAGACGACCCTTTTGAATGCCATCCAGGGTGTGCAAAGGGAGGTGCAACAGAGCAATGCGTACCTGGAGGGCATTCATTCGGGTCAGGCTGCCCATCAACGAGCGTTCACGGCTCTGGCCTCAGCACTGACGGCAGCCATTGTCCCTGTTTCCAGCCTCCCTCTTCTGACTGCCTCCAGCCTGTCTCTGTCTCCTGTTCCTCAGCCTATCCCATCCACACCATCAGACCAGCCTGCACACACCTCAACACCCAAGAGCAGCTCATCCAAACACAAGCACCACAGATCCCGCAAACACTCACCCGAGCAACACCCAGATGCAGACATGCCAGCAGCCACTGCCACCCCTGTGTCCCCCTCCTCCTCGTCTCCCTCCTCCCTCCCTGTGACGTCTACACTCACACCTGCATACACCCCAACATCAGCCAGTGCTTCCATCACCACCTCACCCTCCAGTACAGTCCACACTCGTGCAGTCACCACCCCCACTGCCATGTACACGTCCCCTGTGTCCTCTCCCACTGTGTCTGTCACCCCCTCTTCCAAGACACACAAACGCAGGCAGCCACCCACCCAACAGCCATCCACCTCACGACAGCCTACAGCACCAGCACCTTCACCCAATGACAGCACACCTGACTCTCCTACAACCACCTCCTCTACCTCCACTTCCATCTCCACTTCTCCTACCCTTTACCTTGGCCCTAAAAAACTTTTCCTGGCTAACCTTAACCTCTTTCCCCCCGATTACCTCCCCCATCCATCTTCAAAGAGTCCCAAGAGCACCGCAGCCACCACCAGCCCAGCTTCGGGTGTCACTGTTGTGCCTGGGTTCTGGAGCCCACCCTTTGCCAGCAGTGACACATCGAGCTGCAGCAAGGACACGTCCAGCCCCCCCCCCCCGGCAAGAGGACCCACAAAACCAAGGACCGCCGTGCGAGGACCGACAGGGCTGCCCCCAAGGAGCAATGTGCGGCCACTTCACCACCCACACCATCTGGGGGAGGCAAGGGCCCGAGAGCCCCATCAAAGGAGCGGAAGGGCAGCAGGAGCGCGGAGAAGGTGGACCCCACATGCCACATCCCAGCTGGGAAGGAGGACACTAAGGAGGCCAGGAGTCTGTCCCCGAAGGGTCCAGAAACGTCACGGTCCGAGGGCGACTGAGCAGGGAGTCGAGGCCAGGTCTGGCTCCCTTGACCTGCTGGATGACCACCGCTGAACAGGGCCCCGCCGTGGAGAAGAGCACCGCTGAACAGGGCCCGCGGTGGAGAAGAGCACCGCTGAACAGGGCCCGCCGTGGAGAAGAGCACCGCTGAACAGGGCCCGCGGTGCAGAAGAGCACCGCTGAACAGGGCCCCGCCGTGGAGATAGGCACCGCTGAACAGGGCCCGCGGTGGAGATAGGCACCGCTGAACAGGGCCCGCGGTGGAGAAGAGCACCGCTGAACAGGGCCCCGCCGTGGAGATAGGCACCGCTGAACAGGGCCCGCGGTGCAGAAGAGCACCGCTGAACAGGGCCCCGCCGTGGAGAAGAGCACCGCTGAACAGGGCCCGCCGTGGAGAAGAGCACCGCTGAACAGGGCCCGCGGTGCAGAAGAGCACCGCTGAACAGGGCCCCGCCGTGGAGATAGGCACCGCTGAACAGGGCCCGCGGTGGAGATAGGCACCGCTGAACAGGGCCCGCGGTGGAGAAGAGCACCGCTGAACAGGGCCCCGCCGTGGAGAAGAGCACCGCTGTACAGGGCCCGCCGTGGAGAAGAGCACCGCTGAACAGGGCCCCGCCGTCTCAAGCACCGCTCCGCTGGGCCCTTCCTCTCAAGCACCGCTCCGCTGGGCCCTTCCTCTCAAGCACCGCTCCGCTGGGCCCTTCTTCTCAAGCACCGCTCCGCTGGGCCCCGCCGTCTCAAGCACCGCTCCGCTGGGCCCTTCCTCTCAAGCACCGCTCCGCTGGGCCCTTCTTCTCAAGCACCGCTCCGCTGGGCCCTTCCTCTCAAGCACCGCTCCGCTGGGCCCCGCCGTTTCAAGCACCGCTCCGCTGGGCCCTTCCTCTCAAGCACCGCTCCGCTGGGCCCTTCTTCTCAAGCACCGCTCCGCTGGGCCCTTCCTCTCAAGCACCGCTCCACTGGGCCCCGCCGTCTCAAGCACCGCTCCGCTGGGCCCTTCCTCTCAAGCACCGCTCCGCTGGGCCCCGCCGTCTCAAGCACCGCTCCGCTGGGCCCTTCCTCTCAAGCACCGCTCCGCTGGGCCCCGCCGTCTCAAGCACCGCTCCGCTGGGCCCTTCCTCTCAAGCACCGCTCCGGTGGGCCCTTCTTCTCAAGCACTGCTCCGCTGGGCCCCGCCGTCTCAAGCACCGCTCCGCTGGGCCCCGCCGTCTCAAGCACCGCTCCGCTGGGCCCTTCCTCTCAAGCACCGCTCCGCTGGGCCCTTCTTCTCAAGCACCGCTCCGCTGGGCCCTTCCTCTCAAGCACCGCTCCGCTGGGCCCCGCCGTCTCAAGCACCGCTCCGCTGGGCCCTTCCTCTCAAGCACCGCTCCGCTGGGCCCTTCTTCTCAAGCACTGCTCCGCTGGGCCCCGCCGTCTCAAGCACCGCTCCGCTGGGCCCCGCCGTCTCAAGCACCGCTCCGCTGGGCCCTTCCTCTCAAGCACCGCTCCGCTGGGCCCTTCTTCTCAAGCACCGCTCCGCTGGGCCCTTCCTCTCAAGCACCGCTCCGCTGGGCCCCGCCGTCTCAAGCACCGCTCCGCTGGGCCCTTCCTCCCAAGCACCGCTCCGCTGGGCCCCGCCGTCTCAAGCACCGCTCCGCTGGGCCCTTCCTCTCAAGCACCGCTCCGCTGGGCCCTTCTTCTCAAGCACCGCTCCGCTGGGCCCCGCCGTCTCAAGCACCGCTCCGCTGGGCCCTTCTTCTCAAGCACCGCTCCGCTGGGCCCTTCCTCTCAAGCACCGCTCCGCTGGGCACCGCCGTCGCAAGCACCGTTTATGGTTCACTGTGCCCACCATGCCTCCTCCTTGACCAGTGGAGACTGTCATCCACCTGATGGACTGTGGCTTTGCACTCCCCAGGATGGCCCAGTGGGCAGCCCACCCACTTTAGAGACATTGAGAGACTGTGGCTTTGCACTCCCCAGGATGGCCCAGTGGGCAGCCCACCCACTGTAGAGACATTGAGAGACTGTGGCTTTGCACTCCCCAGGATGGCCCAGTGGGCAGCCCACCCTCTGTAGAGACATTGAGAGACTGTGGCTTTGCACTCCCCAGGATGGTCCAGTGGGCATGGTGGCTCCTCGTGGATCTGGCGTCGTGGACTCATGTGGCTGTGGTGCCCCCCCCTTCCCTTCCCCCTGAGGTGCCTGTAGTTTTTACATCTGATGCCCCTGCAGTGTTCTCTCCAAAGGACTCAGGTCTCCTGTGTGGGCTTTGCCCTTGTTTCTCAAGACTTTGGCCCACGGACATGCTGAAATCGTAGGTTGTGCAGGACTTGGTACTTCAGTTATACACTGATGTGTGTGTCATTAGTTTTGTTGTGGATATCTTTCATGGTTGTACGCTAATTTTCTTGAGCTTTTTGGTACATAAATATTTATTCCAAATATGATTATGTCCTAGCATTTTTCAGGGGTGTTTGGGTGGTGTCACTGTGACTTGGTGCGCTGCATTGGTGAGTACATAGTTGGGGGGGGGGGGGTCGCATATGTGTGTGGCCGTAACCTTTCGTCCTCCCCCTCCCGTGTGTCGTAGGTGCAGTACTCACCGTTGTCGTCTGCGCCGGACTTCGTACTCGTGGTAGATGAGAAGGTAGACGAGAGCAGGTAGGATGTTTAATTCGGGTTCCATGCTGTCCTCCTTCCTCCTGGAGTGCGTAGTGGTGAGCGTTTTCCCGTCCGTAGTCTGTTTCCGCCGTGTTTTTATCGGCGGTGCTCCCGCCCCGGAAAAGGTGGCGGATTGGTGTGTTGGAATAGTGTGGGCGGTACATTGTCTGCCGCCTGTCTGTTGGCGGTGACCGCCGCGCTGTTTGTTTGTACCGCCGTGGCGGTCGGAGTGTTAAGGTGGCTGTCTGTGTTGGCGGTTCCCGCCAGGCTCAGAATCCCATATTTTTTACCGCCAGCCTGTTGGCGGGTTGGCCGCCGCTTTAACACCGACCGCCAGGGTTAGAATCACCCCCGCAGTGTATTGATAGCACATTAGAAACTCTAGATGCAAGTTATGCTACTCTTTGCCCTCATAGTATAAAGCATATAAGTAGGTTTTGGAGTGTTAGGTTGCTGTATATTTCCACAATGGTAAAAATGTTCATATGATTTTTGTTGTTTGCAATATGCTTTAGTGCTGTTTTATTATTCTGTGCGGTTATTTTGAATGCGTTAATCAACAAAATGAATCTATTGAAATAGACACTTTTAAACATAAAGGCCCTCATTATGACATTGGCAGTAAATACTGAATACCGCCACATTGACTACTGCCAGGATACCGCCGTGAAGGCGGACATTCATCTGGCAGATTATGACACATACATACAAAACCAACAGAAAACAGCCACAACCACAAATCTGCCAGACCCATTCAACGTGATAAATTGTCGGTACTACCACCTATACCGTTATGCCACCAATACAACACCCTCCAAATAATGGCCCACGAATCACCACAGCGAACATTCAACGGCGGTAAACCATTGGTGTTGCACACCGCCAAGGTGGGAATGGCCACCCAAATTTAAAACAAGACAACATTGGCCAGAACAAAAAAAACACACCTGACACAAATACACCCACCCCACACACCCACCAACGCACTATAAAACACCCCCCCAGTCCTTTGCAAACACAAGAAGACAGTTACACTTTCCTACGCCAGTCCTTAATAGAACTGCACACACATTCACAACTACCTATTCACCCATCACACACCACACACTACACACCCACCACTTCACACCTAACACTCTGCACAACCTGCACACACCACACAACACCCATGAACAAACAAAGGAACACCCGGTTCACCCATGAGGAGTTGCGGGTCATGGTTGAGGAAATAGTCAGGGTACAGCCACAGCTGTTTGGAGCACAGGTCCAGCAGATATCCATTGCCAGGAAGATGGAGCTATGGTGGAGGATTGTCAACAGGGTGAACACTGTGGGACTACATCCACCCACACAGGATGACATAAGGAACAGGTGGCACGACCTACGGGAGAAGGTGAGTTCCATTGTAGCAAGTACCAGCTCACCAGGACTGGTGGTGGACACCCTACCTCCTCCACCACAACTGACAGAGTGAGAGGAGCAAGTTTTGGCAATCCTGCATCACGAGGGACTCACTGAAGTAGCCGGAGGACAGGACTCTGGAGAGTCTACATTTACTACCTATCAGCCCCCCATGCCTGCATGCCATCTCGACCCATCACCCTGACTCCCATCACCCAACTCCATCCCACACAGTGCACCACCCCAATTAACAAACATAAATGCCAAGCCCCGCATGCCATACCCAGTGCATGCACATCCCTCCCAGCTCTGCATGCACACCCACCACCAATGCATGCATGGCATGGAGAACTAACAATCCCACAATCAATCACCATACACAAATAAAGTTGGGAGGACAACAGCAATCACATAGGGAAAGCTAGTAATGCTATATATGTCACTGACATGTACCATAACACATCACTCACATCCCCACAGATGCCCCAGCCAATTTCAGTGCCAAGGAGGTGCCACGACTCCCTAGTCCCCCACCAGAAGATGCCCCCAGTGCTGAAAACAACTCAGGAGCTCTAGATCTGGATGAACTCCCTGGCCCATCTGAGACCACTGGTCAGTCGCTTACCCCTTCCCACACCCAGTCCCCACAGGCGCTCCCTCTGAATCTAACACCACAGCAGCCAGCCAATGCTCCCACACCTCTGTCCCCAAGACACAGCAATCAGTAGTGTGCCTACCTGTACAGGGACCCGAGTCCATACCACACAGGCACGATAATGAGGGCCCTGGTGTCAGTGGAGTGGGCACACTGTTCAGGGGACACATGCACAAGGGGCCAGGGACACTCGGAAGACAGCTGTGCACCAGGGAGGACAGGCCCTGGGAACCGACTGCCCAGGAGCCACTCACAAATGTCCTGGGGGCAGACCAACAATCCCAGGACAGGATGGGTCAGGTGATCACCATCATGCAGGAGAACCAGCAGCTGCAGGGGGTACACAACCAGGAGGTCATGCAGCAGCTCCAGCAGTTGCAGGGCATAAATGCCAACATGGCCTCCATTGTAGGGGTGCTGGGTGACATGGCCAAAACCATGCAGGAGGACTGAGCACACCAGCGGACCACTTCCACTAGCCACTCCACACAGCAGCCCTCCACATCTGCTGCAGTTAGTGGACACGAGGCCCTGCCACAGGACCCACAGGCCACCAGCACCCCTCCCCCTGCAGAAGGTGAACCACCCGCAAATGTTCCCTGTGACCCAGACAGACACCAGAGACAGTTGCCAGACCAAGACCACTGCCAGGAAATGAGCTCCTCCTGAATGTCCCCCTTGTGTTCAAATGTGTCACCTTGTCCCCTTTGAACTGCAATTGCTCCCCTTCCTATGACCTCTTGGACACTGGACCTGTGCTACAAAGAGACTGGCCCACTACCTTGGACTATTCCCAACCATCACCCCACTCCATTGCACTTTGTATAGTTTATCACATTTCCAAATAAACACCCATAGACACAACTTGAGTAATAGTGCTTTATGTGAAGGAATGTATAGCACTGTATTGAACTGCATGATCCTGAGCAAATGTCCAGTGATATGTTGATCCATACTACATATGTGTCTCAGTAGTCTGTACACATCACAGCATTACACTGTTGTAACCACACCAACATCTGCAATAAGGGAAGGCATAGGTGACAGTCAGGTGGGATGCAATGTTAATGGCTGGCATTATGCTACAGCCACAAAGCACACAATTTAAAAGTGTAATATATAGTAAAACAATGAGTATCAGTGGGAGTATTGCAGTATCATTTGTGTTCTGTTGTCCATATCCTCCTCCTCTTCCTCCTCCTCACTGTCCTCAGTGTCCACTGCAGCCACAGGTGCATTGTCACCTCCCTCCTCCTGCAGATAGGGCGCATGGCGCCTGATGGCCAATTTGTGCAACATGAAGCATACAACAACAGTCTTGCAGACCTTCTCAGGGGAGTAGCATAGGGATCCACCTGTCAGATGGAGGCACCTGAACCTGGCCCTCAGGAGACTGAAGGTCCTTTCAACAATCCTCCTGGTACACCCATGTGTATCATTGTACCTATTCTCAGCCCCTGTTCTAGGATTCCTTACATGGGTCAAGAGCCAGGACAGGTTTGGGTAGCCGGAGTCACCTGGAAGAAGTGAGGGACACACATTAGCCTTGCACAATGGCATGGGGTATGACACCTGAAGGAATACACTTAAATACATTGGGTGGGGATGCAGGGTCACCTATAAGCCACACTCTGTGCCTCTGTAGTTGTGCCATTATCTGTGGGACACTGCTATTCCTCAGGACAAAGGCATCATGCATCAACCCAAGATATTTGGCAGTGGCATGGGAGATGTACTGGTCAGCAAGGCACACCATCTGGACATAGAGTGAGAGGAAACTCTTCCTGTTCCTGTACACCTGTTCATTGACCCAGGGGGTGGGGGGGACTAAGGCAATATGGTTGTCGTCAATGGCCCCAATCACATGTGGTCTGTGTCCCATGGCATAAAATCCAGCTTTCACAGTAGGCAATTTTTCTACCTGGGGAAATGTGATGTAGCTGCACATGTGTTTGAGCAAGGCAGACAAAGCCCTTGCAAGCATAAAAGAGAACATTGGCTGTGACATTCCTGCAGCCAAGCCCTCTGTCACCTGGAAAGAGCCAGTTGCCAGGAAATGGAGCACTGATAGTACCTGCACAAGTGGGGGTATTACTGTGGTGCAACGGATAGGAGGTAGCAGATCAGGCTCCAATTGTGCACAAGGCTCTGTGATTGTGGACCTGTCCAGACCGTAGGTGAGTACGATGTGCCTGTCGTCCAGTGTAACCAAGTCCAGAAGGGGTCTGTTCACGGGTGCTTGCCGCCTCCTCCTATTCCTCCACAGTGGTTGGTACCTAAGGAACCCAAAAGTAAGAAGGGAGTGACAACAGGAACTATGGACACACTACATTAGTGTACACAGAGCATGTTTGCATGTTGGACATTGGAATTGTCTAGGTGTCTACAGTCGACAACAATGACACATTTTTAAATCAGTATGTGTACTAGCAGTAGAAAATAGCAACCGCCTGTCCTGTATGCAGGGAAAGGTAGAAGTGACCTCACTCCGCTGGCATTAGGCATCATGGCGGGAGGTGCTCTCCACCGCCGTGCAATTTCTTATTGGTTAACATGGGCCTCTATGGAGTGTAGGAACCAATGATGAGCAACTCCGGTGGTGACGGTGTTCACGGCCGTGGCCGTGACTGCCATTTTCTTGCTATCACTTCACTTGATTCCTGACTTTCCACAGGGCAACATCTCCACTGGGTGTGCTGCTGTGACCTGTGTCTGGAACCTACCATGGTTTGTGCAACAGGGGAAAGGGCCCCAGCCTTCGCATCAGAGGAGTTGGAGAGGCTCCTGGATGGGGTCCTAGCCCTGTATAGGCAGTTGTATGGGCCTCCAGACAAACAGGTGAGTACACTATGGTACGCTGCATGTGACATAGCTGCATGGAGATGTGTGTGTGCTGGCAGTGTGTCATTTGGTGGGGGTATGGCTGGTGGCAGTGTCTGTGCAGTGGTATGGGTCATGTGTGTGCTTAATGAGGGGCAAATGAAGTATGTGAGCCATTTCTTTGACAGGCTGGTTTGTATGGTTAATGGTGTTCTTCTGTCTGTGTTTCCTCTGCAGGTCAGCTCCCATCAGAAGAAAGGGTTGTGGCATGCCATAGCCAAGGACGTGTGAACCCTGTGGGTCCATAGCTGACGGTGCACCCACTGCGGGAACCAGTGGGAGGGCCTGAGAAGCTGGGCCCGGAAGACCTTGGAGGCCCAACAGGGGACGGTCTCCCCACGAGGGAGGAGTGACCATTGTAACCTGATCCCCACTAATGGCCCGCATACTAGCAGTGGTCTACCCAGAGTTGGATGGGCTTTTGAGGGCATCGCCACAGCCACAAAGGGGTGAGTACAGTGTGTGTGACAACCATCTATGTTGTCTGGCATAGGATTTTTGTGCAGGGTTCTAGTCAGTCGATTCCCCAATATGCCAGTTTAGACATTGCAGCATGCTCCAGCTTAGGTATATTGGGTCTAATGCATATTTTAGATGGCTAGGTAGCAACCTTTCCATGTCATACAGGGCTTAGTTAGTTCCAACTGATGTGCAAATGGCTGTGTCTGACTCCCACCTTCTGTGATATCTAGCCAATGGTATGCCAGTGTGGTCCATAGTGCCCATTCTTAGTCCCTGTGTGTGCTGGTGATGTGTATGCCATGTGTGCTCCTGTTGCTGTGATTGACCCTGTGCTCCCTTTCTTCCCCCTCTCCTTTTGTCATCCTATCCATGGGTGCATTAGCATCATCTGGTGGAGGAGCAGGGGCGCCGGTGAGTGAGGGAGCTGCAGCCCACGTGACCCAGGAGGCAGAGTCCACTGACACTGAGGGGACCAGTGGGACGGAGGGTGAGGAAGCACCAAGGGTGGGACAGGAGCTGACACAACTGACTCTGATACCTCCTCTGATGGGAGCTCCCTCTGGAACCATTCCAGCTACAGGTTTAACTGCCATCCCTCGTACCAGCACCACTCTCCCATTAGCGTCCCCACCGAGTTGCCTGTCCCCGCTCATCGAGAAGGATGGGCGTCTCCTTTGCCCCAGGCACCTCAGGTCCTGCCCCCGTCAGCCCTGCTGCCCTCAGTGAGGAGGCTATGGACCTCCTGAGATTCAAACTCTTTAGGGTAATCAACCATAGTGAATGCCATCCAGGGGCTGGCATCCCAGATGTAGCAATGCAGTGCCTTCCTGGAGGGCATTTACAGTGGCTTAGCGGCCCTACAGAGATCGTTTCAGGATCTAGCCTTCTCCCTGATGGCAGCCAGTGTCCCTGTTACTTCTGTTCCCCCCTCCACCTACCACTTTCGAGTCCCTGTCTCCTCACCCTAAGCCCATCCCAAGCACACATTCTGACAAGCATGCACACAAAACAACAGACAAGACTCGCACAGACAAACACAGGCGGCACACTTCAGTCAACAAGCACTCACACAGCCAACACACAGATGCACACACACATCATCCAATGTCTCCACTGTCTCCCCCTCATTCTCCCTCACAGTCACATCCGCACTCACACCAGCATGCACTGCATCAACAGTCCCTGAAACTGCCACCTGCACAGCTTTGCCCACAGTCACCACAACAGCAGATCCTCAGACATGCACCCTACACACCACATGTGCAGTTACCACCACCACCATCACCACCTCATGCAGCACACCCACCTCACTTGCAGACACCACCACAGCATCCATCCACACGTCCTGTTTGGCATCCCCCACCCTGTCTGCCCCCCTCCAAAGACACATGAACGCTCGCACTCAGACCCCCAACAGCCATCCACCTCACACACGCACACTGGCCCTCATTACAACCCTGGCGGTAAATCCCGGTTACCGCCGTGCCGACGGCCGCCAACATACCGTGACCACGGCTGAAATCTGCTACGGGTATTATGACCCACACTGAGAAATCCGCCGCTTACAGACACCCACACGAGTCCGCCACACCTAAGGTCAGTGATAAACTGGCGATAGCAAAACCCACACCGTCACGCCAACAGGAATATGCCCACAGTATCACGACCCACGAATCAACGCATCGGTCTTTCAACCGTGGTAAACCATTGGCGGTACACACCACCGCACTCAAGATACACACATACTTACAAAACACAACCACATTGGACAATTCAAAATACACACACCTGACACACATACACACACCACACCCACACAGTCACACCACTATAAAACACACACCCACATTACCCACAACCCCTTACGTGCAACAATTATGAAGAAGCAGAGAGAGAGAGAAGCAAAGACCAACACATCACCCCACACATCACATCACACATCACCTCACACATCACTCACACCACATAATGGCACTTCAAAGACACCCCGGGTTTTCTGAGGAGGAGCTCAGGGTCATGGTGGTGGAAATCATCTGGGTAGAGCCACAGCTATTTGGATCACAGGTGCAGCAGACTTTCATTGCACGGAAGATGGAGCTATGGTGGAGAATTGTGGACAGGGTCAACGCAGTGGGACATCATCCAAGAACAAGCGATGACATCAGGAAGAGGTAGAACGTCCGTGGTATCAAGACACCAGGTAGCCGTACAGAGGACTGGCGGTGGACCCCCACCTCCTCACCCACAACTAACAACATGGGAGAAGCAAGTCTTGGCAATCATGGATCCTGAGGGCTCACAAGAGTAGCAGGAGGACTAGACTCTGGTAAGTCAAATCTTTACTACTATATCCCCCCATCCTACCTGTATGCCATCAGATACTCCCACCCTCACCCTCACTCCCATGACTCCACCACCTCCCACACACCCCACCATCACAACCCACTACTCCCACAACTAAGCCCTTCATGCGACAACAATGCATGGACACCCATCACAGACATGCATGAACACCCATCACCAAAGCATGTCCAATAGAGAGACTCACCAGGCCACATAATCACCACTCACACAAGGGCCAAGGCGATAGTGAAAGCACATTAATACAGAGAAACACACCCATTGCACAAGATGGCACACACAGATACAATAACAATGCATTTGCATCCCAACAGGACCCCTACCCAACGTCACCGGACAGGAGGTGCCAGCCATATCCATTCCCCCACAGAAGAGGCCCAAAGTGATGACAGCAGCTCTGCATGCCTGGATGGCGATGACCAGCCGGGCCCATCAGGGACCTCTGGACAGTCGGTTCCCCTCCCACAGTCCCAAACCACTACAGAACCTCCCCCTCAGGAAACACCACCACAGCACCCTCCAAGTGGGCCCATGCCTCTGCCCCCAGGACACGTCAATCAGCAGTGTGTCCACCACTACAGGAACCCCAGGCAACCCCACTAACCCAGGACGATCAGGGACCAGGGGTCAGTGGCAGTGGACACACGGTTCAGGGGACAGAGGCACAGGACAACAGGGAAACTGGGAGGACTGCTGTGCAACGGTGGCAGGACAGGCCCAGGGAACTGACCCTCCCTGAGGCACTCTCCAACATCATGGTAGCATACCACCATTCCCAGGAGACCATGGGCACGGTACTGGCCAAGTTTCAGGAGACCCAGCGGCTGCAGGAGGGACAATACATGGGGATCAGGGAGGACATTACCAACATATACACCATCCTGGTCACTATGGCAGGGGTGCTGGCCGACATAGGCAAGACCATGAGGGAGGCAGTGGCACAACAAAGGACCCCTGACACTAGCCAAATTGATGAACAGCCCTCCGCCAGCGCTAATGGACAAGAGGCCCCGACACAGGACCAACAGGCCACCAGCACGCCACCCCTTGCAGAGGAGAACCACCCCGCAAACGGTCCCTGTGATTCAGGCAGAAGACAGAGAACATTGCCAAGACCCCCACCAGGAAATAAGACTCTCCTGATTGTCACCCTTCTGTCCCACTATGTCATCCTGTCCAAACTGAACTGCCATTACTCTCCTTCCTATGCCCCATTGGACAAGGCACCTGTGATACCAAGAGAGTGGACTCTATCCTGGACATTTCTCCACCGTCACCCCAGCCCCTTGAACATACCCCAATACTCATTAGGCCCTAAATTAACACCCTTTAAGCACAAACCAATCTGGAGTCAATCTGATCTTTCACAAATGTATAATGACAACATTAGAAACAAATAGCAATGGAAATGTTCATTTACTCATACCAATGTATGACAGTTGTTGGGCAGCAGTACATATAGCAGAAGGCAGAATGGGGCACCCAGACCTGAAAAATGGAAATCCAAAGTGAACTGTCAGTTTCCATAGACAGAGGCTAAGAGGCTGACTTATACAATGTCCTACAGTATTCTGAAATGTGAGGAGGAGTTACAGTCTCTTACCTGTGTCTCACTGGAAGTACTGCATGAAGATGTTCGTTCGGTTGTCAATATCTTCTTCCTCTGCTTCCTCTTCCTCACTGTCCACAGGCTCCACCGCTGCCACAAGACCATCACCAGGCTCATCCTCCTGCAGAAAAGGCACCTGGCGTCGCAATGTCAGGTTTTGCAACATGCACCATGCCACGATTATCTGGCACACCTTCTTCGGCGAGTAGTATAGGGAGCCACCTGTTAGATGGAGGCACCGGAATCTGGCCTTCAGCAGGCCAAACATCCTCTCAATAATACGCCTAGTTCACCCATGTGCCTCATTGTAGCGGTCCTCTGCCCTTGTCCTGGCATTCCTCACTGGGGTCAGTAGCCATGATAGGTTGGGGTAACCAGAGTCACCTGCAAATGTCAAGGGATACCTGTTAGACACACACTAATCCTTAGGGACAACCCCATACCCAGTCCCCTACTCATACTGTGTGGGGACCTTGGCCTCACCTATTAGCCACATCCGGTGCCTCTAGAGTTGGCCTATCACATAAGGGATACTACTATTCCTCAAAATGTAGGCGTCATGTACAGAGCCAGGATACTTGGCATTCACATGAGAGATGTACTGGTCTGCCAAACACACCATCTGCACATTCATTGAATGGTAGCTTTTTCTATTTCTGCACACTTGTTCATTTCTGTGGAGGGGTCAAATGCCACATGTGTACCATCAATGGCACCAATGATGTTGGGGATATGTCCCAGAGCATAAAAGTCAGCCTTCACTGTGGGCAAATCCTCAACCAGGAGATGTACCTGCACATGTGTTTCAGCAGGGCAGACAACACTCTTGTCAACACATTAGAAAACATTGGCTGAGACATCCCTGATGCCATGGCCACTGTTGTTTGAAAGGAGCCACTTGCCAGGAAATGGAGCTCTGACAGGACCTGCAATAGAGAGGGTATTCCTGTGGGATGGCGAATAGATCACATCAGCTCTGGCTCCAATTGGACATACAGGTCTTGGATTGTGGCACAATCAAGTCTTTGGGTGATTATGATGGTCTGTCTTCCATTGTTGACAGGTCCACCAGGGGTCTGTACATCGAAGGATGCCGCCATCTCATCATCTGCCCCAGCTGTTGTGGCCTATGGAGGAGAACGGTGAGCAGAGGGTCATGTACCACATAGGCTGCACACGTGTGTCTGCACTAATGTTAGTAAATCCGTATGTGACGTAGTTAGTCCGTATATGTGCCAAAATGTGCTGTGACGCAGATAGGTGCCATGGCATGTGCCCCCCTGAAATGGCGGCTGCCTGACTTGTGAGGAGGGACAAGGGGAAATGAGGTAACTGCACTGGCGTTGTGCTGCGTCGCGGTAGGCGGTCAAAGACTGCTGCATGATTCAGCATTGGTTATCATTGGGTCCTATGGGTTCCAGGAGCCAATGGCGATGTACGCCGGCGGTGACGGTACGCACCGCCACGGATGTGACTGCCATTTTCTATCTGTTCACTGACTTGATACCTAACCTTCAACAGGAGAGGACCTACACTGCAAGTGCTGCTGTGACTGGAAGCGACAATGGCTCGAGTGTCTGGGGAAAGGGCCCCTGCCTTCACCACGGAGGAGTTGGACAAACTGGTGGATGGGGTCCTCCCCCAGTACACGCTACTCTACGGTCCTCCAGACAAACAGGTGAGTTCACTGTGAGCATGATGCATGTGCAATGCCTGTTTGGAGTGGTGTGGATGGAAGATACATGTTTGGGGGGGGCCTGAGGGGCTGCATGTGAGGATGGTCAGTGTATCTGCGTCAGGGCATGGTTGGGAACTGGTAGGCAATGAGTCTGACAGTCTGGACAGGTGAGTAATGTCCTTTCCTCCTGTACCTTTCCTCTAGGTCAGCGCCCACCAGAAGAAGAGTATTTGGCGTGCTGGGGGTCTATCATAGACGGAGCACCCACTGCCGCAAGAGATGGGAGGACCTGCACTGCTGGAGCAAGAAGACGGCAGAGGCCCAGCTGGGGCTGACCTCCCAACGTGGAAGGGGTGCCCGTCGCACCATGACCCCCCTGATGTTCCGCATCCTGGTGGTGGCCTATCCGAAGTTGGATGGGTGCTTGAGGGCATCACAGCAGCCACAAGGAGGTGAGTACAGTGTCATAAATCTGACTCTGCGTGGTTTAGGAAGTATTTGGGTGGGGGATGTGGGATGTGGGTGCCCCTAGGCCAGGGCGAACATGGCAGTGTAGGTCCCTTGTTGGGCAGGCTCTGAGGCACTCCAACCCCAATACTGTTAGTGGGCATCTACTACTGGGCAGGCTCCTGTGGGTTTCAGGTGTGCAGCTAATGGCATTAGGCATTGTACCCCATGGGCTGGTGACTTTCCTACTAACTGGTAATGCATGGCCTAGTGCATAGGGCGGCTCCCTGTGTGTTGTGTACACCAACGGTAGTGGTGTTGCTGGCATTGACCATGTGTGTTCTCTGTCTTCCCCCTTCTTGTTTTGTCACCCTGTCCTTGTGTGCATTAGCATCATCCGGCGGAGGAGCAGAGGCACCGGTTATGGAGGCAGCTGCATCCCACATGTCCCAGGAGGGTGAATCCACGGACGGTGAACGCACCAGTGGGACGGAGGGCGAGGAGAACTCCACGACGGGGACAGGAGGGGATACCAGCGACAGCGACTCATCCTCTGATGGAAGCTCCCTGGCGGTGGTGGACACCTCTGTGCCCACCCCAACAACAAGTACAGCCGCCACCCCCCCTACCAGCACCACCCTCCCAGTAGCCCCTCAGCGAGTTTCCTGTGCCCGCTCACCCAGGAGGGTGGGCATCTCCTTCGCCACAGGCATCTCAGGCCCTGCCCCAGTCAGCCCTGCTGCTCTCAGTGAGGAGGCTATTGACCTCCTGAGATCCCTCACTGTTGGGCAGTCAACTATTCTGAATGCCATCTAGGGTGTTGAGAGGCATTTACAACAAACAAATGCATACCTGGAGGGCATTCATTCTGGTGTGGCGGCCCAACAGAGAGCATTTCAGGCTCTGGCCTCAGCACTGATGGCAGCCATTGTCCCTGTGTCCAGTCTCCCCCCTCCAACGTCCACTACCCAGACCCAATCCACTCTACCTCACTCTATCCCAAGCACACCATCAGACCAGCATGCACACACATCAACACACAAAAGTGGCTCAGGAAAACATAAGCACCACACATCCCACAGGCACTCACTCAAGCACCATACCCATGCACACATTCCAACATCCACTTCCTCCACTGTGTCCCCCTCCTCCATGTCCTCCACCTCCCTCCCTGCCTCATCTCCACTCACACCTGCATGCACTACATCATCAGCCACTGCCTCCATCACCAGCACACCCATCACAACACACCCCTCATATGTAATCACCACCCCCACAACCATTCACACGTCTCCTGTGTCCTCTCCCAGTGTGTCTGTGAGCCCTCCTCCCAAAGTACACAAACGCAGGCACACACCCACTCAACAGCCATCCACCTCACAACAGCCTCCAGCCCATGCACCTTCACCCAAACTCAGCAGACGTACACCTCCTACAACCACTACCTCTTCCTCCACTCCTACATCCCCTCCATCTTCCCATCCCAGTGTGTCTAAAAAACTTTTCCTAGCTAACATTAACCTCTTCCCTACACCTGCCCCAGTCCTTCCCCTAGGGCCAGGATGAAGAATTGCTAGTGGGGTGAAAAGTTGGGGTTACATAGGCGCTCAGGATCCACAAATAACATCAACTTTAGATCAAGTAGACATGGAAACAAGGAAAACACGGGTGCCTGCACAAGGGAACACCCCCATCCCTTATAGGTTAGAAACAACCAAACAGACAGGATTACATGGTGCGGCACACCTAACAGAAACTAATTAAGAATGATCCGTAGAAAATTCAACACATTCAAGTATCCACTTTTAATACAAATTCAAAAAGTCCATTCTCAGTGCTTTAAATATTTGCTCCTCATAAGTATAAACATGTCTCCAAAATGGTACAACTCAAGCCAACACGTGTTTCGTCTTGGGAAAACTCCAAATCGATCCCAAACGACTTCTTCAGGGCTAAAATTGTAAATAAATTAATTAAGTTAGAAATCAAAATACTACAACTTTGTCCTCAAAGTTGACAAAAAGAAGAAGATGTTTTAGTGGACATTCTAATTTGAGTCCATACAAAATGGCCGAAATGTTTAACCGCATAGTGTCATTATCTCTAGTATGCGTGTCCCAAAATACAAAGAAAACAAAAAATAAAACAAAAAATGTGGAATGAGAGCCAAGATAATCACAATTGGACTATCCATATGTAAAAAGTTGGAGAACCGATTACATAGTAGAAAGGAAAACACCTCCTAACATGCACTAGCTCCAATACTAAAAATTTATATATAGAAAGTTAGAGAACAAATTATGTAGTTGAAAGGAAAACACCACCTAACATGCACTAGATCCAACTCCAAAAATCCATATAAGAAAACACCACTGTGTTGATTATCATGCAATAACATAAAAAAATCATACCTCTTAATTTTTCTTAATTTTTCAAAAGGTTGACCAAACTTCAACCATCCTCAAGCAAAATCCACGAGATATCACTCAATAAATAAGTGATGATCTACTAAAACAAGAATAATAATGCTATTTATACCTCCTATTCCAGACATACTCGAAATGGAAGTAAGTCCACAAAGCTCGCAATAAAATTACCTATCATCACAGGATTTCAATATTCCAATGTACGGTTTAGAACATCAATGTCGGTAATGGGTCCATAAATCAGTAAATGTCCGATATAATAGCCTTTATTAAGCCTCCAAATCTAACAAAAAAACAAACAAAATAAAAGCAAATAAATGACACTCCCCTTCTAATAGTCTGTATACCACGCTAAACGAAATTGTAGTTTATAATGTTCAATCAAGTACGATCTCCAGATGTCCCAAAAAGCTAATTGCTGATAAAAATACGTATAACTAGGGACACCCTAAACCTTAAAATATCAATCGAATTCAATCGTGAGTGAACACTAATAAAATGCCAAAAAACACCCCCACACCCGGGTCTTCTAACATACAACATATATGTCCCCCTATATAAAAATCCAAACAACGATACTCACCGTATCCAAATATGAGCAGAAATAGGCTCCAATATCTACTACGGAGAACACGGAGAGGCGAGTACGCTAATCCCCGACTTGGTGAAATTAAATGAAAACCGGGAAACGCGAGTACGCGACTCTTAAAACTAGCGTCTGGGACCCGGAAGTCGAGATATACAAGAAGTCAAAAACATGGAAAACGGACTACCGGGAAACACGAAGGCATCATCATGAAACTAAACAACAGACTAACATTGATTGTAAAACCGAAATAGCCTCGTTATGCGTCTGGGGAGAACCCAGATGCTTGCTGTCTAAACTGCTCCTTTAAATTCACGATTTGAAGAAAACAAATTATAAATGATGTGTACTTGAATATAAACTATTTCCTTGGAAGACACTAGCGTTCAACTTAGACAATAATCCAAAATGCCCCTATTAGTGAGAAATATACAGTAGATTCACCTACAGTAAACCAAGCCATATTACGGACTGAGATTCTAAAAGCTACAAATTCATTTTATTCAATAGATAACCTCACAGACTCTAATGTATCAATTCAAAGGGCAAATTAGGCTAGATTGAATAATCGCAGGTTCAAATTCAAAAAAGTATATTAATTTGGTAATGGAACCCAATCGAATTGTCCCCGTTAAATATAAAGGAAACAAATGAACCTCAGGCGACTTTGTTGGAGGATTTTGATTAATAACTCAAATAATGCAAACCTATTATCAACAAAGAAAATGGAAGACAAATATATAACATAAAACACATTCAATTGAAACAAAGAAAACAAATGACAATAATAATGACTGGTTAAGTTTACCTAAAATAACCTCGATGCATAGGTAACCTTTTTTTTGGTTATCCTACAAGGAAAAATTCCAACTCCCTATCAGTGTTAAGACCAGACTCCATGGCCTTCAGTCTCATAATCCAGAGTGCCTCTCTTTGTCGCAGGGCTAGTTCCCTGTTACCACCCCTCGGATCTTTGGGGATGTGTTCTAACCCAAAAAATTCAAAACTCTTATGATTAGTCTGTGAGTCACAATTCATTATATGTGTCACTAATGGATATTTCATATCAATATTCTTAAGCGCTCTCATGTGTTCACCAATTCTAATCTTAAGTGCACAAATTGTACTACCTACATAAATCTTCAGGCATTTACACCGTATAATATACACAACAATGGTTGTGTTACAATTAATCATTGAGCAAATCTTAATTTGTGTTTTCCCATCTGAAAACTCTTTCACATTGTGGCAGGCCCAGCGGCATACTCCGCAACCTACGCATCTGAAAAAACCGACCATTTTCGTGGAAAGCCATGTCGTCTCAGGAGGATTAACAGTAAAACTGGGACTCAATATGCTTTTTAGGTTCCGACTCCTCCGAAATGCTACTGATATTCTTTCCGGCAAAATATCCTTCAGTGATTCATCCTGGGACAATGAAGTCCAATGTTTGTTCATGCATTTTTGTAAAATTAATGAAGCATCATTATAATCTGTAATGAATCGAATTGTATTAGATTGATCTGTCCTCTTAGTGGTGCTGATCTTCTTTAATATATCATCTCTCTTTAAGCTTTTAGCTCTACGATTGGCCTTCTTAACCAATTTATGCGAGTAGCCCCGTGCTAGAAATCTTCCACCCATGTTATCTAACTCATGGAAAAAATCTTCATCTAAGCTACAGTTGCGTCTGGCCCTCACAAATTCTGCATAGGGGATAGATGCTATTTGATGCCTGGGGTGCGAGCTGTCTGCATGAAGTATGGAATTGCAAGCTGTGGTTTTGCAAAATAGTCTGCTCTGAATCTTGCCTCCAGCAATGAAAATTTCAATATCTAGAAATTCAATGCTTGTAGAACTATATTGATATGTGAATTTCACGTTCATGTTGTTAGAATTTAAAAATTCACACAATTCCAAAAATGTCTCTTCACCACCTGTCCAAATCAAAAAACAATCATCAATATATCTTCCCCAGAATAATATATGAGTTTGCCATTCGCTTGCACCAGGGCCCCAAATCCATTTGTGCTCAAACCACCCCATAAACAGATTTGCATACGAGGGGGAGAATTTGGAACCCATGGCCACACCCTGCTTTTGTCGGAACCAATCATTGTTAAATAAGAAAAAATTATTGGTCAATATAAGGTTCATCATATCAATTAACATATCAGTATGCTCCCAAAAACTCGCTGATCTTTTGTGTAAAAAGAAACGGACAGCTTCTTGTCCAAGTTCATGATTGATGAATGTATATAATGAAACTACATCCAATGTTGCCAACATCATGTCAGTGTCCCACTCCACATCATTCAAGATGCTCAGAATATGCGTAGTATCTTTAATAAAAGATGGTAAGTTACATACTAGTGGTTGCAAAAAGCAATCTACAAATTCCGAGAGCCTCTCCGTAGGACCTGAAATACCTGAGACAATAGGTCTGCCTGGTGGAAAAGGCATACCCTTGTGTACTTTGGGCAACGTATAAAGACACGGATACCTGGGATGATCCACTCTCAAATACATATATTCCTC
The DNA here is from genome assembly GCF_031143425.1 of Pleurodeles waltl. Taxonomy (NCBI): domain Eukaryota; kingdom Metazoa; phylum Chordata; class Amphibia; order Caudata; family Salamandridae; genus Pleurodeles; species Pleurodeles waltl. Next base: position 775,054,658 of record NC_090436.1, read on the forward strand.
TTTATTCAGAAGTCCCTTTTCCCGCCAGGTCACCAGTTTTTTGTTTATTATGCGAGTTAAATTAGGAATGGGATTCCCACATACCCTCTCATAACAAATTGCATCGTTAAGTTGTGATAAAATTTCATTGTCATAGTCAGTTTTGTTCATCAGAACCACATTCCCTCCTTTGTCTGCCTGCCTTATAATGATATCTTTGTTCTGCTTCAACATTGTCAATGCAGTTGATTCCTCAAATTTAATGTTCTTCGCATGTTGCCTATAGTTTATCTTAGTTAAGTATTTGTCAAAATCCTGACAAACCAAGTCGAAAAATCTGTCAAAGCAATTCAAATTCCATGACCTGGGTATCCAGCCCGATTTTTTCTTTAAGCCACTGGGAATACTCATGTCCGAATCAATGTCCAGATCTCGAAGCATCCTGGACAAAGTGCCAGGATCTTCATCTCTCTCTGCAAGAGAAACAATAAGTGCTGTATCATATACTTGTTCAATGAACAGAGTGCTAGGGGTAGATCCACCTGAATTAGCACTAGGATCTATTGTAGGATGCTGGTGAAAATATTTCTTGATTTTAAGTTTGCGCACAAATTTGAATAAGTCAATCTTGGACCTACAAGGGTCCCCAAAAGATCTGGGGCAAAAATTGAGTCCCCTCGCCAGAAGACTCTTTGCCCCTGTAGTAAGTTCAAATTTGGAATAGTTAATCACATTGATGGAAGCCGATCCACCATCATCTAGGGTTTTTTGTTGTCCCGAGATCTTGTCGATACCCCATCCCGATCCCTTGTCTTGACTCCTTTTTCTTCTACCGCCCCTTCTTGTTTTTTTGTGCTTTTGTTTTGGATGAATTTGCCCCGTTTCATCCTCATGAGTTCTTGTAAAAAAATGGAATTGCTGTCAGTGCTAACACCCCCTACAGTTCCATCTGCCTCACTATCGCTAGTGGCCGGAGTACTGATCGATGTTGAATCTGAAACGTTTGATACGTTTGATATACTAGGGCTCCTAGGTGTCAAATTAGTATGGATTAAATGATCGTATTTACTGGCGAAAGTAAATACTCTTCCTGTCAGATAGTCCCTAGGGCCAGGATGTCTAGATCCCAGCCCAGCACATCAGCCACCAAATCTGCATATGCTGTGGTCCCTGATAGCCCGGTACGATCAAAGGGGGCACCCGTCAGAGCTGCCAGTGTGCCACCGACAGATATGAAGGAACACCCTATTCCGCCACCTGCAAAGGTAAAAAAGGGGCCAGCTTCCAGCAAGGGAAAGTCACACCACCCACCCAACAAGGCCTCGCTCAAACACAGAGAGGACAGTGCCAAGGCCCCTGCAGTGACTGCCAAGGTGGAGAAGGGCCACAAGCCAAAGGGCAAGTCACCTCAGGGCACAATGTCTCCTGGTGAGGGGCTGGTGACCACGATATCATCAGGGATGGCAGCCACCTGCACCACAGTCACCACCGCCCCTCCGACCACCACCTGCACTGCCACCTGCACCGCCGCTGCCACAACGTCAGGCTGCAGCATCCTCCCCAAGGATCAGCCATCCGAGGCTGCCGGAGACGGTATGGTGTCTCCATCCACCACAACAGACACTTGCACTACGGCTAGCACTGGCACAGCCACCGCCACCTGCACCACCATCAGCACCGTCACGTGCACAGCCAATACCACTTTGTCGGAAGTCAGCACCATCCCCAGTGGGCAGCCGTCCAAGTCTGCAGGTGACGCCCTGGACATGCCATTTGAGACACCACCTCCAGCACTGACACGAACCAGCAATTGGCAGCCTAAGTCGCCGCAGGATTGAGTGTGGCTCTGCCTCCATGGAGTATCATGCTACCTGTTCCAGGTACATCGCGTGGCTAAGACACCCAGGTGAGAGGATGTCAACTGCCACACCCCAGGTGCAGCATCACTGGGCACAAAGTCCCCTCTAGAACCAGTGGAGAAATGCATCCACTCCCCGATCCTTAGCAGGATAAAGCACACTGGGCACAAAGCCCCCTCCGGAACCAGTGGAGAAATGCATCCACTCCCCCAATCATTGGCAGGATGAAGCACTCTGGGCACAAAGCCCCCTCCAGAACCAGTGGATAAATGCATCCACTCCCTCAGTACTTGGCAGGATGAAGCACTCTGGTCACAAAGCCCCCTCCAGAACCAGTGGAGAAATGCATCCACTCACCCAATCCTTACAAGGATGAAGCACTCTGGGCACAAACCCCCCTCCAGAGCATGTGGGCAAACCACCCACTTGAGAGACTTGAGAGACTGTGGCTTTGCACTCCCCAGGACCAAGCAGTGGGCATGGAGCCCCCTCGAGGAGCAGTTGCGTCGTACTATCATCTGGCTGAGGTGCAAACCCCCCCCCCCTTCCCCTAGAGGTGCCTGTTTTTTTTTTTACCTGGTGCCCCTGCAGTGTTCTCTCAGTTTTGAGGCAGGTGTCATGTGTGCGCTTCGCCCATGCTTTTTGGGACCACTGGTTCACTGACATTTACATGGGACAGTGTACGGACTTGTGTACTTGATGTAAATATTTGTGTATACTGATTATTTGCTTTTCTCTTGATTTATCTGATTGTTCCAACATAACACTAGTTAAACTAATTTCGTTTTGTCCTTGCATTCTTCCAGGGGGTGACGGGGTGTATCTGTGATGTTGTTGGATATGTGTGTGTGTATGTTGTTGTGGGTGGGGGGTATGGGTGTTGCGTGCTGCGTGTGTGTGTCACTCTCTTTTCCCTCCTTCCCTCCCTTGTGTGCTAGGTGCAGTACCCACCATCGTCACCACTGCCGCCTTCTTTCTACTTCGTGGTGTATTAGTAGATACACCAATATGGGTAGGATCTGCAATTCGGGCTCCATGGCATCCTGGTTCTTTGTGGAATGTCGAGAGGTGAGTGGTTCCCCTTTGTTGTTCAGTTTCCGCCGTGCTTTTGATGGTGTTGGTACTGCCCCGGAAAAGCTGGCCGACTGGTGCCTTGTAATAGTGTGGGAGGTACATTGTCTTCCGCCTGTCTGTTGGCGGTTACCACCGCGGTGTTTGTTGCTACCGCCGTGGCGGTCGGCGTGTTAAAGTGGCTGTCTGTGTTGGCAGTTTCCGCCATGGTCGTGATCCCATCTTTTTAACCGCCGGCCTGTTGGCGGTATTACCGCCACTTTAACACCGACTGCCAGGGTTGTAATGAGGGCCACTGTCTCCGTGCACCTGCACCCAAGTCCAGCACACCTCCTCCTCCTTCAACCAGTCCCTCTACCTCCACTTCCATCCCTCCTTCAACAACCCACACCATTGGCACTAAGAAGCTTTTCCTTTCCTACCTTGACCTCTTCCCTCCCCCTCTCCCTGTCCTGCCTGTAAAAGGAAGGTCCTACCCCCCGAGCCCAGTACCTCCAGCACCCAGTCTGACCCTGTACTACCCCCAAAGACTATAGCTGCCACTAAGGGGCACATAAGGACGACTCCGGCCCGCACCCCATGCCCACTCCTCTGCCCCCAAAACAGAAGGCTAAAGTGCCACCCCTCCTGAACCAAAACCAAGGAGACACCCCCAACGCCAAACCCAAGGAAACCCACACAAAAATAAGTCCCCTCAAAGCCCCTCACCCCTGAGGTGCTTGTCTATCTCCAACATGATGTAGCTGCACAGTGGAGTCCCATTGTTGTCAGGAGCCAAGTTGGGGCTTGGTCTTTGCCCTATGTACAATGAATGATGAACTGGCCAATGGCCCTGCCTGTACATATATTTTTCTATTTTGATTGGATTTGGGCTCTTCATCCAACAGGATTACTTTGGTTGGAACAGAGGTATGTGTGCTGGCTTTCTTTGCTCCTGGGTTCTGTTACTGTCAATTTACTCTGCAGATAGTTCTGGGTGTGTGGTGTGTGTGTATGGTGTGTGCTTTGCGCATGTATGTCACTCTCCTCTCCCTTTTTCCATCCCTCCCTCCCTTGTGTGCTAGGCAGGTGTAACAACGTCATATTATTCGTCGGCGTTGGTGCTCCAGGACGACCATGGCGTGGTACAACATCGGGAAGACTTGCAGTTCTGGTTCCATGGCGGCTGCAGACTCCTCTTTGTCCCTTTACGGACTGTAGGTAACCTAGAAAGCATGAACACTACATCAACTAGGATTTGAGTGGCTCAACAAAAACCTGTTTTTTCACATTCAATCTCTGGTGCATTGAGTTAAGTTCACTTCGTACATCAACTAGGATTTGAGTGGGGTTCTCTGTTTCTACAACAATCAGTTTTTTCACATTCAATCTCTGGCACATTCAGTTAAGTTCACTCATGACAACTGTGGGTGTGGAACCATACCTTGTGGAGTTAAGCCAGGGCCTTAGCACCCACAACACTACTTTACATGCAACAACACAAGAGTGGTTGATTGGAAGTTGTGGAATGAAACAACATGGTAGATTTTTTAGAATGGCATCTGGAAACCATGGTGGCACCACATGGGTTGACTAAATTCTACTCAATGAAGGTGGCACACAGGGTCGCAACAAGACGCCCACTCCAGGAGAAGCTCCTAAACCATTGGTTCCACACCTACTGCATTTTCATGACAGAGACGCAATAGTAAAAATGTCCCACTAACTAAGACAATCAAAGGTGGAGAACACCATGTTCTTGATTTTTTAAAGTGCAGGCTGGTTATATTTAATCCTGAATATTGAAGGGACAGAATACCATTACAACAATAGTGTGGAACAAAACATCAACGTTAAGTTTTTATACATTTTCTATACTTAACTCCAAAATATGAACCTTGGTAAGATATACATATATATTTTTTTTATTCACTGTAGCCAATAGGTAGTTATAATTAGGACCATATTTCCATCAAAAAAGTGTTTTTTGACTTACATATCTTTGGCACCATTTGACGAATCTTCACAAGATTTTCCCCAAAAATGTGTTAAGGTGATTCTTGTTGTGCACGGAAAGTTTCAGGGTGATCCGTCAAGGGGGGTAGTAGAGAAAAAGGGGGATGAAAAAAGTTGCGTTTCCCTCCCATGTTAATAGTTTTTGCAATATTAAAGGGAAATACATTTGTATATATCTAGCCGCAATGAATTTGCAGATATTTCACAAATAATTCACAAAATTCATGAATGTTTCACGAATACGCATGTGAAAAGAAGTGGCTAACCTCAATCTGATTCCCAGGGGTGAGAATCTAAATTGAAAGGGGCACAAGGTGTCAGGGTAAAGATACCCTTACCCTAGGGGTGTGATATAGGTGTGTTTTAGAAGCAAATTATGGGTTTCAGATAATTTTGCATCACCCTGCACGATATTCATAAACATTCGTGAATTATTCGCAAATATGTAAAAGTTTGAAAGAAAAAACACAGACTCATTGATACACTAAGGCCCTCATTATGGCATTGGTGGTAAAACCCACTTATCGCCATCCTGACTGCTGCCAACAATCCGCCACCGTGGAGGATATCTGTTCACCATATTATGACACACACACCAATCTGTCACTATTCAGCCACAGACACAAGTCCGCCACACCAAAGGTCAGTGATGAACTGGTGGTAACAAAACCCACACCATTAGGCCAACAGAACAATTTCCATCACATTATGACCCACAAATCACCATGGTGGACATTCAACTGCGGTAAACTATTGTCGGTACACATCGCCGCGCTCAAAATACACACACACATACAAAATAACTCCACATTCGACAACTCGAATTACACACACCTAACACCCATACACACACCACACCCACACCACTATAAAACACACAGCCACACTACCCACAAGCCCTTACGAATACAAACCATTTCCAACAGACTGACATCACGACTACAGACCGACCAGACCCAAACACCATCATCCTATATACACCACCCACGCACCTTACATAACGCACCCCAACACATCACCCTACACACCCTCACCCACACTTCTGACACAACACCCATGTCACCACAAAGACACCCCCAACTCTCAGAGGCGGAGCTAAGGATCATGGTGGAGGAAATCATCAGGGTAGAGCCACAGCTATTTGGAGCAAAGGTCCAGCAGATATCCATTGCTAGGAAGATGGAGCTATGGCAGAGGATCGTGGACAGGGTCAATGCCGTGGGACAGCACCCCAGAACCAGGGATAACATCAGGAAGAGGTGAAACAACCTACATGGGAAGGTACGATCCATTGCAGCAAGACACCAACTCGCTGTACAGAGGACTGCCGGTGGACCCCCACCTCCTCCCACACAACTAACAACATGGGTGGAGCAAGTCTTGGCAATCATGCATCCTGAGGGCCTGGCAGGAGTAGCAGGAGGACTGGACTCTGGTAAGTCAACTCTATACTACTAGTAGCCGCCTCCCTGCATGCCATCACATACCCCCACCCTCACCCTCACTCACATCACTCCACCAACTCCCACAAACCCCAACATCACATCTCACTCATCCCAATGCCAAGCATACCAATGCATGGACACCACTCACAGACCTGCATGGACACCTATTACCAAAGCATGTACCCTAGACAGAATCGGCTAAGCCCACCACATACCAACTTAGACAAGTAAAAGCTGCCAGGGCAATGATAACCAAAGAGGACAACCCACCGATCCACAATATGTCACACACAGAAACAATAACACTGCATTCACATCCCCACACGTACCCCAGCCAATGTCACCGGAGAAGAGGTGCCAGCAATATCCAGTCCTCCCACAGAAGAGGCCCACAGTGATGACAGCGACTCTGGATGCCTGGATCTGGATGACCAACCTGGCCCATCAGGGATCTCTGAACAGTCAGTAACCCAGCCACAGTCACACACCACCACAGAGTCTCCCCCATCAGGAAACACCACCACAGCACCCACCCAGCGTACCCACACCTCTGTCCCCAGGACACGTCAATCAACAGTGTGTCCACCACTACAGGGACCCCAGGGCACACCTTACACCCAAGACAATCAGGGACCTGTGGTCAGTGGCAGTGGGTACACGGTTCAGGGGACAGAGGCACAGGAAAACAAGAAAGCTGGGAGGACTGCTGTACGCCAGGGAACTGACTCTCTAGGAGGCACTCGCCAAGATCCTGGGAGCATACCAACATTCCCAGGATACGCTGGGACAGATTCTGGCCAACGTGCATGAGAACAGGCGGCTGCAGGAAGGACAGTACCAGGGGATCAGGGAGGACTTGCAGGCCATTAACACCACCCTGGTCTCAATTGCAAGGGTGCTGGCAGACATGACCAACATTATGGGAGAGGCAGCCTCACAACAGCGGGCCCCTGCCACTAGACAGACATCTGAACTGCCTTCCACCTCCGCTGCCGCTAGTTGAAAGGAGACCCCACCACAGGACCAAAAGGCCACCAGCACCCCTCCCCCTACAGAAGAACCACCCCTCATATGTTCCCTGTGATCCAGGCAGAAGCAAGAGACTATTGCCAAGACCCCCACCAGGAAATGAGACTCTCCTGAATGTCACCCTTGTGTACCACTCGGTCACCCTGTCTATTTTGAACTGCCATTGCTCCCCTTCCTATGTCCCCTTGGACAATGTTCCTGTGCTACAATTAGACTGGAACCATACCCTGGATTTTCCTTTATCATCACCCCAGCCCAATGCACTTGCCCCCCTACTCCTTAGCACTTAAATAAACACCCTTTGAAAAAATACAATTATGGAGTATGTCAAATGATTTCAGTATGTATTCATGTAACCAGATTCAAACATTGCATTACAAATGTACAGTAATGTTCACATTGTAAAGACCTGTAGTTGGCTGCAGTGATCACACCAGGAGCGATAGTGGGGCACCAAGTTCTGCTAAATGAGTTTGCAAAGGGTACAGTGAGTGGACATTGAAGATGAAAATAACAGCATGCCAGTGAAAATGATAATCAAAATAATGACAATGAAATGTGAAGTAGCACTGTCCTACCTGTGTGCCATTGGAAGTATTGTCTGGTCACTGCAGTTCTGTTGTCCTCATCTTCATCATCTGCTTCCTCATCCTCCCTGTCCACAGGTTCCACTGCTGCCACACGGCCATCTCCAGCCTCCTCCTCCTGCAGAAATGGCATATGGCGTCTCAAGGCAAGGTTGTGCAACATACAGCATGCCACGATGATCTGGCAGACTTTCTTGGGTGAATTGCACAGGGATCCACCTGTTAGATGGAGGCACCGAAACCTGGCCTTCAGGAGGCCAAAGGTACATCCTATAATCCTTCTTGTAGGCCCATGTGCCTCATTGTAATGTTCTTCTGCCCTTTTCCTGGGATTCCTCACAGGGGTCAGTAGCCATGATAGGTTGAGGTAACCTGAGTGACCTGCAAATATGGAGGGACAACATTTAGCCACACACCATCCCATATGGCCTACACCATACCCATACACCAAAATTCACTGGGTTGGAACCAGGGCCCACCTATTAGCCGCACCCTGTACCTCTGTAATTGGGCCATCACATTTGGGATGCTGCTGTTCCTCAGGATACAGGCATCATTCACCAACCCAGGATACTTAGCATTGACATGGGAGATGTACTGGTCCGCCAGGCACACCATCTGGACATTCCTGGAATGATAGCTTTTTCAATTTCGGAATACCTGTTCATTTTGCTGGGGGGAGGGGGACAAATGCAATGTGTGTTCCATCAATTGCCCCAATTATGTTGGGGATATGTCCCATTACAAAGAAGTCAGCCTTCACTGTGGACAAATCCTCCACTTGGGGGAAAACAATGTAGCTGCACATGTGTTTAATCAGGGCAGACAACACTCTGGTCAGCACTGTTGAGAACATTGCCTGTGACATTCCTGCTGCCAAGCCCACTGTCACTTGGAAAGAACCAGTTGCCAAGAAATGGAGCACTGATAGAAATTGCACAAGAGGGGAAATCCCAATAGGGTGACGGATAGCAGATACCAGGTCAGGCTCCAGCTGGTCACACAGATCCGTTATAGTGGCCCTGTCAAATCTGTAGGTGAGAATAATGTGCCTGTCCTCCATTGTTGCCAAGTCCACCAGGGGCCTGTACACGAGGGTATGTCTCCATTTCCTATTCATCCTCAGCAGTTGCAGTCTAGGGGACAAAGGAGTGAGGAGCCGGTCACAAACTAAACATTGGCACCACAACAGTATAATGCATTATGTCAATTTCAAATGTATAAGTGGCATTTGTCTTGTATGTCCAATTGTGAACTGTGACGCAGTTAGCCTGTCCTGTGTGGAGGGTCAGGTGAAAGTGTGGTAATTCCGCTGACATTGTGCGCTGTTGCATGAGGCAGTCGCGAACCACTGTGCAACTCATCATTGGATAACATTGGGCCCTCTGGGGTACACTGGCCAATGGTGATGTACGCCGGCGGTGACGGTATGCACCGCCACGGACTTCACCGTCATTTTCTATCTGTTCTCTCACTTGCTACCTGATCTTCAACAGGAGAGGACCTACACTGCATGCCGTGCTGTGACCTGTGTCTGGGATCTACCATGGCACGTGTGACTGGGGAAAGGGCCCCTGCCGTCACCTCAGAGGAGTTGGAGCGACTGGTGATTGGGGTCCTACCAGTACGGACTGCTGTATGGGCCTCCAGACCAACAGGTGAGTACACTTTGAGTATGATGCATGGGGCATGAATGCACCGGAGTGGTTGTGTGAAGGGCTCGTGGGGGGGGTTGGTGGATATCCCTGGGCGGTGCACAGCTTGTAGGCTGGGCCCTTTGTGTGCAAATGGCGATGTGAAGGGGTATGGTGGGCCAAAAGTGTAACAGCCAGCACGGTCTGACTAATGGCTTTCCCTGTGTGAATTTCTCTGCAGGTCAGTGCCCATCAAAAGAAGGGTATATGCGTGCCACCGCCAAGGACGTGCGGACCCTGGGGGTCTATGGCAGGTGGAGCACCCACTGTCGGAAATGGTGAGAGTACCTGAGATGCTGGGCACGGAAGATGGCAGAGGCCCAGCTGGGATGGCCTCCCAATTAGGAAGGGGTGCCCGTCGAACCCTGACCCCCCTGATGGCCTGCATACTGGTGGTGGCCTATCCTGAGCTGGATGGGTGCTTGAGGGCATCACAGCAGCCACAAGGGGGTGAGTACAGTGCCCGTCATTGCAACTTACGCCTGGTAGGGTGGTATCCGGGTGGGGGATGTGTCAGTGTGCCCCTAGGCCAGGCCTGACATTGCAGAATAGGTCCCATGTTGGGCAGAGTTCTGAAGTGATATTCCTCCTACCTAGCTTGTAGGTATCCTCTACTGGGCAAGGCTGTGTGGGTCCCAGGTATGCTGCAATTGGTGGGATGTGTCCCTCCCCATGCCCTGGAAGCTAGCATAGATACTGTTAGTGAATTGCATAGTACGTAGGCCTGTTCCCTGTGTGTGTGAGTGTGGTATGTATGCCAACGGTGGTGTTGGTGCAGCCATTGACCATGTGTATCCTTTCTCTCTCCCCCCCTGTTTGTTTTGTCATCCTGTCCTCATGTGCATTAGCATCATCTGGCAGAGGAGCAGAGGCACCGGAGGGAGATGCATCCCACAGGACCCAGGAGGCAGAGTCCACTGACGCGGAGGGCACCAGTGGGATGGAGGGTGAGGGGAGCACCAAGGCGGGGACAGGAGGGGACAGTTCGGACACAGATACCTCCTCCGATGGAAGCTCCCTGGTGGTGGCAGACACTTCTGTGACCACCCCAGCAAAAGGTACATCCGCCATCCCCCGTACCAGCACCGCCCTCCCAGCACCACCTCATCGAGTTGCCTGTGCCTGCTCACCCAGGAGGGTGGGCATCTTCTTCCCCCCGAGGCACCTCAGGCCCTGCCCCAGTGAGCCCTGCTGCCCTGAGTGAGGAGGCTATTGACCTCCTGCGATCCATCTCTGTAGGGCAGTCAACCATTGTGAATGCCATCCAAGGGCTGGCAGCCCAAATGCAACAGACAAATGCATTTCTGGAGGGCATTCACACTAGCTTGGCGGCCCAACAGAGATTAATCCAGGCTCTGGCCTTTTCTCTGATGGCAGCTGTTGGCGTTTCCTCCCTCCCAACTCCAAATTCCTCTTCCCAATCACATTCCTCTCAACCCCAACCTATCCCAAGCACACAGGCAGACGAGCATGCACACAGAACAACACACAAGAGTGGACATGACAAACACAAGGACTACACATCATCCCACAGGCACTCACACAAACACCATCCAGACATACCAACATCCACTGCCTCCACTGTGTCCCCCTCCTCATCCTCCTCCACCTCCCTCCCAGTTGCGTCTACACTAACACCTGCATGCACTACACCATCATCCACTACCAGCATCACCACCACACCTAGCAGAACACACACCTCACTTGCAGACACCACTACAACAGCCATGCACACGTCTCCTGTGTCCTTTCCTACTGTGTCTGTCCCCCCAAGGTACACAAACGCAAGTACACAGACACCCAGCAGCCATCCACCTCACAACAGCATCCAGCCCATGCACCTGCACCCAAACACAGCAGACACCTCCTACAACCACTCCCCCTTCCTCCATTCCCAAACCTTCTCCCTCTTCCTGCTTCAGTGCCAATAAGAAGCTTTTCCTCTCCACCATTGACCTCTTCCCTACCCCTCCACTCTGTCCGTCACGGCTGGCCTGGGTGGCAAAACCTAGGCAAGCACCACAGCCACCCAGTCCATGGGCACAGTAGTGTCCACACCCACTCATGGTGGTAAAGGATCCAGGGCACCTGGCAGCCACAAGGAAGGGATACCATCCACAAGTGCTGCACAGCAGGGCAAGGAGCCTGCCCCAAGTGCTGCAAAGAAGGGCAAGGTGCCATCCCCAGCTGCTGACAGGAAGGGCAAGGAGCCTACCATCCTGCTGCTGCCAGGAAGAGCAAGATGCAATCCCCAGTTGCTGCCAGGAGGGGCAAGGAGCCATCCCCAAATGCTGACAGGAAGAGCAACGTGCCATCCCCAGCTGCTGACAGGAAGGGCAAGTAGCAATCCCTAGCTGATACCAGGAAGGGCAAGGGGCCTGCACCAGTAGGCAGAAAGGACAAGGGGCCTGGTGCCTGGACTCAGTCAGAGCCCCCACCACCAACCATGGTTGTGCAGTCATCTGAGGCTGCAGGGGATGGGCTGGAGCTTCCCCCCACAACCGCCAGCAGCACCACCACCACCACCAGCACCAGTGGGCAGCCATCTGAGGCTGCAGAGGATGGGCTGGAGCTTACCCCCACCAGCAGCTTCAGCAGCACCACTACCACCACAGAGCAGCCGTCACTGCCGGCGGACGGTCTGTAATCCTGCATCCATGGGCTGTTATGCAGCCTGCCCCCTGCAAATCCTGTGGGTATGACACCCAGCTGAGAGACTGTGACCTTGCACTCCCCAGGATCAGAAGCACAGGGCACGATGCCCCCTCCAGAACCAGTGGTTATGCCACTCACTCACCCCATCCTCCCCAAGATCAGAAGCACAGGGCACAATGCCCCCTCCAAAGCATGTGGGCAAGTCACCCACTTGAGAGAGTGTGGCCTTGCACTCCCCAGGACCCAGCACAGGGCATGTTGCCCCCTCCAGAGCATGTGGGCAAGTCACCCGCTTGAGAGACTGTGGCCTTGCATTCCCCAGGACCAAGCACAGGGCATGTTGCCCCCTCCAGAACCAGTGGATTTGTTCCATCTTCCGGCTGAGGTGCCCCCCGTTCCCGTCCCTCTGAGGTGCCTGCCTATTTTCCAACTGATGCCCCTGCAGTGTTCTCTCCGTGTTGGGGCAGGAGACAGGTGGGGCCTTGGACTTTGTCATGTGGCCCTGTGGGCCACGCACATTGAGGACTGAGCAGTGTCCCTTGTAATGTACATATGTATATACTTTTGGATTGAATGTTCATATTTTTACAGTATTTATATTATTACACTCACTTTCATCTAGTCCTGTTGTCCTTGCATTATTCCTGAGGGGTACGGGGTAAATATGTTGTCTTACTGCATCTGATTGTGTGTATGGTGTTGGGGGTGGTTTTTTTTTTTGTGTGTGTGTGTGTCACTCTCTTTTTCCTCCCCCCTCCCCTGTGTGCTAGGCGGCTGTACTCAGTGTGGTCGTCGTGGAGCAGGACGTAAAATATCATGGGAAATATTTGCAGCTCGGGCTCCATGGCATCGTGGTTCTTCCCTGTGTCTCCAAAGGTGAGTCCTTTCCCTTCTGATGTCTGTTTCCCCCAGACTTTTGATGTCGTTGGTACTGCCCTGGAAAAGGTGGCGGTTTCAGGGGTCATAATTTGGTGGGCAGAAGATTGACTTCTGCCTGGCTGTAGGTGGCTACCGCTGTGGTGCCTGTTGTTTCTGCCCTGGCAGTCGGTCTGGTAAAGTGTCTGTCTATCTGACTTCTCACCGCCATGGTCATAATTTGGTGGTACTTGGCGGTATTACTGCCACTTTATCACCGACCACCAGGGTTGTAATGAGGGCCTAAGTCATTCACTCATACATGTACTCAGACACTCATGTGCCTACTCACACACCCACTCAGACACTCATGCGCCCACAACCACTCAGACTCACACACCCACTTTCAGACCCACTCAAACACTCACACACCCACTCAGAGAGCCACTGACAGAGACATGCCCTGTGGCCAACCTGCGCTGCCCATGGCCAAAGGACATGCATGGTGTGGGATTGGGTGGCTAGAAGGACTTGACTGCAAGGGTGGTTGCATACGAGGCCTTACGACCAACTAACATATAGTAATTAAAATTGCTTTATGTTAAAAAAACATCGAAATTTACTGAAAAAAAAAGGTTACAGGGACGTTATAGTTAGGTAATAGACTTTTATAAAAACCATAGGAACTCACCATAAAAACCAAAGCTTACTGGGACATTATCGTTAGGCTCACATTTTCACCAGTTACAATTAGAGTTACCTCAAGTAACTATGACTCTTGCCCTAAGGTAACTATAACTAGCGCCCTTGTCATGCACTGCTAATGACCCCACAAATTAAGGCACTCATGACATCTTTGATAACATCATTGATAATGTCAATGTAATATTTGCAGTGCGATTTTTTATGAAAAATCTGTGCATGGTGGGGGAGCGAGTTATAGTTACCTTAGTGTACAAGTTATAGTTACTAGAAGTATTTTTAAACACACACTAACACTGTTAGCATGAAAATGTACGTTGGGTGCGTCAAAAATAACCCTGCACGGGCGAGTGTGAGTCAAAAAGGGCTTGCGATGCGTCGATTTCAGTCATGAGCGAGACCTTGCGAAGTTCCTCCTTTCGTCGGGTCAGGGCGCGTCGTTTCTTCTCTCCGCAGGAGAACGATGTGTTGATCTGGTCAGCACTTGAGTTGTTTTTACACACCCAGCGATGTTTGTTTCAGAAATCCAGCCGCACGATGATCCGAAAACCACACAGCCCGGTTTGCGATCTCTCAACCTCCGTCAGCGATGCTGCTTGTCATTTCTCCAGCTCCGTGTGTCGATTCTTTGGTCGCGTTACAGACGAGCGTCGATTTTCAGCCGCGAAGCTGGCGGCACGTCAATTTCCCAGCTGCAGATTGGAGTTGCGTCAAACTTTTCCCTGCACAGCATTCTGTGCGTGGATTACTTCCTCTTAGGCTGCCAGCTTCTCCTTTCAGGGCCCCAGGAACTGGATGGGCACCACAGGGCGGAGTAGGAGTCTCTCCAGAGACTCCAGGTGCTGGCAGAGAGAAGTCTTTGCTGTCCAAGAGACTTCCAACAACAGGGCGCAATCTCTAAATCAAGCCCTTGGAGATGTTCACAAGCAGGAAGGCACACAAAGCCCAGTCTTTGCCCTTTTACTCTTGCAGAAGCAGCGACTGCAGGATATCACCACAAAGCACAGTAACAGGCAGGGCAGCTCTTCTTCCTCAGCTCTTTAGCTCTTTTCCAGACAAAGGTTCCTTTTGGTTTCCAGAAGTGTTCTAAAATATGTATTTTTGGGAGCCCTTCTTATACCCATTTTCTCCTATGAAGTAGGCCTACTTCATAGCAAAGTCTCTCTTGAAAGTGAAATCCTGTCTTGCCCAGGCCAGGCCCCAGACACTCACTAGGGGGTTGGAGACTGCATTGTGTGAGGGCAGGCACCACTCATCCCCTCCCTCCTAACACAGATGGCTCATCAGGAAATGTAGACTACCCTAGCTCCCTTTGTGTTACTGTCTAGTGTGAGGTGCAACCAGCCCAACTGTCAAACTGACCCAGACAGGGAATCCGCAAACAGGCAGAGTCACAGAAATGGTATAAGCAAGAAAATGTCCACTTTCTAAAAGTAGCATTTTCAAACACACAGTCTTAAAATCAACTTTACTAAAGATGTATTTTTAAATTGTGAGCTCAGAGACCCCAAACTCCACATGTCCATCCGCTCCCAAAGGGAATCTACACTTTAATCAGATTTGTAGGTAGCCCCCATGTTAACCTATGAGAGGGACAGGCCTTGAAACAGTGAAAAACTAATTTTGCAATATTTCACTGTTAGGACATATAAAACACATTACTATATGTCCTACCTTAACCATACACTGCACCTTGCCCCTGGGGCTACCTAGGGCCTACTTTAGGGGTGTCTTACATGTAAGAAAAGGGAAGGTTTAGGTCTGGCAAGTGGGTACACTTGCAAAGTCGAATTTACAGTTAAAACTGCACACACAGACACTGCAGTGGCAGGTCTGAGACATGATTACAGAGCTACCTATGTGGATAGCACAACCAGTGCTGCATGCCCACTATTAGCATTTGTTTAAAGACCCTGGCACCTCTAGTGCACCTTACTAGGAACTTACTAGTAAATCAGATATGCCAATCATGGATAAACCAATCAACAATACAATTTACACAGAGAGCATATGCACTTTAGCCCTGGTTAGCACTGGTAAAGTGCTCAGAGTTCAAAAGCCAACAGCAACAGGTCAGAAAAAATAGGAGGCAGGAGGCAAAAAGATTGGGAATGACCCTGCAAAATGGCAAAAGTCTAACACACACACAAGCACAACACACACCATTCACACACACCATACAGACAACCAGCTGCAGAGGAACACCAATGTCACAGAACCCACATCATAATAATGAAAGGACAACATATGGATATAACTGACATTGTAATTTGGTGCCAACAGCCACCATATAGTCCATGTGATAAAAGAAGTTGGAGTAAATGTTCAGAAAGGGCCAATGGCCATTCCAAAGTACAAAAGGTTCACATGGCCACAGGGCACAGTCCAAACCCTAACTTGGTCCCTGACAATATCCGCACTACACTGTGCAGGGGCATCATGTTGGAAAAGGGCAAGCACCTCAGGGAGAAGGATGGGTGGGGGGCACCTCAGCTGAAGTGGGGAACTTGCCCACTGGTTCTGGTGGGGGCTCCATGCATATTTTCCTTTGCTGGGGAGTGCAAGGTCACAGTCTCTGAGTTGGGGAACTTGCCCACTGGTTCTGGTGGGGGCTCCATGCTCATTTTCCTTTGCTGGGGAGTGCAAGGTCACAGTCCCTGAGTTGTGGAACATGCCCACTGGTTCTGGAGGGGGGCTCCGTGACCATTTTCCTTTGCTGGGGAGTGCAAGGTCACAGTTTCTCAGGTGGGGAACTTGCCCACTGGTTCTGGAGGGGGCTCCATGTCCATTTTCCTTTGCTGGTGAGTGCAAGGTCACAGTCCCTGATGTGGGGAGCTTGCCCACTGGTTCTGGAGGGGGCTCCATGCCCATTTTCCTTTGCTGGGGAGTGCAAGGTCACAGACTCTGAGGTGGGGAGCTTGCCCACTGATTCTGGAGGGGGCTCCTTGTACAACAGTCCCTGGAAGGTAGGCTACATGCCCTCTGCTGGAGGTGAGGGCTGCTGTGTCCCAGCTGGAGGTGAGGGCTCCTTGCCCACTGCTGTTGGAGGTGTAACCTTATCAGCCTCTGCCGCAGGTGAGGGCTCCTTGACTGCTGCTGTTGGATGTGTTATCCTGCCAGCCTCTGCTGGAGGTGTGGGCTCTTTGCCCACTGCTGTAGGTGTTATCCTGCCAGCCTCTGCTGGAGGTGAGGGCTCCTTGCCCACTGCTGTTGGACGTGTTACCCTGCCAGCCTCTGCTTGTGATGAGGGCTCCTTGCCCACTGCTGTTAAAGGTATTACCCTGCCAGCCTCTGCTGGAGGTGAAGGCTCCTTGCCCACTGCTGTTGGAGGTGTAACACTGCCAACCTCTGATGGAGGTGAGGGCTCCTTTCCCACTGCTGTTGGAGGTGTTACCCTGCAAGCCTATGCTGGAGGTGAGGTCTCCTTGCCCACTGCTATTGGAGATGTTCCCCTGCCAGCCTCGGCTGGAGGTGGGGGCTCCTTGCCCACTGCTGTTGGAGGGGGCCTCCTGCCTCTCTTAGTTGGTGGAGTAGGATCCTTCCCTTTCTTGGGTGGTGAAGTGGGATCCTTCCCTTACTTGGGAGGTGGAGTGGGATCCTTCCCTTTCTTGGGGGGTGGAGTGGGAGCCTTCCCTTTCTTCGGTGGTGGAGTGAGACACTTCCCTTTTTTGCATCCACGACTAGGAGGTGCCTCCACTATCCCCGTGGACTGTTTGGCTGGGGGGGCTGGGGTGCTGGGCTGGGTCCTTGGGACCCAGCTCTTACGGGAAGGATGGGAGTTGTGGGGGGAGGGAGAGGTCAAGTTGGGCAAGGAAAAGCTTCTTAGGGACGGTGGGGCAGGATGAGGGAAGAGGGATGGGAGTAGAGGGTGAGGGAGTGGTTGTTGGAGGTGTACGTCTGCTGGACTTAAGTGCAGGTGCATGGGCAGTGTGCTGATGTGAGGTGGATGGCTGCTGGGAGTCTGAGTGCGTGGTTTTGTGTCTCTTAGGAGGGGGCAGACAGGGTGGGAGAGGATGCAGGGGATGCGTGGATGGATGTGTGGAGGTGTCTGAAAGTGAGGTGTGTGTGCTGCTTGGTGTGGTGATGGTGGTGGTGGCTGTTGATGCAGTGCATGCAGGTGTGAGTGCAGATATGACTGTGAGGGAGGAGGAGGGGGAGACAGTGGAGGCAGTGGATGTTGTTGTGTGTGCAACTGTCTGTTGTTTGTGTGAGCGCTTGTGGCCTGAAGTGTGCCGCCTGTCTTTGTCTGTGCCAATCTTGTGTGATGTTTTGTGTGCATGCTTGTCTCTATGTGTGCATGGGATGGGTTGGGGTTGAGGAGACTGGGACTGGGAAGTGGTAGTTGGAGAAGGAACGGTAGGAACAGGGACAATGACTGCCGTCAGAGAGGAGGCCAGAGCCTGAAACAATCTCTGTTGGGCTGCCATTACACTGTGGATGCCCTCCAGAATTGCATTACATTACTGCATCTGGGATGCCAGCCAATGGATGGCATTCACAATAGTTGACTGACCTGCAGAGATTGATTTCAGGAGGTCAATAGCCTCCTCAGTGAGAGCAGCAATGCTGACTGGGGCAGGGCCTGAGGTGCCTGGGGCGAAGGAGATGCCCACCCTCCTGGGTGAGACGGCATGGGCAACTCAGTTAGGGGCTACTGGGAGGGCGGTGCTGGTACGAGGGTGGCGGCTGTACCTGTAGATGGGGTGGTCCCAGAGGTGTCTTCCACCATCTGGGAGCTTCCATCGGAGGAGGAATCAAAGTCAGTGTTGTCACCTCCTGTCTCTACTGTGGTGCTCCCCTCACCCTCTGTCCCACTGGTTCCCGCAGCGGATCCTGCCTCCTGGGTCCTGTGGGGTGCAGTTCCCTCTGTCACAGGTGCCCCTGCTCCTCCGCCACATGATGCTAATGCACCCATGGACAGGATGACAGAAGAAACAAGCATTTGCAATGCACTAGGGTCTCACATTTGTCCAAGTTGCAGCTATTACCAGTTGTAAACTCCCAACTGGATTTTTCTTGCCAGATTGAAAGAAAAAAACTGCACGATCACGCTGTTACAGTTCACGCGTAATGAAACGTATTGGCAAAAGTGCAATTATCTTCATAAATTGCAAAAGTGCAATTAACTATGTAACAGGGTCGATATTATGCAAAGCGCTCGACGTTTTGCCAAGCGAGATCGCGCTGCGAAAATAGAGAAAAAGTAGTCCACAAATCCAGCGAGTATCGCATGTTTTCAGTGCTTGGTCGCTGCGCTCGAGGAGGGCTAAGCACTAGAAAAGGCATGACGTATGCATGCCTTCCACTAATGAAAGCAAGAAGATATTAACAGGCAAACCCACGAACCAATGAAAGACACTGATTTGACGTGGACGGGGCTCTGAGCCCTTTTCTAACTCCTAAAGCGTCTCGCAAGCGGTACGCATGCGCAAGCACATGCAACGCAGGCTCAACCCTAAAAAGGGGGAGGAGAGAGAAAGGGAGAACTGGGTCAATTACAGCACCAACACCACAGATGGCATACACATTACTGTCACACACAGGGATCAGGATTGAGTACCATACATCGCATTGGCATTCCATTGGCTAGGAACCACAGCAAGATGAGAGCCAAACACCACCAACTGCACCCTTCTTGGGACCCCCAAGATCTGTCTGACATGGAATGAAACCTAGCTAGGTTACCAGATTTTGCAATACACCCATTACCCTTGAGCTGGATCACGCTGCAATGTCTGACCTGGCATCAAGGGGCACTCACTAACTGACACCCACCACCAGGATCCCATGCCACCTACCAACTGTAGTTGTAACGCCCACTGTACTCACCGCTTTGTGGCTGCTATAATGCCCTCAAGCTCCCATCCAGCTCTGGGTAGGCCACCACCAGTATGCGGGCCAACAGGGGGTCAGGTTCAATCAGGCATCCCGCCCTCAGCTGGGCCTCCTTGGTCTTCAGGGCTCAGCGTCTCAGGTCCTCCCACCTTTTCCTCCACTGGATGCTCTGCCTGCTGTAGACCCCCAGGGTCCTCACGTCCTTGGCAATGTCACACCACAATCCCTTGTTCTGATGGGCACTGACCTGCAGAGGTAATACAGACAGGAGGACACCATTACACATAAAATCCAGCCTGTCACACATATGGCCCACAAATCCCTTTTCAACTGGCACACACATCACCCCATGCCAACCATGTACACTACCACCAGACATACTAACCCCCCAAATGACACAATGCTTGCACACACATCTCCATGCAACCTTGTCACATGCATTGTACCCATGGTGTACTCACCTGTTGGTCCGGAGGCCCATACAGCTGTCCATACTGGGGTGCGACCCCATCCACCAAGCGCTCCAACTTCTCCGAAGTGAAGGCAGGGGCCCTTTCCCCGATCACACGGGCCATGGCAGGATCCAGACACAGGGCACAGCAGCACTGTGGAAAGTCAGGAATCAAGTGAGGTCATGGATTGAAAATTACGGTCACGTCTGTCTGCGGCGGTGTACACCGTCACCGCCGTCGATGATCCCACTGGCCACTGTACTCCATAGAACCCCATATTAGCCAATGAGGAATAGCACGGCGGTGCAAGACCGCCTTCCGCCACGACGCCCAAGGTCGGTGGAGTTTCCTCGCTTCCAGCTGTCCCTACATGCAGGACAGGCGTTTGCCATTTTATGGTGGTGGACAACATTCTTATAATCAAGAACTGCGTCATTGCTCTGATTTGCACATACATTGCCATTCCCATAGTGCCAACACATTAATGGTCAATGTACACTGAGGTGGCGGTTCCATTGTTCACATTGTGACACCCTACTCACTTTTATGTCCCTTAGATAACTACCACTGCGGATTAATAGGAGGAGGAGACAAGACCCGGTGCACAGACCCCTTGTGGACTTGGCTACACTGGAGGACAACCACATAATACTCACCTATAGACTGGATAGGGTCACAATCACAGAGCTGTGTGTTCAATTGGAGCCTGATCTGATATCAGCTATCCGTCATCCCACTGGGACTGTGCATGTTCTATCTGTGGTCCGTATCCTGTCAACTGGTTCTTTCCAAGTGACAGTGGGCTTGGCAGCAACAATGTCACAGCCAATGCTCTCAATTGTGCTGGCAAGGGTTTTGTCTGCCTTTGTCAGATACATGTGCAGCTACATTGCTTTCCCCACTGTGAAGGAAGGATTCTATGCAATGAGACATATACCTAATATTATTGGGACGATTTACGGAACACACATGGCGTTTATGCCTCCTGCCACAATGAACATTTGTTCAGGAATCTGAAGAGTTTTCACTCACTCAATGTGCAAATGGTGTGCCTGGCTCACCAGTACCATTTGACGGGAATGCACTCCGGAGGGTAGGTCCTTCGCAGAGGACCTCGGACAGACAATATCTGTGCAGTCCTGGGGCTCGCGCTTCCTATGGAGCCATTTCTCCTAATAGGGGTTGAGCAACCGTTTTAGATGTCATTTATCAAATGATTAAATGTAAGTGATTTCTCTTCTAATGCTAATTGGATAAGCGTTATTCTGGTCCTGAAGATGCGTCAACGGATCCACCTGGACCAACAGACGCGAAACATGGCGACCTTTTGGTAGAGGCACCACACTTTTTGGGACCCTCCATGTCTATTTCGAAAGCTGTTGAGCATTATACTCAATTTCTGCTTTCCTCTTGTGTTTTTAACCTCGGTCTTCATTTCCCTTTTCTGATGAAAATTATGATGGAAGATGGAAGTGATTAACCAATTTTAACCCATCCTTTTTTGCTCTCCTGTTTTTGGACTGGTGGTTAGCTCCTTTTCACTAGTCTTCACACTAACAATTATGGCTGACAGCTCCCTTCTTGGAAGCACGTCAGGCATTGCAGTGCCGGCCTGACGTGGAGCAATTCCAGATGATGATGCCTGTCATCCAATGTGATGAGTGAGGGCTTTGCTCCTGAATATCCAGGTTCCCTAGACCTTTCTTGTCTTTTAGGAACAGTGTACTCATTATGTGTTTATGACTAAGATGGGAGACCGTACACTGGACCTTTAACCTCCCGGTCCCTCCCCCTCCTGTTGATTTTGTGACCAGTACATCTCCCACGTTACTGCCAAATATCCTGGGTCAGTGCATGACGCCTTTGTCCTGAGGAATAGCAGCATCCCAAATGTGGTGGCACAACTACAGAGGCACAGCGTGTGGCTAATAGGTGAGCCTGAGTCCCCACCCAATGTATGTTAGTGTATGCCTTCAGGAGTTAACCCCATACCATTGTGTAAGGCTAATGTTTGTCCCTCAACACTTGCAGGTGACTCTGGCTACCCAAACCTATTGTGGCTCCTGACCCCTATGAGGAATAACAGGACAGGGGCTGAGAATCAGTAAAATGATGCACATGGGTGAACCAGAAGAATTATTGAAAGGACCTTCAGTCTCCTGAAGGCCAAGTTCAAATGCCTCCATCTGACAGGTGGATCTCTGTGCTACTCACCCGAGAAGGTCTGCCAGATAGTAGTAGCATGCTGCATGTTGCACAATCTGGCCCTCAGATGACAGGTGCCTTATCTGCAGGAGGAGGAGATTGGAAACACCTCTATGGCAGCAGAGGACCCTGAGGACAGTGAGGATGAGGAGGCAGAGGATGAGGATGTCGACAACAGTTATAGGTCAATATTTCCAATGACACAAAGGTGAGACTGTGTAATTGACCATTCCACTGACTATTGATGTTTTCTTGTGTGGCTGTAGCAGGATTGCATTCACTTCCTTTGCATCTCAAGTGACTGTCACGTATGCCTTCTAATTTTGCAGATGTTGGTGTTATAACAACTGTGTACTGATGTGATGACTGCAGACAGCTACAGGTCTTCATTTGCATGCTTTCACAGTGTTCAGATCATTTGCACTAGATGTGACTTTTTCTATAATTGCACATTTTCATAACATAAAAAACTATCACTTATGTTGTGTTCAAGGTTATTTATTGTGGTACACGTTATAGACGGTAAGGTGCAATGGAATGGGGTGATGGTAAAGGTAAGCCCAGGGTATTCGTCCAGTCTGTTTGTAGCACAGGTCCAGTGTTCAAGGGGTCATAGGAATGGGAGCAAAAGCAGTTCACAGTGGACAAGGTGACAGAGTGGGACACAAGGGGGACAATCAGGAGAATCTAATTTCCTGGCAGTGGTCTTTCTCTTGGCAAGTGTCTCTGGCTTCTGTTTGGCTTGCAGGGAATGTTAGCGGAGTTGCTCACCCTCTTCAGGGGGTGGGGTGCTGGTGGCCAGTGGGTCCTGTCCACTAGCTGCAGCAGATGTTGAGGGCTGGTCAGTAGACTGGCTAGTAGTAGGGGCCCGCTGGTGTGCTGTCCATTCCTTCATGATGTTGCCATATCTGCCAGCACACCTGCTATGGAGCCATGGCGGTGCTGAGGGCCTGCAAATCTTCCCTGATCTCGAATGGTGTACCTCCTGCAGCCGCTTGTTCTCCTGCATGTTGGTAAGGATCTGACCCATCTTGTCCTGGGATTGTTGGTAAGCCCCCAAGACATTAGTGAGTGCCTCCTGGAGAGTCAGTTTCTTGGGCCTGTCATCCCCCTAGTGCCTAGCGGCCCTCCCAAAGTCCCTGTTCCCCTGTGCCTGTGTCCCCTGAAAGGTGTGCCCACTGCCACTGACCCCAGGTCTGTGATTGTCTTGGGGTGAGGTGTGGACTGGGATCCCTGTACAGGTGGGCACACTGCTGATTGACGTGTCCTGGGGAGAGAGGTGTTGGGACGTTGGGTGGGCTCTGTGGTGTTGGATACTGAAGGGGGAGGGTCTGTGGTTGGCTGGGGTGGCAGACTGACCAGTAGTCCCTGATGGGCCAGGTAGTTCATCCAGATCCCGAAGTCCAGAGTTACTCTCATCACTGGGGTGTCTTCTGTGGGGGGACTGGATAGTCGTGGCACCTCCTTGCCGCTGGGTTTGGCTGGGGCACCTGTGGGGATGTAAGTGATGTTTTTTATTTCATGTCTATGACGTATTGTACATACCTAGCTTCCCCTCTATCGTTGCTGTTGCCCCCCCACCTTTGTTTGTGTATGGTGATCTATTGTGTAATTTATAGTCCTCCATGCTGTGCATGCTTTTGTGATAGGTGTGCATGCAGTGCTTGGGGGGCTGTACATGCATTGGTATGGCATGCAGGGCTTGGCATTGGGATTAGTCATGTGTAGGTGCACTGTGCGGGATGGAGAGGAGTGATGGGAGTCAGGGTGAAATGGCATGCAGGTATTGGGGGTGATAAGTAGTAAATATTGGCTCACCAGTATCCAGTCCTCTGGCTACTCCAGTGAGTCCCTCAGGATGCAGGATTGCCAAGGCTTGCTTCTCCCATGCTGTGAGCTGTGGGAGGGGAGGTGGGGGTCCACCACAAGTCCTCTGGATGGCAAGCTGGTGCCTTGCTGCCACTGAATGTACCTTCCTCCGTTGGTCGTTCCACCTCTTCCTGATGTTGTCCCTTGTGCTTGGAAGCTGTCCCACGGAGTTCACCCTGTCCATGATCCTCCGCCATAGCTCCATCTTCCTGGCAATGTATATTTGCTGTACCTGTGCTCCAAACAGCTGTGGCTCTACCCAGACTATTTCCTCCACCATTACCCTTAACTCCTCATCAGTGAAACGGGGATGCCTTAGTGGGGACATGGGTGTTGTGTGGTGTGTGTTGTGCGTTGGGTGTTGAGCAATGTGGTGGGGTGTGGCTTGTGGGTGCGTGATGGATGAATGGGTGTTTGTGGTATGCGTGTGTAGTTGTCTCTGTGATTTTTGTGTCTGTCTCATGGCAATTTTTGGTGATCGTAAAGGATTGTGGGTAATGAGAGTGTGTGTTTTATAGTGGGTGGTATGTGTATGAATGTCAGGTGTATGATTTTCGTTTTGGACAATGTTGTGGTGTTTCGTATTTGGGTGGCCATTCTGAGCGTGCCAGTGTGTACCACCAATGGTTTACCACCATTGAATGTCCGCCGTGGAGATTCGTGGGTCATAATGTGGTGGCTGTCGTTTTGTTGGTGTAATGGTATGGGTATTCGTACCGACATTTAAACACTGACCTTTGGGCTGGCAGATATGTGTTTGTGGCAGTATTCTGTTGGTTTGGTGTGTGTGTCTCATAATATGGTGAACAAATGTTTGCCACCGTGACAGTATGTTGTTGGCCGTCATCACAACGGTAAGCGGGATTTACCGCCAATGTCATGATGAGGGCCTATATGTGATAAATGTGTGATAAATGGTGGCAAGGCAATCTTCTTTAGAGACCCCAGAGGGATGTGAGACAGGCTAGAGATACACACAACTAGTACAGACAGCACTAAACCCCCAATCCCTCCATCAACAGAGCATCACAGAAAACTTTCAATCAGGCAGTGTGGGTTCAAATGGCCAATCAGGGCTGAAAGAGAGGCAGCAATGGCAACAGAGAGTGTAAATCTAAATATGAGATCACCATTAAGCATTCAAGAGATATCACCTAACTCCACCAGCCCAGACTCATGCATTGAACTTTCCCTTCCAGATGAGCTCTCCTCAGCTGGCTCCCTGCATGCCCAACACTGCTCCTGCATGTTGGTGCGGAAGCCAGCAGCTTCATTCTCCCTTCTGCCCATGATATGACCTGCATATCCTACCACTGCATCCATTACATTTGTCTTATCTTGGTGTTTGTCTTACATTGGTCCTTGGTGAGATGGGGACAAGCCTATAATGATGGGAGGCACTTGCATACCTCCCCCATAGCAACTTTCTCTCCCCATGCTAGAGCCCTCTTCAGGAAGCTCACGAAATTTAGTGTGGGGAGCATTTCTCATGTCTCAGTCAGACTTGATCTCCCCGGGGACCGCACTTCTCTTTGTTGTTCACAGGTCCCATTGGGCCAGTTTCAATAATGTTAGTCTCCTTTTGTTACTGGTGGTGCCTCTATCACCAGGATGGTGCTCTTCAGGCCTCCTGACCTTCATATATCTCTCACTTCCCTGGAACCTTTTTTGTTGACTGCCCCTCCCCCTTTGATGAGGGAGAGACCAAGGCCTGCCTCCAGCCTTTTAGCAATGCATGCTCAGAACCAGTCCTCTGCCTGGCACATGCTCAGCCCAGGTTTCACTTCCAGCACCCCACAATTTTCAAGATTAATAGCCTCCTAAGGTTACTTGCAGGGCACCCTGGGAGAAAAAGTCAGGGGGTCGCTCTCTGATGTGGGTTACTAGTCTGCAAGTTCAGTCCTCAAATGTTCCAGGGGAACACCTCTCCTGCTTTGTCCTCCCAGCAGACTAATTTCTTTACTTTCCAACAGAGGGTGCAAAGGGGCAGTGTCATTGGTCCTAAAGAAGTGTATCCACAGAGTCTCATTAATTAGAGGTTCTGATGCTTCAGCATCTAATGCATGGGCATAGACTTTCGTTATCTTCTCTCTTTCTCCCTTGAGCAGACATTTTTAAGTGGGAGTGGAAAGTTCCAGAAGCTATGCATCACTACCCAAAACTGGAAGACATGACATCACTTCAACCCTATTGCAACCCTCCTGCACAGCACTTTGGATCATCCACCATAGGGACTTCAAATGGTCCCCTGAAGACCTTTTCTGAGTGCCTAAACCACAGGCCTAATATCCACAGCTCTTCCCCAAAAACTTTAAATGTGGAGCCCCTCCTGGGATTGGCCCTATATGTCTGAACTTCTCCCCTTTGATCTCCTTGGGATAACCCTTCCCAGACCTTGTGCAGTGTTAAAGTAGTTAGCTCATGCAGATTCCGCATCCACCCTTTACGGATCAATCACTGGTAAAATGCCCTGTTCTGTAATGCTCTTGCTAGCCAGTAGAGTAGTTAGGCTGGCCTGGCAAGGACAACAAAAGTCAGAAATTTAATTATGAACCGAGCAAGAGAAATATGATAAATCTTGTAGTGCCAAAAGGAGTGCAGCAAGAGAACGTAACATTAAATCAGCACTCTGGACCCATATTTACCATACGAGTGGTTTGTCACCTGAGTCTCTAGACCTAACAATGGCCAAACTGTACCTTAATGCAGATTTTACCCATAATGTCCAATACAATAAAACACCCACCCTTTTCAGTGAAGCACTACAGAATTTTACTATGAATATGCACGTACATTAGCACCAATCTCTGAGAGTCCATTCTGCGACAGACTACTTGTGTGTAGATACTGGGCTGAGCTGGAAACTAGTTTAGCTCATTCAGCATGCACACATGTGCAGGTGGCCGTGTGTGTGTGTGCATCTGTTTATGTGCATCCACCTCAGAGCCTCTTACCACAGCTGGGAAGCAGTGGTCCTTGTTTTAAAAGGTGGATACTGGCTGCTAACACTCTCAGTCCATTTTTCAATGAGTGAGACTCAGTTAGTGAGAATCACTCATGGAAAAAGTCCAAAATACAGGTTGTCTAAAGAAGCATGATTTGTGAATTCTCTAATCTTGTGGGGCTGCTATACGGCTAAAATGTCTGACAAGGACTCCTGAATTCTAAATGTGGTATGATCTTGCTTCATGGTCAATAGACAGATGTAAGAATTGCTTTGAAATGGTGGGCTCAACAAAAGTAGACACCCCTCCACAGCTCCACCCCCTTGATGTTGAGGAGGAGTTTCCCCTTATAGCAAGTTTAATTGAATGAAGAGCAGCTTCTACTCTGACTTATATATATATTTTTTTAATGTATTTTTAATTAAAGGCTACATTCATTTCATACCAGACCGGTTCTCAAAATGAATGCACGTCTTTAAAAGAAAGAAAAAAATAACATGATTTAATTCAGTATTCATAGACATACAAGACAACCAAATGGATTATTGAGATATTGAAATCTTCTGTACTTTATCTGTAGTTAGAATTATTCTGTTACAGATAAAAAATAAAGCTCCAGAACTCTTTCTTAGTTTACCCCAAATTGAATAGCAAAATGAAGCAGATCTAGGAATCTATATATATATATATATATATATATATATATATATATATATATATATATTATTCACACACAAATTCAGTTGATGATTTCAGTCTAGGAAAATGTAAATAATTAAAGTTCCTATATATTAGAGAAGCATTGGGGTGAATTTATCACCAGCTATTTGATCCAATATGTTATATTATGATATAATATTGTCCATATTATTGATGGATATATGTCTTTTGGTGCTAGAAAACATTATCTAAATGAATTAGATCATCAAAATCAACTTGTCTCCAGTTTCCTTTATTTAATCATTTTCAACATCATAAACTACAACAAAGGCCCTTGTATGAAGGTAAAACCAAAAACATGTTTTTGTTAGCTTTTCAGTGATTCAACCTAACGTCATTCACCTCTTGTCATATTACAAATACTGTCCGAGTTTTGCAAATTTTAACTGAGGTGCAAATTAGCATCATGTTAGATATAATAAGGATATGCTACTTTATTTACTCCTTTCCCTTGTGCTATGGTCACTGCTCTTTTTGTGCTGCAAAAGTCACGGTTAGAATTTTGGCTTCAATAAAGGAGCAAATAGAACACATATACCATATGTAATATGATGATAAATGGTACTTAAGTTCAAACAATCGCTTCTTGAGCAGTTTCATTTAATTATGCCCAGTTGTCCTCTTATCTTCACAAGGAGTATGCCATATACATTCGTTTTTCATATTGTATACTCCATCAGACCTTGTTCAAGACAATACGTTTTTAGCACTCAATGGAGATCTTCGTTTTGCTGTATTTCATTATATAATTGTTTGAGTTTTCCCATTGAATCCTGCGAAGAAACATACCATGCAACAGAACTCCATGTATTTTATCCTTATTCACTAGTTAGCTACATTCTGTGACCGGCATGAAGCCATATTAGTATGTGTTTCGTATCCCTCTTTGTTGTGAACCAATCAAGATCAATGCTCTTGGAATACCTTTACGAGACAAGAACGTTAGTTCTCAGGCAGTTAAATAAAAGAAACTAAGGGGCATATTTACAAGCCCCTTATGCCACCTTAGCACGGACATAGTGTCATTTTTTTACGCTAAGGTGTCTTTTCTGCTAAGCCATACAGTATTTACAAAGTGGTGCAATGCTTGCATTGCACCACTTTGTAACCACTTGCTCTACTTTATGCCTACATCAGGCATAATGTGTGCCAGGAGGGCATTCCAGCGCAGGGAGCCCTGAAAAAATGGTGCAGTGAAATTTACAACATTTCACTGCGCCATTTGTTCTTTCATTTTTAATGCCTGCTCAGACCAGGCATTAAAATGACGCTCCCATTATATTCAATAGGCCTCTCTGTGCTTTGGTGCACTAGCAAAAATGTGTTTTTATACTAGTGAAGCAAAGCACCACAATAGCATCAAAAATGTTGACTCTAGTGTGCTAACGACAGCCACTGTTCGCCATATTGTAAATAAGGCGCATACATGGTGTTGTCAAGTTCCAGTTGGGGGGTACAAGAAAAGTGGCGGATCATCTATGGTGCGCCTGTAGGAGGCTGGCCTGGTTTGTAGTGGGTACCTTGGGTACTTACACCTTATACAGGTCCAGTTATCCCTTATTAGTGAAGTAGTAGTGTTCTAGCAGATTTGACTGATAGAGGTAGCTATAGCAGAGCAGCTTAGGCTGAACTAGGAGACACGCAAAGCTCCTGCAATACCACTTATAGTCACACAGTACTTATACACAAGTAAAAACAATACTCAGTGTTAACAAAAATAAAGGTATTTATTTGGGTGACACAGTACCAAAAATATCTTAGAGACAATACTCCTTCTGTAGGTAAGTATTATACACAATGTATACACTAGACATCAAAATTAGACAAGTAAATAGTCATAGAACAATGCAAACAGTAGGAAATCCTACAGAATGCAAAGGGAGATAATAGGTCTAGGGGCAACACAAACCATATACTAAGTAAGTGGAATGTGAATCACAAATTCCC
The DNA here is from genome assembly GCF_031143425.1 of Pleurodeles waltl. Classification (NCBI taxonomy): domain Eukaryota; kingdom Metazoa; phylum Chordata; class Amphibia; order Caudata; family Salamandridae; genus Pleurodeles; species Pleurodeles waltl. Next base: position 775,084,502 of record NC_090436.1, read on the forward strand.
CCCTAGACAAGTGTACTGTGTTGCAGAATTGCTGGGAGAGTAAGAATACAATAAAGGTAATTAAATTACCCCACCCCAGAGCCCAGAAAAGCAGGAGTAAAGTACTGCAAGTTTCCTTAGGACACACTACACCACGTTTTGGGGATATTGCAGCAGCCAACCAAGTCTGCGAAGAACAACTGCTGGATTTTTGGACCTGAAGACCTGCAAAGGAAGGGGACCAAGTTCAGAAGTCGAAAGAGGTTCCAGGAAGGACAGGAGCCCCTGCCAACCCAGAAGAGGGTGCAAAAGAAGAGTCCCCAGTTAGTCAGAGACTGCAGAAATGCACCCTAGGAAGATGCCAGTGGGTTCCTGCATGATGCAAAAGAAGTCCCACCACGTGAAGATTGTTGCAGCTGAGATTTTCTGTTGGAAGGCGCCAACAAGCTTTGGCTGCAACAAAAGTGCATTTTGCATCAAAATGTCGCTAGATGGACCCAGGAGGGACCTGGGGGCCTCAACTCTGTGTAAGGAGGAAGAGGGGGCTCTAAGCATTTTAGAGATCCCTCAGGATGCCAGCCAGCACCCCTGGGAGTCACAGGATCTGGGTTCAAAGGAGGTGCAAAACACGGTCGATGCAGCACAACAAAAGAAGGTCTCACGCTGCCGGAGAACAATTCAGCGAGTTGAGTATCTCAGGAAGGAGTGTTGGGGACTTGGGCCAGGCTGTGCATGAAGGAATTTTGCAAAGAGTGCACAGAGGCCTCTGGAGGCAAAGAAGACGCAGTACACAGGGGTACCACCACTCTCGGGGAAGGCAAGGTCTTACCTCCTCAAAATTGCGTTAGCAGGACCTAAGGACAGTCTATGTCAAAGATGTCAACCCTCTGTGTCCTTAGGAGCAGGTTCGTCACTGTGAGAGGAGTCCCAGGGTACCGCCCATTGTCTTGGAAAGTGCCTGCTTGGAGCAGGGGAGTGACTATGTCACTCCACAGGAGATTTCTTTGGCCTTTCTGGTGCAGGATGAAGACAGGGAGTCCCCAGAGCATGCACACCATGGAAACTGTTGCAGTTGCTGACTTGGAGCTGAGGTTGCTGAAGAAAAATGTCTCTTGTAGACACTTTGTTGCATTTACAGCGTTTTCTCGTGGAGCAGGCTGAGGTTGATCCGAGGTCAGAAGAGTCTGAAGTTGTTGCAGAGGATTCCTGAAGGAAACTTGTAAGCAGAATCTGAAGAGAATCCACAGGAGAAACTCTGAATAGCCCCGAGAGGGGGATTGGCTACCTTATCAGCTAAGGACATATCAGGAGGGGTCTCTGACATCACCTGCTGTCACTGGCCACTCAGATCCCTCCAGAGTGCCCCCACACCTTGCAAACCAAGATGGCTGAAGTCTGGGACACACTGGAGGAGCTCTGAGCGCCACCCCTGGGGTGGTGATGGACAGGGGAGTGGTCACTCCCCTTTCTTTTGTCCAGTTTCCCACCAGAGCAGGGAAGAAGGGGTCCCTGAACTGGTGTGGACTGGTTTATGCAAGGAGGGCACATCTGTGCCCTTCAAAGCATTTCCAGAGGCTGGGGAGGCTACCCCTCTTCAGCCTGTAACACCTATTTCCAAAGGGAGAGGGTGTAACACCCTGTTCTCAGGGGAAATGCTTTGTTCTGCCTTCCTGGGACTGGGCTACCCAGACCCCAGGAGGGCAGAACCCTGTCTGTGAGGTGGCAGCAGCTGTAGCTGCAGGGCAAGCCTCAGAGAACTGGTTTGGCAGTACTGGGGCTCCATGATGGAGCCCCCAGGATGCATGGAATTGTCTCCCCAATACCAGATTTGGAATGAGGGGACAATCCCATGATCTTAGGCATGTTACGTGGCCATATTTGGAGTTACCATTGTGAAGCTACATATGGGTATTGACCTATATGTAGTGCACACGTGTAATGGTGTCCCCGCACTCACAATGTCCGGGGAAATAGCCCTGAACTAGGTGGGGCACCTTTGCTAGTGCAAGGGTGCCCTCACACTTAGTAACTTTGCACCTAACCTTCAGCAAGTGAAGGTTAGAAATATAGGTGACATAAGTTACTTAAGTGCAGTGAAAATGGCTGTGAAATAATGTGTGCATTATTTCACACAGGCTGCAATGGCAGGCCTGTTCAAGGGTTTGTCTGAGCTCCTTATGGGTGGCAAAAGAAATGCTGCAGCCCATATGGATCTCCTGGAACCCCAATGCCCTGGGTACCTAGGTACCATATACTAGGGACTTATAAGGGGGGTCCAGTATGCCAATTGAAATTGGTAAATGTAGTCACTGGCCTACAGTGACAAACTTAAAAGCAGAGAGAGCATAAGCACTGAGGTTCTGATTAGTAGAGCCTCAGTGACACAGGCACTACTCAGGCATACACATTAGGTGACAAACTATGAGCACTAGGGTCCTGGCTAGCAGGATCCCAGTGAGACAGAAAAAACACACTGACATATAGGTTTTTATCTATGAGCACTGGGGTCCTGGCTAGCAGGATCCCAGTGACACAGTAAAAACACACTGACACACTCACAAACAGGCCAAAAGTGGGGGTAACCATGATAGAAAGAGGCTACTTTCCTACAGCGCCACTCTTGTAAATATGCCTCTAAGTATTTATCCCCACCAGGATGCTCTTACAGGGGATAACAGATGGGTAAAAATGTACAGCAAACCCATACATTGCACACACATACATTTGAACAACTAGCTGTGTAAGGGAGCATGAAGAATTTTACAAATATGGAAGACACATAATACTATTATTTTTATGTGCATTTGAAGGCTACTGTATTACACAAAAGCGGTCATGATGCAAAAACTGTTGTTGTGCTACAGGACCGCAAATCCCTTTCCGCATATCCATTATTCAGAATCGTAATAATGTAAAACACTGTCAATTTCATATCAGCAAACTTCTGAAAAGTGATAAAAGTTTGTGATGCTGTGCCAAAGGTGAAAAAGTAGCAGGAGTGAAAAGACCCAATTCAATCAAGGTTACCAAAATAATTTGGAAGAAATTACCTGCAAACAGAACAAACGTACCTCCAGCATTTAATGAAAGGGCATTAGTCGAAGAATTATACGATGGTTGTTTCAACCTGTATTCGACAATACTGAAAAAGTGAAAACTGAAACTCAAGGAAGACAAACGTTGCTAGTGCTGTAAATCACCCAGTGCATATGAAATTAACAACAACCGATTTAAGAAAGGGATTGTAAAGATTATTATAGAGCAACCAAAACTGATTTCAACAACTAAAATAGAAGGCATGTCTAAATTTGGAGGATCGGAAAACAGATCTCTCAAAACTTGCAATTTTTTCACAAATTTTGTATATGAATAAAACCTTTATTGATGAATTCAACAATACTAACAGTAAATGCTTGACATTTTATGATTTATCGTTAATATCTACTTTCACAATCTTTATTATGGTATTAAACACCTATATCGAGGAAACATTTTTAGGGTCGAGAGCGCAAACGCTCTTTTCCTGTTGTAATCTCTCTCTGGTTTTTTTACCATGCCCCTGTCATGCCCATCACTTTCGTTGGTTCGTGGGCTTGGCTTTTAAAATTCGCTTGATTTCATTAGTGAAAGACATACATACTTCCTGCCTTTTCCGGTGTTTAGTCCTCCTCGACAGCACTGCTAAACTACTGAAAACATACAATGCTCCATGTTTTCTGTATGATTTCCGGACTACTTTTTCTCTTTATTTCGTAGGCAGCGTGATCTCACTGGGCACTAATCAAGTGCTTTTCATGACTACTAGTTTATTTCTATTGTTTATCCAAGTGCTCCTTCACGAATTCAAGGTTATACACAGCGCACTTGTGCTTGTTTTTTTATTTTTATTATTACTTTGGAAAGGCAAAACAGGCCCGTTTGTTTTGTTCTGATTAGTCACCTTCACACTCATGGCATGGCGCTTTAAATCGGCAGCCTTATGTGAAATTGTATTACATTTCATTTTCAGTTTATGTGGCAAGAAAAGTTCGGTGAAGAGTTTACAGCGCTAATAGCTCTGGCTTGTTAATAGACATGTTTTTAAATGTATCCCTTCTAGCTCCCTTCGGCTCACATTCCTTTGCCTTTCTTTTCCCATTTTATGCATTGTATCCGAGCTAATCCGTCTATTGTTGATCTTATTTTTGACTTGTGGAATGAATGTTTTTTTAGGATCATTAGGTATTTATTTTACAGGGCCTTTATTCCCATATTTGCGTTTTAATGTGCATTCATTTATCACAAATATATACACACCTGTATGTACTAAAGACCTTTCATTGCTCATGTTTGATGCACATTGGAGTCGGGAACAGAGGCTTTTGTAGTGACCATTTTAGGCTCTTCCCTGCCCTGGTCACAGGCAGATAGGGAAAAGGGCATGGTATATATCCAATTAAAGATCAGTTCCGCAGCCTATAGACTGTACACATCTTGATAAATATATATGTTTTTAGTAAACGAAGAACTAGGCTCTGCACAATGGCCAGAGAACAGATCAATTCATCTTAGTTTACCACTTAGGAGACCACTGCAAGGGCTGAGACTGGGACACCTCGTAAAATGTTTTTAAACGTTATTTCCAACGTTAGCATTCATGGTAAAAATACCAAAGGTCCATTGGAGCTGGCTTGTTCATTAAAATTTTAAATAACATTATCCATATTTATGCTGATATTTATCGTTATATTTATAGCGAAGTAGGCTCGTTCACGAATTCCAGTTCTGTACTACTTTTTAATCTCGTACAACAAGAATTGTGACTGCATTATTCATGTAAACTGTATGTTGGGGTACTCTACACGTTACTAGCTGCTGCTTCCATTCATGAAAATACCAGAAAAGTGTGGGAGCTTTGGGTCATATGCCGGTTAACATCTTTTCGATGAGGATTTTCACATTAATAATACTGTCTATTCAGATCACAGCTGACACAAACAGCATCAACATTTAATTTATAAATTGAGAAGGATCCTCACACAATTGCAGATTGACATTATACCGGCTGAACCACTGCAATACAATCTGAACAGCATCTCAGGAACAAGAGATTGAAAGCTGCACACTTTTCAATATGAAATGGTCGGGCCCTTCTTGGCCAGATGCGTCAGACCTTCAAGTCACTGACCTGTTTCATGCTATTACAACTATATGTTACCGACTTTGACCAATGCCAGGTGTATCACACCTTCAAGATTTTGCCTGTTATGCACCATCGCAACCCTGGATTACCAACCTTAATAAAAACCTCCACGTGATACAAAGTGTCCAAGAGGTGACACGATGGTGCTTTAAAAACCATTAGATATAAAAACTAATGAGTAGTGTTAAGACACCTTGACAACAATAGTGTCTGTGTATTACACGAAAACGTTATTTTATAGTCACAATAGGATTGTGTGATCAAAGCAAGACTAGGCTTACCTTCCAGTGCTCTCCATAAAGCTCAAAAATAAATTTATCTTTTCCTCTTCTTATATCCTCCAGGGAATCAAACTTCTTGATAAGCGGCGATCTCTCTTCGAGTTTCTCCAAGAGTCTTAACCCAGTATCAACAAAGCCACTTCTAAGGTAAACAGACTGTGGAATACCTTTTTGTCTGCACTCCAGCATGAAGCTCCATTCTTGCTTAATTCTGAAAGGTTAAGATGAAAGGAGTAAGTGTTAAATTTTTATAAACACTAGGTTTTGAATTTTCTTCTTTAGTCTTAGTCATTATCACCTCCTACCACTATCTCATCATAGTCTGTGCAGATTATGATACCTCTGCACCACGGAGGCATGCATGTGCCTAGACTCTCACCCTGATGTGTATTGAAACTCGCGAGAACTTGCACGCGTTCGCATTTTGAAAGGTGGAACACACTCATGGCGTCTTTATATTGTTGTTTAAAAGTGTGAAATTTGAGATCAAGGAAAGCTTAAACATAATTGGAATGCGCTGACTGTCATCAATATGAAGAGGTGCACAATGTGTGCAGCTTGCAACCACCTTCAAAACTTTTTGGCTTGGTAGGTATGTGTCTAACTTGTTCATAGCTACTTAAAAGAAGGCTTGGCTGCTCCATATGACCTAATAATGTTACCCTTCTAAATGACACAATAGAACGTCAGGAATCAATAACGTTCAGTGTTTTCTAAATGACCTCAAAACTTTAATATGGTTCTTATTCCTAAGGATATATATCAGTGTCTAATTTCATCTTGTTATCATCAGTGTATTGATTTAAGACTACTACATTTCTGCACAAGGTGTGTTCTATTAACATGAGTTGGTCCTGTAGTTGATATTGCTTCGCTGTAGAACACATCTTTGTTTCGAACTTATTGTTAACACTTATACTGATGATTGGCAGTAGAGGAAGCACAACCACCATAGGCATGTGTGTAAATCGTTGGGTGTGTGTGAGATTAGTTTTTGTGGAGAGGAGCTAACAAGGAGAGGGTGTACACGAAAAGAGTAAGTAGGGGAATCGTCTGGGGATAGAGGATGTGTGAGGATACTTTAGGGAAGACTTTTAATGAGACAGCCGATTGGGAGTGTGTGTTAAAGAGGGGCAACAAGTCAGAGAAAGATGCAGGACTGAGGGTGGGTGTTAGAGAATGGTGTTCAAAGAAGGTGAAACACTAGAGGTGAGATAGCTAGTTATTAGAAGGAAAAATAAAACTTAAAATAATAAGAGGCAAGTGAGGGGAGTAATGTGTGTAAGATGAGCTGGAGGAAAGTGACCGGAAGAGAGGGAAGCAGAGCAAGGTGTCAGAAGAGACAAGTGAAAAAGAAGAAGGTGTGAGATAGAAAAGTGAAAAAGGTGGACATGAAAGACTGAGAAAGAGTTTGAAACATGAGTGCTGGAAGCATGTTTGTGAGAAGAGGAAAGAGGTAGAATAGGCAGGCGTTCAAAGGCGAGGAGAGGAGGTTGGAAGAAGCTGGTGTGTGAAATAGCATGGAAGCAAGTACCAGGGAATCTGTTACCTCCTCCCCTAAACATTTAGCATCCATTTACAGCTTGCTTGCGAATCATATGGAGTGTATGATCCGGTTAGATGAGTCTGAGGAGGGCGATAGCCTTCTTACAGCCCACACTGATCTGTTCCAATCTTTAAAACAATTTTTCACTAAAGAGACTGTTAACAACTCCAATAAAAAACGCAATGCCCCTTGGTTCAATAATTCTTGCAGAACAGCACAACTAGCTCTCCTGGATGCAATCAAAGAAGGCCATGCTGCGACGCTGAGAATAGCCAGGGGCGCTTACAAGAAGGAATGCTCAAAGGCACGCAGAAGCTGGGAGGAGGCCAGATGGGCCACTATTCTGGTTTCAGCCTTATCTAATAATACTTCAAAGTTTTGGAAACTAATAGCTGATAATGACAGTGACTCCCCAGCCGCGCCTGGCTCTACAATCCTCTCAGCAACTTGGGTAGAGCATTTTGGGCAACTTTATGGAGGTCCACCAGAAGTTTCTCTGTGGCCCCCCAATGATTCAACAAACCAAGAGATCATTCCAATTTCTTTTTCTCTTTCCGAAAATAGAGCTGCAATAGACTCCCTGAAATGGGGGAAGGCTCCTGGCCCAGATAAAATTCCAGGTGATTTATATAAATCTAGACCTGATATATGGGCTCCCTACCTCAATTTTATCTGCAATGCTATTGCAGCAGGCGCACCAGTTCCATCTACTTGGAAAGGGGCTGAAATTGTACCGATCTTCAAAAAAGGAAATCCAAACATTCCGGCTAACTACCGTCCAATTAGTCTCCTCGATAACTTCCAAAAAATTTATGCGAAACATCTTCTGTCCCACCTTGAGGAATGGATTATAGAGTCTGAAGCCCTTTCTGATTTACAAGCGGGTTTCAGACCCGCAGTGAGCACAGTTGACCAAGCTCTAAGATTTATGTCAATAAAATGGAAGAATGTTGACCTGGGGGGGGTAACCTTTACGTGGTCTTTATAGACCTAAGAGCCGCATTTGACCTGATCCCCAGGAATCTGCTGTGGTCAACATTATTAAACATGGGAGTGCCATTTGGCCTCCTGAAACTCATAGCTCAGTTGCACCAAAATACCTTTGCCCAAATCAGGTGTGGACAGGGGGGCGAGCTGACTGACCCTGTAGCTATCAAAAAAGGAGTTAGACAAGGTTGTGTTTTGGCACCTACTCGTTTTCTGCTCTACATTAATAATTGCATCCACTACCTAGAGAACTGCATAAATGATTCTCCGAAACTAGGTGGGGAAAAAATCCCCTGCCTGCTATATGCAGATGATACGATCCTACTATCAAAATCGCCAATGGGAATTCAACACCTGATTAACCAGTTCTGTGCTTATTGTAGTGATTATGGTTTAGATGTAAACATTAAGAAAACTAAATTTATGATATTCACTACCTCTAAAAAACGATTGCGTACTAATATTAAGATGAATTCGTCCCCATTGGAGAAAGTTGAAGAGTTTGATTATTTGGGTTTCAGATTATCTACATCAGGCAAATGGAAGGCAGCAATTGACAAAGGGGCTCTGATCATAAGCCAAAGAGGTGGGGCCTTAGTCCGCAGATCTAGAAAGGCTCCGAGCCCCCCTCTGAACATTCTTGCGGAGATTTATAATGTTCAAATCAGAGCAGCAGCCCTATATGGAGCGGAACTTTGGGGGTCCCATAAAAACCTGGACATTCTGCAAACTAAGGAAAATATTTTCCTTAGGCAGGTGTCCAGGCTAGGTACGGGCACTCCAATGACCCCTTTAAGGCTTGACCTTGGCTTAAATGGCATTAAAACCATAGCGGCCTTAAGACCCCTTACCTACTGGATTCGTCTATGGAAATCTGCTGAACTAGAACCATATAGGCTGGCTATAAGAGAGTTGATAGCCGCTCCCAAGGCATTGGAGAGAATCCCTTGGCTGAAAGAGATGAAAACTGCCTGGGACAAAATGGGTCTTTCCCATTATTGGAACCACCCGGATCAAATCCCTGATAAGGCTAGGATATTTGTTACGAGCAGATATTGGGAGAAAGTTAACGAAGATTCCCTGCACCAAAAGAGGGCGGGTAGGTTAACAATGGATTTTCTTCAAATTAAGCATGAACCCTGGGCTGAGAATTTCCTGAACCTCCCTATCCCCCCGTATGCACGCACTCTATACCTGCAGTTAAGATATGGTACATTGCCTACCAATGGTTTCACGGCCCATTGGTCTTCTAACATCGCTACAAATGATAGGTGTATTTTCTGTCAACATTGTAAAGAAACATCAGAGCATGTATTATTCTTCTGCCCTTTGTACAAGACACCAAGAAAGAGGTGGATTACCCCCCTCTGTAAAAACATGTTATTTCAGGATAGAGTAACTGCCATTAGAATCTGTACACATGATTTTTCTCCCAGGGTTGTCATTCCAGTTACCAAATACTTATCGGAGGCCTGGTAAATCCGTCGCAAGTTCATTGCACCCAAAGGCTCCTGAGTCATTTCTATACTAGTCTCTAGAAGGATTTTAATCTTCTCTTTTTATCCTTTTTGTATTGCTTTTAGTAGGAAATTTCCATTACAAATTTGTTGCCTTTTTTATGACTACCAAGACTGCACAAGCTTATATAGCCTTCCCATATAGTTTTTCTGTTGTTTTTTTTTGATTGGTACTCTGATAATGTTTCCTTTTAGTCCAATTAGACTATTTTCTGTCTTTTTTGTCTTCTGGCTGTGCACACTGGTCCTCCAGACAAAAAGTTCTACATTTTAGTTTTGAGCTCTGACCCCTTTTCTTATTATATCTATTTATGTTTTATTTTATTGTATTTATATATATGATGAAATGCTTTGTCCTGTTGTTCTTATTGTTACAATGTTTTGACGACTATTGGTTTTATATTGTTATTATGTTTTTAATACATTCTTTTTTCAAGTATGATTGTTATTACTATCTTAAATGGACTAGATTTCTAGTCCGAATGAACTTAATAAATAAAGTACCAGAGTGATGATTAAGGTGTCTATACAAGAAAAACTCATATTGCTCCTTCACATTGGTTGTCGAGATCCTTTCACTGGCTTTGGGGATGGAAAGGTAGAATAAAGTAAGACAGAGGGAAATGTAAAATATGAGTTACATGAGACATAGACGAGGGTATTTAAAAGGAGAAAAATGAGAGAGCAGGTTAAATGAGAGGAGGATCAGAGTGAGGCAATTGACAAAAACATGTGAGGGAAAGGAATGTAAAAGAAGATGATGAAAATCAAGACTTTTACAAAGAGGACAGAATAGAAAACAGGATAAATTAAAGTAAAAGGGAGGAACAAAAGGGTGACAGATGGGGGAGGAGAGAGAGGAAGAGATGATAGGATCAAAAAGGGTGAAATAGTGAGGACAATAAAGAGATGGGGAGAGGTACATTTTTGTGATTGCCTTCAGAAAAACTGTCTTGAAATGGCCCTTTTGGACTATGATCTTTCCCTCTATTTTTGTTGTTACCCTGAGTATGGAAGGTTTCGGTCCTGGTAAAGAAAGTGCTCCTGCCTACTTCTGCCTATCAGATTGAATGCACCACAATCAATGTGCCTGTATCTCAACATCAAAGCAGCAAAAACCTCTGCCAGTCTCTTTTGAGGTGTATTGCGCTGGCAGAACTGTATGTCTGATTCCAGTGCTGTTGACCAACATCAACATACTTCCAGGGAGAGGACAATAATAGACCAGGCTGCAAACTTAGCAGTGACACCACAGACCTGAGGAGTAACTTACTTATAATACCTTTCATTCTGATCTACACCATGCACTGCTGTCCAATGCTAAGACCTTCACAGAGCTTTCCTGGTTTATCTCTATACACCATGCACTGATATTCCAGTACTGTGACATTTATCAGTCTTGCTTGCATCATGCAAATACTGCTATCCTAGGTCTCAGACCTCCCGAGGGTTCTGAAATACACCTCAGTCCTGACCTGTAGCACACAACAATACAAGTACTGAAAAATTCACAAAACTATCATTATGCTCTAGTCTTCAGGAAATTAATCACCCAGTAAACTCTTATAATCCTCTGTGTGCATTGGAATGCGACCAGATGGGCATCTGCAGAAATGTTACAATACAGCTTCTACTTGGCTTGCATCATGTACTGATTTCCCAGTATTGAGATGTTAACATGGCTCTCACAACAGCTCCAGATTGGCATGCACCATGAAATTATGTCTTTTACTGACACTTTGACAGGGCTCTCAAAATGCACATCTGAACTGATCTGCACTAAACGCTACTGTCCCTGTACTGAGATATCTAAATAGCTCTCACAGTTCCTCCAATTTTCATTTTCATTATGCACTAGCATGGTCCCAGAGCTCTCATAAGGCACAGACATCTTGCTTTGCAACATTGCCTGCTGCCCTACTACTGAGACAGACATCAATAATTCAGACACTGCACCTCTATGGTCATCATGCACTGATATTCCAAGACTGAGGCAGTCACAAGTCTTGACCTGTCTTTACACTGATATCCCAAAACTGATAAATGCTGAGGACTCTTATGTCTCATCTCTATATTGGAATACGTATGCCTCACTGTTATAGCTAGCAACCTATTTTAAGATGCAACTCGATTTGTTGTCATTTTTCCTTCCTATTTTTCTCTTTCGATGATTTTTATTTGTGGTCTGGCACTATCTCATCATCTTTCTTCCAGCATATCACATATCTCCGGTTCATTTTTTTTCTCACTCACCCTGCTCCCTTAGCATTGCCTTCATTCCTATCAATATTTTCCTGTCACAATATATATACAAAATAATGACAGCATAGAAGTAGCATTGTATTAATCTTAAATGCATTTAGAAGACTTCCTCTCTCTCTCTCTCTCTTTCACACACACACACACACACACACACCCCACACAAACAATTGGCCTGCTTGTGTTAGTGTTTGGTTCCAAAATGAAGTGTGCTATATTTTGGCTTATTGGCACTTTGGTGTCACATTGGCAGTGCTATTGCAGTGCTATAGAAATGAACAACACAGCAGGAAGAAGCTGAATCAATCATATATCCATCCTTTGCCAAAATATTGTTCTGGGTTGGCCATAGCCATAGGCAAGGGAGATCTGTCATTGATGTGTGCAAATGCAGTCATCTCTAGAAAACGTTTTAGTGGAATTTTTGGTGAAGGTGTTGAAGCAATCCAAAGAAGTAATATTTGTTTACTTTTTATGCTAAGCACCCACAATGCGAGTCACTGCTGTAGGTTTAAGTGGACACACATCAAGTCAGCCTCCCCCCAGACTGTTGCACACAACTGCTGGTTTCCTGAACCCTCAGCTGAGATGATGTTGAAAGATAGAAGGATTGTGTGACAGCCTAGAAGAGTGCACAGAGCCTTCGATCGAAGGAGTTCAATGATCAGATTTACAGTTGTTAGCAGCACCTATGGTCCCTTGTGTGTGTGCAGAGCAGCTCAATCCCATCTTAAATGACTGGGATAAATGCACTAACTGAGGGTGCTATGGAAAATCTCCCCCCCCCAATACTGTTCAGGATGAACAGCACTTGTGGACTCTGTGTTGCAGGACCAGCAGATAATGGCAACAGTGAATGCTACAGATAGTGAATGTTACAGATAGTGAGAGCAGGATTCAATGGCAACAGCAAGGAAGGGCTGGGGGATGTTTGCAGGTGGGGTTAGGGCTTCTGAGCAGTAGGGGAATGGGCATAAATGAGCTAAAAACCCTGCCACCTGGCTTGTAATAATTGTTGTCTTTTGGGATGCCTGTACAACAAGCCATGCTATACCTCTGCCAGGGGCATCACTTCATTTGGGTGTTTGGGTCTAGGGGCCCTGAATTGAATCCACGATGTCTGTGTTGTTTTTTCTCGTTGTTCTGTTTTCACTAGGAGGTTTTAGCTTGATAATTTTAAGGATCAGGAACTGAAATATATGTAGTGACCAATTTAGCAAAAATGTAGCACATATGCACCCATAGGAATACTCCTTGAATGGGTGTGGATGTTCTACTTTTTTGTAAATCACACAAAAACATTGACAGTTGTTGGCGTGGAAAGCTGAACCAGTTTCAGATTACCAGGCATACTACTGCACCCATAGGTTGGAACGAATGTTTGCAAATAGTCTAACCACTGGCAATCGCACCAGGGGGCATTCCAAACCATAATTTTCACCCACTATGTCAGACTAGAGAGAGGGCCTGACTTAGGGTTTAGCAGATGGAGTAAAGGCAGACAGGGTGGTGGAGGACTTTAGGTCTGCCACTCTGCGTTTGCTCTGCCCCCCCCCAAATTTAGAGATGCCGACCGTCCCTGCAGCTAGTTCCTGTTAATGTAGGTACATTTTGACTGATGGCTCTGTGAAACACGGCTTTCAAAGTTTTCCAGAGATTTTTATTTTTTAAAACAAACACAGAAAAGTGGAAAATTTTACTTTTTGAAAAACATCAAATTAATGACCCCTATATCATATGAGTGTTTTACCATGGTGTGGGGTAATGTTTCTTTTTTTACTGTCCCTCACCACCAAACTACAGAAGATTGTGACAGACGGTTATAAAAAAAAAGCCATCTGACTGTCTACTATAAATAGTGCAGACAGTCAGATGTCTTTCCTCCGAGGGCCCCTTCTCCATTAGGCCATGGAGGAAGTTTTACACCAATGGAGAACATTGTGCTCCAAAGCATAAAACTTGCAGTATGCCTGACTCAAAATTGAGTGGGCAGTTCTTGAATTTGGCGGACAGGGTAATTCATCACCACTGTAATGGAGTACCTGTCCGACAAACTCTAAATCCACCCCAGAGGCTCATCTAAGGCAAATCAATACTAACGTTGCTCCTCGTGGAAAAACAACACGCTGAACCACAGTCTTCTCGCCTATTTACTCTGCACCCCACCACTTTCTTTGTTGGAAAAGGTAAGATTTACAACCCCCGAAACTCACTAACTAAACTGTGCCCCTGACTCTGTGTTAACAAACCTTAGTGAAAAACCTATTCTCTATCTAAGAGTTAAAACATTGGACATTGTCAGTGATTGTTTATATCCATGATATGAATCAAAGATTGAAGTCCCACAAAAACGAGTAGACTGTGTTTTGTAGCTCCCAAGTGGTTCTATGTGAGTGACACCTTTAGCCAGTCCTGGATTTTTAGCAAGCAAAATATTTTAAGATTTGCGTTTTAAAAATAACATACTTATGCACAAACTTAATGGGACAAGTAAAACTAAGGGGCTTATTTTCAAACTCTGAACAAGCTACAATCAGATTCAATTAACTTCACATCTGTATATGGGGTTGGGCACTTAGTTAAAGTAAAATCGTTTAGTCTCTTACTCTCTACTCACCGATTTATTAATATTAACACTGTAAGTATATGACATGCACATGCCCCATACCTGTGTTGGGCTATATTATTGATGCAGACTAAATGAATTCTGAGAACTATCCCTTCAGGACAACCATAAAGGTGGAGTGGCGGTACTCTAACCATAACATAACGATGAAATATATGTCATCTGACCACTTCTGCTCTTTCTCCTTCACGACTATGGCTACTTTCAAACTCAAAGATAGTCCCTGATCCGGGTCTGTAAATATTTATTTTCTGTAAATATACCCTAAATGCACCATGTCGGCTGACCAAGTCTTATTGGTAAAATTCACTTCATATGGGTGTGGTCTCGTACTTTGATGTCAATTGTGGATGCACTCCTAATAGAAGGATGTCCAAGTGCACAAAGAAAATACAAATTAGTTAAAATCGAAAAATCTTGTTTTTTCTGTGTTCTCTTTTTACAACGTCTTACATTTTAGTAATAATACAACTATTTTTATGAGTTTGTGTGTCTGAGCTTTTCTTATATCTTAACAGTGTGTGCACTTATTTATTCCTGCCTTACACTTAGCTCTAGTGGAGTTACGCCTTTGAGTTCAGCCTGTGCTACTTTTGATTAGGAAAATGGTTCTCCAAGAGGGCTCCTTAGCTCTACTTTTTTTGTAAATCCCTTTTTCTTCCTATTATGGGAGCGCATATAAAGCATTGCACTTCCACCTACTACCCGCTCCTGCACTCCCAAGGTGTATCTTTCAGACACAGTTAAAGTCAGAAATACTTCCACTGCCAGAAACCTCAATATAAACCAGCATGGGCAAAGCCAATATGCCTCACCTATTTAAGAGCAATTGGCTTTGGTAATGTGTTTTTGCAGTGTTGTATATCAGTGTTATAGACTGGGTGTGATGGAGTAGGGGGAGTAGAGTGTTGTAGAGTTGAGTAATGGGGAGTAGAGTTCAGTGGTTTAGTGGCAGAGAGTGCCAGAGAGGTGTGTGGTAGAGTTAGTGTCATAGAGTGTAGTATAGTGGAGTGTCGTGGAGTGGAGTGTTGTGGAGTGGAGTGCCATTGAGTGAAGTATTTTGGAGTGGGGCAGAAGAGGCTGGAGTGGATTTAGGGAGTGGGGTAGATTGGATTACAGTGGGGTGGACTGGTGATGAGTGATGTGGATTGAATTGAGTGGGGTGGATTCAATTGAGGTGGACTGGATCGGAGTGGGGTGGATAGGAGTGGGGGAACTAAATTGGGGTGGGGTGGATTGGAGTGGAGTACATTGGATTTGGCTGGATTTGTTGGATTGGATTGGTATGTGCTGGATTAGATCGAAATGGGGTGGATTGTAGTGGAGCAAACTGTTTTGGATTGGAGTGGGGCAGATTGTTTTAGATTGGGGTGGGCAGATTGTAGTAGGTGGATTGGTTTGGGTTGGAGTTGGCCAAATTGTTTTGGACTGGAGTGGGCTAGACTGTTTTGGACTGGAGAGGTGCACATTTATTTGGATTGGAGTGGGGCAGATTGTTTTGGATTAGATTGGAGCAGATTGTTTTGAAGTGAAGTGGGGCGGATTAGTGTGGGACAGATTAGACATAGGGGAAGGTTGTTTAGAATTGGATTGGGGTGAATTGTGGTGGATTGGATTGAATTGGAGTGGGGAAGATTGTCTTGTAATAGAAGGATGTCCAAACCCACAAAGAAAGTACAAATTAGTTAGAATTGAAAAAAAGAAAATTTCCTCTGTGTTCTCTTTTAACAACGTTACATTTTAGTAATAAAACAACTATTTTTATGAATTTGTGTGTCTGCAATTTTATTATATCTTTAACAGTTGCTGCACTTATTTATTTCTGCCGTACACATAGCTCTAGTGGAGTTACACATTTAAGTTCAGCCCGTGCTACTTTAGGATAAAAAAAATGGTTCTTCAAGAAGGCCTTCTATCTCTGCTTTTTCTGTAAATCCCTCTTTTTTGCTATTGTGGGAGCACATATAAAGCATTACACTGCCACCTACTCCCCATTCTTGCAGTGATAAGGTGTATCTTTCAGACACAATTAAGGAATGGGGCTGAGTGGAGTGTGGCAGATTGTTCTGGATTGGAGTGGGGCTGATTGGGGTGTGGCAGATTGGAGTGAGCAGATTGTTTCGATTGGAGTGGGACAGATTATAGTGGTGTGGATTAGAGTGGCGCAGATTGGAGTGGGGCAGAGTGCTTTGGATTGGAGTGGGGTGGATTAAAGTGAGGCAGATTGTTTTGGGCTGAAGGGGGCAGATTGTTTTGGATTGGAGTGGGGCAGATTGGAGTGGGGCAGGTTTTCTTGGATTGGAATGGAGGAGATTGGAGCGGGGCAGATTGGAGTGGGGCAGGTTTTCTTGGATTGGAATGGAGGAGATTGGAGTGGGCGGCTTGTTTTGGATTGGAGTGGGGCGGCTTGTTTTGGATTGAAGTGGGGCAGATTGCAATTGGGCAGATTTCTGTGGAGTGGGGAAGATTGTTTTGATTTGGAGTGGGACAGATTGGAATTGGGCAAGTTTGTTGTGGGGTGGGACAGATTGTTTTGGATGAAGGTGAGATAGATTGTTTTGGAATGGAGTGGGACAAATTGGAGTTGGGCAGATTGGAGTGGACCAGATTGAAGAGAGGTGCACTAGGGGAAATGGAGTGTGCTGTTTGGAGTGGACTGAATTGGGTTGAGTGGTTTGGATTAGATTGGGGTGAATTGGATTGGTGTGGGTGGGTTGGATTGAGTGGGGTGGATTGGTGGAGGTGAGGTGGGGTGGATTGGAGTTGGGAAGAATGGAGTGGAGTGGATTAGGGTGTACTGCCCGATTAGATGTTGAAGCATAATTTCAGAATTTACACATATGTTGCTTTGAAATATTTATAACAATCCTCATCATTTGAGAACATCACCCACAAGCAAAAACAAGCGAAAAATGAGTGCAAAGAGAGAAAAGAAGATTTGACAAAATAAAAGAAAGTTAATTACAGAAAATAAATCTTTGCGATTTTGCTTGTGCTGTCAGGCACACTTTTGCCAGTCACACACCTTCTGTTTGGTCCCTAGTCCACAGAGAGGAACGGAAATAATGCTGGGCCTGCAGTGACAAATTACGAGGCTGTAAAGAAGAGCGCCAGGCAAACCAACAAATGGTAAACAATAGGCTGGTTCCAAGCCCTTATTGATAACAACAGTGTCCCACAAGTGAGACACATGCACTAGCACATGCTCTCGCAGCCTTGACCCTAAAAAGAAGGACTGCCACTGGTGCAATTACAGTGGCCATGTTTACACTGTCACTGTCACACTGCATAGCTATGAAATAACTAATCTCTTTCATCAACTCAGTAAAACACCATTCGATAATAAGACTCCCAGAAACATTGTCTAAGAAACATCCTTGAGAAATGGAACTCACACACAGAAAGAAGAATAAGAGCCCTAATAATGGTAGATTTGACATCCAACTTCAACAATCAATACAACTGTAGACTTTACCTGGTCCCATAACAAATGAATATGTGATATACATCCCGCACAGAAAAAGGCTGTAAATGCAAGTCACATGATTGTAACTGTATACATATTGTAGCAAACTATGAAAAAATTAAGAACACATTACATTTTTCAATTAAGTATGTATTTCTAATCAAAGGTGCTGACTGCAGTGACAAACACAACTCTTGTTAAATAATCACATTTCTAGCACCCAATGTTTTACAAAGAACAAGGACGCACTAATAACATCCAAAACAATACCTTGAAGCAATAATTAGTCCCCCAATAAAACCAACATTGAAGGCTGTGCTAAACTGTATGTGTCACTGGGACCCTGCCAGCCAGGGCCCCAGTGCTCATAAGTGTGCCCTGTATGTGTTCCCTGTGTGATGACTACCTGTCTCACTGAGGCTCTGCTAACCAGAACCTCAGTGGTTATGCTCTCTCTGCTTTCTAAATTGTCACTAACAGGCTAGTGACCAATTTCACCAATTCACATTGGCATACTGGAACACCCTTATAATTCCCTAGTATATGGTACAAAGGGACCCAGGGTATTGGGGTTCCAGGAGATGCCTATGGGCTGCAGCATTTCTTTTGCCACCCATAAGAAGCTCTGACAATTCTTACACAGGCCTGCCACTGCAGCCTGAGTGAAATAACGTCCACGTTATTTCACAGCCATTTACCACTGCGCTTAAGTAACTTATAAGTCACCTATATGTCTAACCTTCACCTGGTGAAGGTTGGGTGCAAAGTTACTTAGTGTGTGGGCACCCTGGCACAAGCCAAGGTGCCCCCACATCGTTCAGGGCAAATTCCCCGGACTTTGTGAGTGCGGGGACACCATTACACGCGTGCACTATACATAGGTCACTACCTATGTATAGCGTCACAATAGTAACTCCGAACATGGCCATGTAACATGTCTAAGATCATGGAATTGTCACCCCAATGCCATTCTGGCGTTGGGGAGACAATTCCATGATCCCCTGAGTCTCTAGCACAGACCCGGGTACTGCCAAACTACCTTTCCCGGGGTTTCACTGCAGCTGCTGCTGCTGCCAACCCCTCAGACAGGTTTCTGCCCTCCTGGGGTCCAGCCAGGCCTGGCCCAGGAAGGCAGAACAAAGGACTTCCTCAGAGAGAGGGTGATACACCCTCTCCCTTTGGAAAAAGGTGTCAGGGCTGGGGAGGAGTAGCCTCCCCCAGCCTCTGGAAATGCTTTGATGGGCACAGATGGTGCTCATCTCTGCATAAGCCAGCCTACACCGGTTCAGGGATCCCCCAGCCCTGCTCTGGCACGAAACTGGACAAAGGAAAGGGGACTGACCACTCCCTTGACCTGCACCTCCCAGGGGAGGTGCCCAGAGCTCCTCCAGCGTGCCCCAGACCTCTGCCATCTTGGATTCAGAGGTGTAGTGGCACACTGGACTGCTCTGAGTGGCCAGGGCCAGCAGGTGACATCAGAGACTCCTTCTGATAGGCTCTTACCTGTGTTACTAGCCTATCCTCCTTCCTAGGTAGCCAAACCTCCTTTTCTGGCTATTTAGGGTCTCTGCTTTGGGGAATTCTTCAGATACCGAATGCAAGAGCTCATCAGAGTTCCTCTGCACTTCTCTCTTCACCTTCTGCCAAAGGATCGACCGCTGACTGCTCAGGACGCCTGCAAAACCGCAACAAAGTAGCAAAGACGACTACTGCAAACTTGTATCGCTGATCCTGCCGCTTTCTCGCCTGTTTCCTGGTGGTGCATGCTCTGGGGTAGCCTGCCTCCTTTCTGCACCAGGAGCTCTGAAGAAATCTCCCGTGGGTCGACGGAATCTTCCCCCTGCAACCGCAGGCAACAAAAGACTGCATCACCGGTCCTCTGGGTCCCCTCTCAGCACGACGAGCGTGGTCCCTGGAACTCAGCAACTCTGTCCAAGTGACTCCCACAGTCCAGTGACTCTTCAGTCCAAGTTTGGTGGAGGTAAGTCCTTGCCTCCCCACGCTAGACTGCATTGCTGGGTACCACGTGATTTGCAGCTGCTCCGGCTCCTGTGCACTCTTCCAGGATTTCCTTTGTGCACAGCCAAGCCTGGTTCCGCAACACTCTAACCTGCAGTGCACAACCTTCTGAGGTGTCCTCCAACGTTGTGGGACTCCCTTTTCTGACTTCGGGTGGCCTCCGGTTCAATCCTCTTCCAAGTGCCTGTTCTGGTACTTCTGCGGGTGCTGCCTGCTTCTGTGGGGGCTCCCTGACTTGCTGGGTGCCCCCTCTGTCTCCTCATCCAAGTGGCGACATCCTGGTCCCTCCTGGGCCACAGCAGCATCCAAAAACCCTAACCACAACCCTTGCAGCTAGCAAGGCTTGTTTGCGGTCTTTCTGCGTGGGAATACCTCTTCAAGCTTCTTCACGATGTGGGACATCCATCCTCCAAAGGGGAAGTTTCTAGCCCTCTTCGTTCTTGCAGAATCCACAGCTTCTACCATCCAGTGGCAGCTTCTTTGCACCCTCAACTGGCATTTCCTGGGCATATGCCCACTCTCGACATTGTCGCGACTCTTGGACTTGGTCCCCTTGTTCCACAGGTACTCAGGTCTGGAAATCCACTTTGGTTGCTTTGCTGGTGTTGGTCTTCCTTGCAGAAACCCCCTATCACGACGTCTGTGCTCTCTGGGGGTTATAGGTGCACTTTACACCTACTTTTCAGGGTCTTGGGGTGGGCTATTTTTCTAACACTCACTGTTTTCTTACAGTCCCAGCGACCCTCTACAAGCTCACATAGGTTTGGGGTCCATTCGTGGTTCGCATTCCACTTTTGGAGTATATGGTTTGTGTTGCCCCTATACCTATGTGCTCCTATTGCAATCTACTGTAACTTTACATTGCTTGCATTACTTCCTTTTGCTATTACTGCATATTTTTTGTATTGTGTACATATATCTTGTGTATATTTGGCATCCTCATACTGAGGGTACTCACTGAGATACTTTTGGCATATTGTCATAAAAATAAAGTACCTTTATTTTTAGTATATCTGTGTATTGTGTTTTCTTATGATATTGTGCATATGACACCAGTGGTATAGTAGGAGCTTTGCATGTCTCCTAGTTCAGCCTAAGCTGCTCTGCTATAGCTACCTTCTATCAGCCTAAGCTGCGAGAAACACCTCTTCCACACTAATAAGGGATAACTGGACCTGGTACAGAGTGTAAGTACCCCTTTGCACCCACTACAAGCCAGGCCAGCCTCCTACATTGGTTGTGCAGCGGTGGGATAAGTACTTGCAACTACTTACCACTTTGTCATTGTGTACTTTTCATAAGAGAATAATATACAAAACAAGTTCAGTGTATGTACACCTAACCAAAAAAGTTTTGCTTTTCTTCTCTTACCCTATCTTCTAAGTGCTGAAAAGTACTCCTAAACTTTCAAAAAGTTTCAAAAAGTTTGAAAAAGTTTTTTTCCCCTGTTCTTTAAAAAGTCCTGAAACTTTTTCCATCTTTTATCTGTCTCTAAACCTTTTTCTATCATGTCTGGTGTAGGAATTCCTCTTAATCTGGTCAGTACAACTTATGACCACCTTAACTTTAAGAGCCTAAGGAGTCTGCATTGATCAAGGTTTAGTGGTAGGAAAGAACCCTTCTAGAGAATTACTGTCTAATATGCTTATTGAGAATGATAAGGCCCAGGGTGGCACCTCATCTGAAAAGTTGATAGATAGCTCACACTCTGACTCAGGGGAGCCCCTTGAGAGAGTGTTGCAGGGTTCCCTTCCTAATATGCCCCTTAGCAGACCACCTAGCAATGCTGGTAGTAATAGAAGCTCCCATCATAGTAGGGATGTTTTTATTCCTGAAGCCAGGTTATTAGGGTGCCAACTGTTAGGGCCATTTTTCCCTCTGCTCATTCAAATCTTTCTTCTGTGTCAAAACATTCCCAACCCACCCACCCTGATGACAAGATGTTAGAAAGGGAACTCAATAAGTTGAGAGTGGAAGAGACCAGGCTGAAGCTTAAACAGCAACAGCTGGCTCTAGACAGGGAATCCATAGACTTAGAAAAAGTGAGACAGAGGTTGGGGTTAGGACCCCATGGTGGCAGCAGCAGTATTCCTGATAGCAATCCTGTGAGAGAGCATGATTCCAGGAATCTGCACAAGATAGTTCCCCCTTACAAGGAAGGGGATGACATTAACAAGTGGTTTGCTGCACTTGAGAGGGCCTGTATGGTACAGGGGGTCCCTCAAAGGCAGTGGGCTGCTATCCTATGGCTATCTTTCAGTGGAAAGGGTAGGGATAGTCTCCTTACTGTAAAGGAAAGTGATGCCAATAATTTTACATTTTTGAAGAATGCACTCTTGTATGGATTTGGCTTAACCACTGAACAATACAGGATTAAGTTCAGAGAAACCAGAAAAGAGTCCTCACAAGACTGGGTAGACTTTGTTGACTATTCAGTGAGGGCCTTGGAGGGGTGGTTACATGGCAGTAAAGTTTCTGACTATGAAAGCCTGTACAATCTAATCCTGAGAGAGCATATTCTGAATAACTGTGTGTCTGATTTGTTACACCAATATCTAGTGGACTCAAATCTGACCTCTCCCCAAGAATTGGGAAAAAAAGGCAGACAAATGGGTCAGAACAAGAGTGAACAGAAAAGTTCATACAGGGGGTGACAAGGATGGCAAGAAGAAGGATGGTAAGTCTTCAGACAAGGGTGGGGACAAATCTAAAAATGAGTCTTCATCAGGCCCACAAAAACACTCTGGTGGGGGTGGTGGGTCCAAATCCACTTCTAATCAAGTAAAGAAACCATGGTGCTATTTAGGTAAAGTAAAAGGCCATTGGACAATTGATGCCAGTTGTCCAAAGAACAGCACCAAGCCTCCCACTACCACAACCCCTACTGCAACCTCTAGTGCCCCTAGTAATTGCAGTGGTGGTGGTAGCAAACCTACTAATAGCCAATCCAAGGGAGTAGCTGGGCTCACTTTTGGTAACTTAGTTGGGGTTGGTCTTGCTAGGGAGACCACAGAGGCTGTGCTAGTCTCTGAAGGTGCCATTGATTTGGCCACCTTGGTTGCTTGTCCCCTTAATATGGATAAGTACAAGCAACTTCCCCTAATCAATGGTGTTGAGGTTCAGGCCTACAGGGACACAGGTGCCAGTGTTACCATGGTAATAGAGAAACTGGTACACCCTGAACAACACCTACTTGGTCACCAATACCAAGTGACAGACGCTCATAACAACACTCTTAGCCACCCCATGGCTGTTGTGAATCTCAACTGGGGGGAGGTTACTGGTCCAAAGAAAGTTGTGGTTGCCTCAGATTTACCTGTAGACTGTCTACTAGGGAATGATTTAGAGACATCAGCTTGGGCAGAAGTGGAGTTGGAGGCTCATGCAGCAATGCTGGGCATTCCTGGGCATATTTTTGCTTTGACAAGGGCTCAGGCCAAAAAGCAAAACGGACAGGTTTGACTTGGATCCTGGAACAATGGACCAAGTGCTCCCTAAAGCTAGGGTTAGTAAGGGTAAATCCCTACCCACTATCCCTCCCTCTACAGATGATTCAACTTCTGAGGAAGAAGAATTTCCCCCCTGTGCAGAACCTTCACCAGAGGAGCTGGCAGCAGACACTGCTGAGCTTTTGGGTGGAGGGGGGCCTGCCAGGGAGGCGCTGAGTGTGGCACAGCAATCCTGTCCCACATTAGAGGGTCTCAGACAGCAAGCTGTCAAACAGCAAAATGGGGATGTCAGTGACTCACATAGAGTTTACTGGCAGGACAACCTCTTGTACACAGAGGCAAGGGATCCAAAACCTGGAGCAGCCAGGAGATTGGTCATTCCCCTGCAGTACAGAGAGTTCCTCCTAACTCTGGCACATGACATTCCTTTGGCTGGACATTTGGGTCAGATTAAAACATGGGAAAGGCTTGTCCCCCTGTTTCACTGGCCTAGGATGTCAGAGGACACAAAAGACTTTTGTAAGTCCTGTGTGACCTGCCAAGCCAGTGGCAAGACTGGTGGCACTCCAAAGGCTCCCCTTATTCCACTGCCTGTGGTTGGGGTTCCCTTTGAAAGGGTAGGGGTTGACATAGTCGGCCCCCTTGACCCTCCTACTGCTTCAGGCAATAGGTTTATCTTGGTGGTAGTGGACCATGCCACAAGATATCCTAAAGCAATTCCTCTAAGGACCACTACAGCACCTGCAGTGGCAAAAGCCCTCCTGGGAATCTTTTCCAGGGTGGGTTTCCCAAAAGAGGTTGTATCAGACAGGGGTAGCAACTTTATGTCTGCATACTTGAAGGCCATGTGGAAGGAATGTGGTGTAACATACAAATTCACCACACCTTATCATCCACAAACAAATGGACTGGTAGAGAGGTTTAATAAAACTCTCAAAGGAATAATAATGGGACTCCCTGAAAAACTCAGGAGGAGATGGGATGTCCTGTTACCTTGCCTCCTTTTTGCTTACAGGGAGGTACCCCAGAAAGGAGTGGGCTTCAGCCCCTGTGTACTCCTCTTTGGGCACCCTGTAAGACGTCCCCTAACACTTGTAAAGGAGGGTTGGGAACAACCTTTAAAAGCTCCTAAGCAAGACATAGTGGACTATGTACTCGGCCTAAGATCCAGAATGGCTGAGTACATGAAAAAGGCCAGTAAAAACCTTCAGGCCAGCCAAGAGCTCCAAAAGCAATGGCATGACCAGAAGGCTGTTCTGATTCAGTACCAACCAGGACAGAAGGTGTGGGTATTGGAGCCTGTGGCCCCAAGAGCACTCCAAGACAAATGGAGTGGACCCCATCTCATTGTTGAAAAGAAGGGAGAGGTCACCTATTTGGTTGACCTGGGCACTGCCAGGAGTCCCCTTAGGGTACTCCATGTCAATCGCCTGAAACCCTACTATGACAGGGCTGATCTCACCCTGCTCATGGCAACAGATGAAGGACAGGAAGAAGAGAGTGACCCTCTCCCTGATCTCTTCTCTTCCACAGAACAAGATGCTCTAGTGGAAGGTGTAGTTTTGGCAGACTGTCTTACTACTGAGCAGAAAGACAACTGCATAAATCTCCTAGGTCAGTTTTCTGAACTCTTTTCTACTGTGCCAGGCATCATTTCTTGGTGTGAGCACACTGAAGTACTGGGTTTTTCAGAACCCAGTGGTGCCAGGGAACACACCCTAAGACTTCGAGTCCTTCCTGTTTCAGACTACAGAAACACAGAGTCTTCTTGGTGAAGTCAAAGATCTTGTTTATTGGCTGCAGCCAGTAACAGGTATCCTAGAAGTACAACACGTGTATATTCTCAGGAGACTGCTCCTCTTGCAAAGCTAACCTTCTCTTTTATACAAAATATTATGCTTTAGGCAAACATTCCTTATTTTACAGTTGACCATTCACATATTTTCATTACAAAGAAATAGCAGGTTTATGATGACAAGCCCATATTCCAGTTGGTCCAGCCCTCAATCAATTACCCGGCAAGGCTTAGTACTTTCATCAGATATCGACGGACCCCCAATATAAACGGGCACCTCCTCCTTGTAAAGCAAGTCATAAAGAAAGAAACAGGGACAGGTGTGTGTAAGATTAGGCATGGTTTGTGTGTGATGAAAGGTTTATGATGTGTTGTGCCTTGATACTAATCTCATTCGGCCACTGGGAAAGAAACTGGCCGAACAGGTTTGGCTTCAGGCAGTGGAGTCAGCTTGCCCAGGTCACAGAGGAGTCAGCAAAGATGTACGTGTCCTTCAGACTCGTTTTCAGCATTAGACATTGGCCTATGTGAGGGCAATCATAAAATGGCTGTCGTTTAAATGGAACACGAGGGTTCAGGACGGAAACTCTGATATTCGGGTGATTTCGTCACCCGAATATGAATACAATACTTGTGCATACTATTCTAATCATTCTCGGTCTGCTGATACCAAAATCGTTGTGATACGACGATGTTTATAACACGGGTCCAGAATTTTCAGTACCACAGACCCTCCTTTTGCCCTTAAATAGGCAATAACCTATACTCACGCTAATCTGAGTCCAGGTCTATATTCATAAAGTCGTTGAGATGCTGCTGTAGCATCATCCTATTACTTAGCTCGTCCCTTGATACAGGTTTCCTTACACACGATGTAGCACAGAGGCCACATATTGCAGGAGCACACTTTACACACAGACAGGACAGGAAAAGAATGGCTAAGATCATCCCAATGACTACCAGAGTCTTCCATCCCCAGGCGGATATCAGCTCCCAGAACCACCCCATCAATGACCAATCTCCTTTATCCACGTGAATAGATTCGGAGATCTTATGCAGTTTGGAAATGGCCTGGTAGACTGTCGGAGCGTTATCTGGGATGAAAACACAGCAACTTGATTGGATCACTTTACATACCCCACCTCGGTCTGCAAGTATGACGTCTAATGCGACCCTGTTCTGAAGAGTCATAAGACGATCCGACTGGAGCTCAGCAGTCAAATTACCAAGGGCACCGGCGGTTTCAACTACCGTGGATTCAACCACCCTTGTCAATTGCCTTATGTTCCTGCTGTTAACCATAGGGCCCCAAAACGGCAGAAAACCCTTTGCGAAATCTCCAAATTTTTGTCCTGTAGTGTCTTCTTTACTTATGACACCTCTAACTATCCTTGTCTTATGGTAATCTGCCGCGGCCGTGTAGGTGGAAGGTAACAGGAACGAAACAAAACATGTGCCTGAGAAGTCAGGAGGCAACCATGTATAGGCTCTATTATGGCAGATGAAATAGTTACCCTTAGCTGCTAAGAACGAAGGAGTAGTCTGAGACGCGAAAACATATGTTTCAGTGCAGATACTTTTCCCTAACTGAGCTCTGGGATTCTTCCCATTACCTTGCAGACATAGGTGACCCTGATGGGGTACAATCCAAATCGGGGAGGATCTCTTTGTTCGCTGGTTCCCACTCAGAGTAACTCCATATCCTGTTACGTTCCATCCAATAAATGCTAGTGTCTCATCTCTCTGGATAGTCTCATAGGAAATATCTTCCCTAATCATATCTACTATACCCTTAGCTAGAGCACTATTCTTAGGATTATCTTTCACAGAACGTAGGGGGTTGGCTTCATACGCGTATATGAACACCGTTCTATATGCCCACACAGAACCATTATGGCTGAAAGGCAGGACCAGATAAGGGATACCTTTATCAGTAGTATGAGGCATAAGACCACACACCCAGCAGTTAGTTGTGTTCACTACTAATTGGTGTTGGTGTAGAAGCTGAATGAATGAATTGTTGACAAACTCTAATCTTCTGGCAGACTCGTGTTCAGGCAGGGGGTGAAAAGAATGCAAAGAAACAGTAGAAGGAGGTATGGGCTGTGTAATGGGTGCAAATGTCACTTGAAAAGAGAATAAAACATATCCTATTAAAAACGTCATTACACTAAGCAACATGAAAATACATAATATCAAAAATTGTTTCTTTGTCATTATTATACCCATTCTGGCTTTAAAGTCCATCTGTCTGGCAGGTTTCTCATTCTTGAAAAACTCCATCCTCTCTAATTGCTGCTCGTGGTGGTAGGGTGTTCTATGCTAGGGAATGCTTCTGTCAGTCCAGGGCAACTCCCTTAGACCGACCAGAACTGTCGACCTAACGTCTTCAGCTGCACTCCAAAGACTTGGGCAACCACGACCCTACAGCTGAACCCGGATGGCGGTTCGAAAAGAAAAAAAAAATAAAAATAAGAAAGTTTCTCAGATGAGAGAGCTGCACTTTCAAAAAAAAGAAATAGCAAAGGAACGGGAAAAAAATTATTTGTCCTTAGTTCTTGGTCTTAAATTATAACAGCTTTTTCCAGGTACTGTCTGGTTCTGGAACAAGAGTTCAGGCTCTGTAGTGTTCAATCGAATTGACGGTGGCACAGCTCCTTGCAAATTATTGTCACTTTCTCGTTCAGAAATTGTTCCTTTTACACGTGCATCGCTAAATGGCAAAAAACGAGGCACAATCTCAGTCTCAGAGTCAGCGATCCCCTCCTGGACCCACCGGTCGTACGGTAGAGGAAAAGGGACTCTCTTGCAGTGTACGCCGTGGATCCTGTTCTTTTTCCCTTCCACTCGAACAGCTGATCTTGTTGAGAGAAGGACGAGGTAAGGGCCGGTCCAACGGGGCTGGTTATTCTTTGTCCGCTGGAAGTTCTTGGCCAGTACCCATGATCCAGGATCGATAAGATGTCCTGGAGCTTCAGAGACCTGAGGCAGAGTATCGTGAACCTGTTGGTGTAGAACACGCAATTTAGCCGTCAATTCATACAAATAATCAAGCAGTACAGGGTGTTCGATCTCACTGAATTTTGTTGGTCTTGGCACTCCCCATATGTTGGCCGGGCGGCCAAACACAATTTCATAGGGACTAAGTCCCACTCGCGAATGCACAGTCATTCTTGTTGATAGGAGTGCTAGAGGCAGAGCGTCAGGCCATTTAAGACCAGAGCTCGCTTGTATCTTTGCCAACTTCAGTTTTAGCGTGCCATTATAGCACTCTACTAGTCCAGCTGATTGGGGGTGATTTGCAGCGTGGAATTTTTGCTGGATACCTAGCCTTTCACATACTCTTTTCATTACTCGACCCACAAATTCACTCCCATTATCACTCCAGACCATTCTCGGCATTCCAAACCTAGGGAAGAATTCTTTGGCAAGGGCTTTAGCTGTGGATAAGGCAGTGTTGTCTTTTAAGGGATATGCTTCTACCCATCTTGAAAAGGCACAAACAACAACGAGTACGTATTTCAGAGTGTTGCACCTTTCCATGTGGATGAAATCTAGCTTCAAAACCTCGAACGGATACGTTGGAGGTGCAAAATGACCAGCTGGAGTTGGGGTTCCCCTACCAGGATTGTATTTCAGACACACCAGGCAATTCTTGACCACATTCTCTGCACATTTAGGAATTCCAGCATTTTGCCATACTGGAGCCAACAACTTACAAATCCCTTTCACACTGATTTGGGCCATTCCATGAGCCATTGTCACCACTGCAAGCACATACGCATCGGGTAACAACCATCGCTGATGTTCTGACAAGTCAACCCAACAACCAATTTCATCCAATTTACCCGTACTTTCTTTCCACACGCTCAACTCTTTCTCTGAAGCTTTAGCTTGAATAGACTTCACACCCTCTATCGTATCTTCACATATTCCAACGTCACCAACCCATCTTGCGTGGCCTGCAACATACATTCGATTCATCACATCTTTTGCTGTTTTTTTTGCGATTTCATCAGCAAATGCATTGCCACGACCGACATCATCAGTAACCTTCTTGTGTGCACTGCATTTCACAATCGCAACTTGTAATGGCAAGGTCAGTGACTCAAGAAGCTCATTCACCAACTGACCATGCTGAATTTTAGTTCCATGCGAAGTCAGGAACCCACGTTCTTTCCACAATCGTCCAAAACTATGGGCCACACCAAACGCATACTGGCTGTTGGTATATATGGTCACTTTCATTCCTTTCAATAACGCACACGCTCTCGTAAGTGCAATCAGCTCTGCTGCTTAAGCTGAATTATGTGGTATACGTGCAGCTTCAACAATCGTATGCAAAGTTGTGACAGCATATGCTGCAGTCGTATCACCATTCGGAAGCTTGAAGCATGAACCATCCACCCATAAGGTACCATCACACTTTACAAGAGGAGTATCTTTAAGATCTACTCTCCCTTTCGTTTCTTCTTCTGTCCTAAGAAAACAATCATGTTGTTCAACATCATCTGTTTCTACTGAAATTGGCAATAACGTGGCTGGATTCAACGTATTGCACCTCTTTATGTGCACATGACTCGCTAACAGTGTCAACTCGTAACCTGACAATCGAGCACTAGTTAAATGCTGTGTCTTGGTCCTGTTTAACAACGTGTCCACTGCATGTGGAACCATCACAATCAACATATTATTCATCACTAACCCAGCAGACTGTCGAATAGAAACAGCTGCTTCCGCTGTGGCTCTCAAGCAACTCGGCAATGCTTTAGCTACCGGATCCAAAGTTGACGAAAAATATGCGCATGGGCGCTGCTTGTCTCCAAAAGACTGTGTCACCACTGACAATGCACAACCCTTTTTCTCATGGACATACAGTGTAAAGGGCTTACTGTAGTCGGGGGTACCCAACACAGGAGCTGAACACAATGCATTACGCAATTCGGAAAAACTTTTCTGACAATCTTCAGACCACGGAACGGGGTTTGGTGTATCTTTATAGGTCAATGCTACCAAAGGTTTGGCCAGCAAAGAAAAATTCGGTATCCATTGTCTGCAGTATGATGTAATGCTCAAGAAAGCACGTACGTCTCTCTGTGTCCTTCGCACACTCAATTTTGCAATTGCCTGAATTCTTTCTGAGGTCAGTTCCCTTCCCTCCTTCGATAAGAGATGACCTAAGTAGGTCACTTCTTGTCGACAATATTGCAGTTTTGAAAGGGACACTTTGTGATGTAAATCAGACAAATGACGCAACAACAACAAGCTGGCTTCTTTACAAATCTCTTCAGTATCTGTAGCGACTAGCAAATCATCAATGTACTGAATAAGGGTAGCGCCGTCAGTTAAAACAATTGCATCAAGCTGTGTTTTTAAAGCCTGACTATATATTGATGGACTTTCACAGTAGCCTTGTGGAGCGCGTTTGAAGCGGATACTTCGGCCTCCTAAACTGAAGCCAAAAATATCCCTGCTCTCCTTTGCAATCGGGATGCTGAAGAAAGCATTCTTTAAGTCAATCACCGAGAACCAAGTGGCGGAAGCTGGAATCATAGTCAATATGGCAGTGATATCAGGAACAACTGGAAACTGTGGCACAACTATTTTATTTACCTCTCTAAGATCAATCACGAGCCTGTAAACAGGTGGCTTAGAGGGGTCAGTACTTTTCAAAACAGGCAGAACAGGACTATTACAAACGTTGCCTCTTGTCTCTTCAATTACATCTTTTTCAATTAAATCATAAATGGTCGCTAGCAACGCCTTTTCACCTTCACTAGAGATCTTGTATTGTTGAATGCGTGGTAATTTAACATTGGCTTTCAATGTCACAACATAAGGTGGTATTTCCAACAGACCCATGTCATTAGGACCAGTAGCCCAAATGGTATCAGGAAGAAACGACAATTCGGTCAGAAGTTTATCCTTCGACAAATACATTGGAGAGACCACTTTCCTACCCAGTGTAAGTTGTACTCCCGAAGGAGAACAATATAATGTTGCATACAATCTTTTCAACAAATCCAATCCTAACAAGTTTTCACCACAACCTGTCGTCAGAATAAGGGGTGCTTCCAATTCACAAGGTCCAACAGAAAGGGACGTAGGACTAGAAATCGGGTTCCTAACCGGGGCGCCAGAAAAACCTACTGAAACATTCATCTCGCCAGACAAAGGTGCGCCAGGGAGTTTTGAGTGCATAATAGAACTCTTTGTAGAACCAGTATCCAACAGAAAAGGCTCCGACACACCTGAGGTAATCACCTTAACATAAGGTCCATTCTGATCTACTGGAACAAAAAAAACTCCCTCTCTTCGTCTATGGCTGTCCTAGCAATTATTACCTTCCAGGTTCTCATCTTCTGCATAGTAGTCGTCAGCATAGTACTGAGCCGTCCTACCAGACGCGTTATGTTGCTGGTCAAAACTATTCATTGAGTTTTGAGACGGAAAGGAACTCGTGTTCTGGGGGAAACTTCCACGTCCTCTACCTCTAGGAGCTTGTTGAACACCTCGACCTCTTGTGCCAGAAGCACCATTCGTACGCTGTAACAAAATAGGACAATTATACTTGAAATGACCCTCTTCTTTACAATATGAACACTGATTGGGACCTACAGGAACACGTGGTTGAGAAAACTCGAACCTTTGCGAGTTTCTCTGGAACTGTTGAGGTTGCTGATAGTTACTCTGACCACCACGTGGCGGATACGCCTGTTGTAAAAGAACCTTCGTCTTTAATTCTTTAGTTTTCTTGTCTGCTCTATCCTTCTCATCTTTATCCCTATTTTCGTAGTACTGTGCAGTAGCCAATATTTGTGCTGAAGAGGAAACGGCCCAAGAACTCTCTGAATCCTTCAATTCCTTACACAGCTCGGCAAGCAAATTGTGCACAAACTTGTCGACGAACAACCGTTGACCACCTTCTGTACTCATATCTTGACCACTGTGGTCGATAAACGTTTCCTCAAACCTGGTGAAGAAATCAGACACTGTTTCATCTTTCTTCTGCTTACATGCAGACAATTTATCCCAATTCACACGCATCGCAGGCATTAAAGTCTTCATGTAAGTAATGATCCTAGCAGGCAGTTCTGCTACCAAAGGCTCAGGCTTGGCACCACCAACTTGTCTATCATTTGCAGCACTAATATTAGCCTATGAGTCACCTAACTCTTGTGCATGATCTGTATGGCGAATCAATCCCCACAAAGGCTGTGGAACAACATTCCCAAATAACATGTCTATGTTGGCTAAATTCATAATGCATGAGTCAGCAGTCTGTGATAATTCCCTATAATACCCTGCAGGGTTTTTACGGGGATCAGGCAAAGTCTGCTTAAGGGCTAAAACTTCAGCTCGCTTCCACGGAACATGTACCCAAACACGCTGAAAATGAGCTGGGACAGCATCAATTTGATTAGCAACATCAGCCGCAACGGCGTCCTTCCATACCGGAGGGACTTCTCTCATTGGGTACTGTCGCACTTTTTTTTAACAGAGGAGTCATGTTGGAACAATGACTGAGAAGGATCCTTATTCCTAAAGGACAACAACGTCGCAACTACTGTCTCAACATCCGAACCCACAATCGTGCCCTTTGCAAACTCAAACCGTACACGGCACAAATCAGGCGGATTTGTTTCCAAATCATTATCCTCCAATTCCTCACAAAGGAAAGCACACATTTTCTCAAAAACGTATCTTTGTTTCGGTGCTTCCCATTGGCGGAAGACATCTATAACAGACTCTACATCGTATCTTAAAGGGTAAACAACCCATTTACGCGCCATACGGTCAAACATTTCTCTCTCTTGAGAAATAGGCAGTTGACTACGCGACTGTTTACGCTCCGAATCTGGGGTCACACCAGACGACCCAAAGAGAGGAAATATAAGGCTGGCAACAGTATCTGTCATTCTCTGTCGGACAGAAGGAGAAGTTGATGAAAGAACAGGAGGAAAAACAGAGGGAGGCAAGGCAGACGCAGAAGCAGACGCAGAGGCAGTATCAGGAAGAACACCAGAAGAGGCAGTCGATGTAGTACATAAAGTCGCAGGAGGTACAGATGGAGCAGGTAGCGAAGTCGGCGGCCCTTGAAGGGGCTGCGCCATAGTAGTAGGAGCCCACTGAAAAGGAGCTGGCGGCTGTGGAAGAACCTGAGGCACAATAACCGGAGGTTGCACAGCTAAAGGTTGCGGAGGTGCTGTAGCATTCTGCGCATAAGGGGGTGGCGAACTCAACAAGTGTGACATTAAAGGATCTTTCTCAAGTTCTTTTGCTGCATCTTGCTGAAGAAGCGGAAAAACTGGATAACATTTATCGGTCACCAATTTACGTTGCCTGTGCAACTGCTCATTCATCTGTTCTTCTTCATCATCTTTAAACTGCATGGCAGCTTGCATTATCGAGATACCCTCTTCCCTCTTATTTCTCTTTGCTAATTTAATTTCCTTCTATTTGGCTTCCTTACGCCATAGGCGGAAAGAGTCAAACATCGCCGGCCGGGCTTTCTTCTTGAAAAGTTTAACCTCCAGATTATTCAGAATCTCTGTGTCAAAACTACCATATTGGGGCCATTTTAAAACACCATCTTTCCTGGTGTATCGGATCCATACTTCATTATATGTGAGGGGGCCTATGCCATGTTTCACATATAGTTCATAGGTTGGAGTTCCAATCGGAGGAACCGGACACGAGTCCTCCAACCGGGAATCCCTATTATAACCAAGACAAAACAAATTTCCATATCTGCTAAGACCAGGCATCTTCGCTCTCCAGTCTAGCTTCAAACTTCAAAGGATTATCAAATATGATAGCCTCGTGAAAACACGAATCCCTCGGCTTTGGTACTTGCAAGTTCCAAATCAAAGATCCCAAGGGGATACCAAACTAAGAACCAAACTAAGGACTGGGAGACGCTCCACTTATACTTAACTGAGGTATCGATGACGTCACCAGAAGACTCGTTTATCGTTTCGCTCTACGAAATCATCAAGGGTCCAAAACAGGGCGATAGTCAGGGCAGCAGTCCTTCGTAGCCGTCGGAAAGCGGGGAACCTCGCACCAAAGACTTTCGGACCACGTTGACATACAGGGGTCGATGAAGTGGCGGCCTTCCTCCAGAATTTTCACACGAAGCTCCTCACGAACCTCTGGCTTGGACCGGTACCGCTGAAATCGCCCCTACGTTGGGCGCCAACTGAAGTACTGGGTTTTTCAGAACCCAGTGGTGCCAGGGAACACACCCTAAGACTTCGAGTCCTTCCTGTTTCAGACTACAGAAACACAGAGTCTTCTTGGTGAAGTCAAAGATCTTGTTTATTGGCTGCAGCCAGTAACAGGTATCCTAGAAGTACAACACGGTGTATATTCTCAGGAGACTGCTCCTCTTGCAAAGCTAACCTTCTCTTTTATACAAAATATTATGCTTTAGGCAAACATTCCTTATTTTACAGTTGACCATTCACATATTTTCACTACAAAGAAATAGCAGGTTTATGATGACAAGCCCATATTCCAGTTTGTCGAGCCTCAATCAATTACCCGGCAAGGCTTAGTACTTTCATCAGATATCGACGGACCCCCAATATAAACGGGCACCTCCTCCTTGTAAAGCAAGTCATAAAGAAAGAAACAGGGACAGGTGTGTGTAAGATTAGGCATGGTTTGTGTGTGATGAAAGGTTTATGATGTGTTGTGCCTTGATACTAATCTCATTCGGCCACTGGGAAAGAAACTGGCCTCAGGCAGTGGAGTCAGCTTGCCCAGGTCACAGAGGAGTCAGCAAAGATGTACGTGTCCTTCAGACTCGTTTTCAGCATTAGACATTGGCCTATGTGAGGGCAATCATAAAATGGCTGTCGTTTAAATGGAACACGAGGGTTCAGGACGGAAACTCTGATATTCGGGTGATTTCGTCACCCGAATATGAATACAATACTTGTGCATACTATTCTAATCATTCTCGGTCTGCTGATACCAAAATCGTTGTGATACGACGATGTTTATAACACAGGTCCAGAATTTTCAGTACCACAACACTATAGATACTAGAGACAGCATGCCTGTCAAAAGTAAGATCTATAGGCAGCCTGACCATGTCAGGGATTGCATAAAACAAGAAGTTCAGAAAATGCTTGAACTGGGAGTGGTTGAACACTCTGAAAGCCCATAGGCCTCTCCTGTGGTGCTTGTACCAAAGCCTCACTCCAAAGATGGAAAAAGGGAAATGAGGTTTTGTGTAGATTACAGAGGTCTCAACCAAGTAACAAAAACTGATGCTCACCCTATACCCAGGGCAGATGAGCTCATAGATACACTGGCATCTGCCAAGTATCTAAGCACCTTTGATTTGACTGCAGGGTATTGGCAGATCAAGTTATCAGAGGATGCTAAAGCAAAAACTGCATTTTCGACTATTAGAGGGCACTACCAATTTACAGTAATGCCCTTTGGTTTGAAAAATGCACCTGCCACTTTTCAGAGGTTGGTGAATACAGTCCTGCAAGGGTTGGAGGCTTTTAGTGCAGCATATCTGGACGATATAGCTGTCTTTAGCTCCACCTGGGATGATCACCTGGTCCACCTGTGGAAAGTTTTGGAGGCCCTGCAAAAGGCAGGCCTCACTATCAAGGCTTCAAAGTGCCAGATAGGGCACGGGAAAGTGGTTTATCTGGGACACCTGGTAGGTGGAGAACAGATTGCACCACTTCAGGGGAAAATCCAAACTATCATAGATTGGGTTCCCCCGACAACACAGACCCAGGTGAGAGCCTTCCTAGGCCTCACTGGGTATTACAGGAGGTTCATTAAGAACTATGGCTCCATTGCAGCCCCACTTAATGATCTCACTTCCAAGAAAATGCCTAAAAATGTATTGTGGACAGCTAGCTGTCAGAAAGCTTTTGAGGAGCTGAAACAGGCCATGTACACTGCACCTGTCCTAAAAAGCCCATGTTACTCCAAGAAATTCATTGTTCAGACTGATGCATCTGAATTAGGGGTAGGGGCAGTCTTATCACAACTCAATTCTGAGGGCCAGGATCAACCTGTTGCTTTTATCAGCAGGAGGTTGACCCCTAGAGAAAAGCGTTGGTCTGCCAAAGAGAGGGAGACCTTTGCTGTGATCTGGGCACTGAAGAAGTTGAGGCCATACTTGTTTGGCACTCACTTCATTGTTCAGACAGACAACAAACCTCTACTTTGGCTAAAACAAATGAAAGGTGAAAACCCTAAATTGTTGAGGTCGTCCATATCTCTACAGGGAATGGACTATACAGTGGAACATAGACCTGGGAGTACCCACTCCAATGCAGATGGACTCTCCAGATATTTCCACTTAGACAATGAAGACTCATCAGGTCATGGCTAGTCTTATTGTCCTTCGTTTAGGGGGGGGGTTGTGAAGGAAAGTACCATCTTGCCTGGCATGTTACCCCCATATTTCACTGTATATATGTTGTTTTAGTGTATGTGTCACTGGGACCCTGCCAGCCAGGGCCCCAGTGCTCATAAGTGTGCCCTGTATGTGTTCCCTGTGTGATGACTAACTGTCTCACTGAGGCTCTGCTAACCAGAACCTCAGTGGTTATGCTCTCTCTGCTTTCTAAATTGTCACTAACAGGCTAGTGACCAATTTCAGCAATTCACATTGGCATACTGGAACACCCTTATAATTCCCTAGTATATGGTACAAAGGTACCCAGGGTATTGGGGTTCCAGGAGATCCCTATGGGCTGCAGCATTTCTTTTGCCACCCATAGGAAGCTCTGACAATTCTTACACAGGCCTGCCACTGCAGCCTGAGTGAAATAACGTACACGTTATTTCACAGCCATTTACCACTGCACTTAAGTAACTTATAAGTCACTTATATGTCTAACCTTCACCTGGTGAAGGTTGGGTGCAAAGTTACTTAGTGTGTGGGCACCCTGGCACTAGCCAAGGTGCCTCCACATCGTTCAGGGCAAATTCCCCGGACTTTGTGAGTGCGGGGACACCATTACACACGTGCACTATACATAGGTCACTACCTATGTATAGCGTCAAAATGGTAACTCCGACCATGGCCATGTAACATGTCTAAGATCATGGAATTGTCACCCCAGTGCCATTCTGGCGTTGGGGAGACAATTCAATGATCCCCTGAGTCTCTAGCACAGACCCGGGTACTGCCAAACTACCTTTCCCGGGGTTTCACTGCAGCTGCTGCTGCTGCCAACCCCTCAGACAGGTTTCTGCCGTCCTGGGGTCCAGCCAGGCCTGGCCCAGGAAGGCAGAACAGACGACTTCCTCAGAGAGAGGGTGTTACACCCTCTCCCTTTGGAAAAAGGTGTCAGGGCTGGGGAGGAGTAGCTGCTCCGGCTCCTGTGCACTCTTCCAGGATTTCCTTTGTGCACAGCCAAGCCTGGGTCCCCGACACTCTAACCTGCAGTGCACAACCTTCTGAGTTGTCCTCCGGCGTCGTGGGACTCCCTTTTCTGACTTCGGGTGGCCTCCGGTTCACTCCTATTCCAAGTGCCTGTTCCGGTACTTCTGCGGGTGCTGCCTGCTTCTGTGGGGGCTCCCTGACTTGCTGGGCGCCCCCTCTGTCTCCTTATCCAAGTGGCGACATCCTGGTCCCTCCTGGGCCACAACAGCATCCAAAAACCCTAACCGCGACCCTTGCAGCTAGCAAGGCTTGTTTGCGGTCTTTCTGCGTGGGAATACCTCTGCAAGCTTCTTCACGACGTGGGACATCCATCCTCCAAAGGGGAAGTTTCTAGCCCTCTTCGTTCTTGCAGAATCTACAGCTTCTACCATCCGGTGGCAGCTTCTTTGCACCCTCAGCTGGCATTTCCTGGGCATCTGCCCACTCTTGACATTGTCGCGACTCTTGGACTTGGTCCCCTTGTTCCACAGGTATTCAGGTCCGGAAATCCACTTTGGTTGCTTTGCTGGTGTTGGTCTTCCTTGCAGAAACCCCCTATCACGACTTCTGTGCTCTCTGGGGGTCATAGGTGCACTTTACACCTACTTTTCAGGGTCTTGGGGTGGGCTATTTTTCTAACCCTCACTGTTTTCTTACAGTCCCAGCGACCCTCTACAAGCTCACATAGGTTTGGGGTCCATTCGTGGTTCGCATTCCACTTTTGGAGTATATGGTTTGTGTTGCCCCTATACCTATGTGCTCCTATTGCAATCTACTGTAACTTTACATTGCTTGCATTACCTCCTTTTGCTATTACTGCATATTTTTTGTATTGTGTACATATATCTTGTGTATATTTGGCATCCTCATACTGAGGGTACTCACTGAGATACTTTTGGCATATTGTCATAAAAATAAAGTACCTTTATTTTTAGTATATCTGTGTATTGTGTTTTCTTATGATATTGTGCATATGACACCAGTGGTATAGTAGGAGCTTTGCATGTCTCCTAGTTCAGCCTAAGCTGCTCTGCTATAGCTACCTTCTATCAGCCTAAGCTGCTAGAAACACCTCTTCTACACTAATAAGGGATAACTGGACCTGGTACAGAGTGTAAGTACCCCTTGGTACCCACTACAAGCGAGGCCATCCTCCTACAACTACATACTTGAAATTTGCTGAGAGCAGGTACCATCAGGACCTCAAGGCTGAAAACATGAAGGGCAGAGCACAGATTGGTGTTGTTAAACCTCTTCTACTTAAGGTCTGTAACAATGTGATGTTTATATATGTTGTACTGTAGTTTAACATTGAAATTAGCCCCAACCTGTTTAACTATACATGGCAGAGTAAAATGCACATGTTTTTAAAATGATATCAATGTATGTTGGAGGGGGCCGGTAGCAAGCTGTGGGGGTACAATGTTTAATTTGTGCATATTGGTTCTGGTGTTGAGCATTTACACGCATTTTTGAGAGTCTGCATTTTATTTTGGGCTGTAGAGGCCATGCTTAATTTGTACTTGAAGGTTCTGGGGCTGTGTATTTGCACTTATTTTTGAGGGTCTGCATTTATTTTGGCGGGTGGAGGCAATGTTTAATTTGTACTTGCTGGTTCTGGTGCTGAACATTTGCACCTATTTTTGAGGGTCTGCATTAATTTTGGTGGGTAGAGGTAATGCTTACTTTGTGCTTGCTGTTTCTGGTGATGTGTATTTGTATGTATTTTTGAGGGTCTGCACTTATTTTGTAGGGTGGAGGCCATGCTTAATTTGTACTTGGTGTTTCTGGTGCTTTGTATATGTATGTATTTTTGAGGGTATGCACTTATTTTGTGGGGGCGGAGGCCATGCTTAATTTGTACTTGAAGGTTCTGGTGTTGAGCATCTACATGTATTTTTGAGGGTCTGCACTTATTTTGTGGGGTAGAGGCAGTGCTTAATTTGCACACGTTGGTTCTGGTGTTGAGTATTTGCAGTTATGTTTTAGGGTCTTCATTTATTCTGGAGGGTAGAGGTAATGCTTAATTTGTACTTGAAGGTTCAGGTGCTGAGCATTTGCACCTATTTTTGGCGGTCTGCACTCATTGTTCTGCCTCAAACATTTACTGTGATCAAAAGACACATGTGGGAAATTGCAGCAGCCGTGTGTTTAAGAGGAGAGCTTTGGGGGCACCAGAGCGTTTTTATTTCACACCTGTTAATAACTGGGGCCCCTGAGGCGCATAGCGTTGGGGTACCCCAGTTATTAACTTAACACATATGCTTTCAGAGACCACGAGGGCTCTGAGAGCATATGTGTTAAGTTAATGTCTGTGGTCCCAGGAGCGGTGTGCGTCTCAGGGAGCCCTCGTTACTAACTCCTCAGCTCTGCTCTCAGAGACCAATCGGTATATGAGAGCAGAGCTCTTAAGTTAATAACTGTGGTCCCCAGAGCGTTGTGCGTCTCGGGGACCCTCGTTATTAACTCCTCAGCTCTGCTCTCAGAGACCACGCAGTCTCTGAGAACAGAGCTCTTAGGTTAATAACAAGGGTCTCCGAGCACTGGGTGCCTCAGAGACTCCGTTATCAACCTAACAGATCTGTTCTCAAAGGCCTCAAGGCCTCTGAGAACAGATCTATTTTGCTGATAACGGAGTCTCTGAGGCGCCTAGCGCTCAGAGACCCTCGTTATTAACTCCTCAGATCTACTCTCAGAGACCACGTGGTCTCTGAGAACAGAGCTCTTAAGTTAATAACGAGGGTCTCCGAGCGATGGGCACCTTGGAGACTCTGTTATCAACTTAACAGATCTGTTCCCAGAGACCGCGAGGCCTCTGAGAACAGCTCTGTTAAGGTAATAACGGAGGACTCCGTGGCGCCCAGCGCTCAGAGAC
The DNA here is from genome assembly GCF_031143425.1 of Pleurodeles waltl. Taxonomy (NCBI): domain Eukaryota; kingdom Metazoa; phylum Chordata; class Amphibia; order Caudata; family Salamandridae; genus Pleurodeles; species Pleurodeles waltl. The sequence goes on from NC_090436.1 coordinate 775,124,895, forward strand.
CTTGTGCTCTCAATGGAACACCTCTGCTCTCAGAGGCCACGGGGGACACCCCGCGGCTTCTGAGAGCAAGTCGGAAGGTTTATGAAGAGAGAATGCCGAGCATGTTGCAGCTCGGTATTCTCTCTTATTAAACCTTCCGACTTGCTCTCAGAAGCCGCGGAGTGTCCCTCACGACCTCTGAGAGCAGGCCTCTTGCCGCCATATGGTGGTTGGAGGCCACGCACCATGCTGAACCCCCTCCAGGCCCCATGGGATTAGAGGGGGTTTAGAGTGGCGCGAGGCCTCTTGCCACCATATGGTGGCTGAAAAAAAAAGACACGATTGGCGCAAGGTGAGGGCCCTCAGGCCCTTACAGTTTAAAATAAATAAGGTTGATGCCCCCAGGGGCCCAAATGGCCGATTAAAAAAATTATAATAATAACAAATAAAAAATAAAAATACAAAAGTGTGAAAGAAATACAAATAATAATAGTAATAAAAAAACAAATATGACAAAAACTAAACCTGCAATTACTGTGGGGGTATTGAGAAGTAGGCTCAGGCCCCCCAAATCCCCAGCCACTCACCTTAGTTCAGAGGTTCTGGTGTCCAACGATGGTACAGAGAAAAACACTGGTCCCCACACATGCAGCCTCCAGAGACGGCCATTTAAACAAAAAGACTGTGTCTGGGTTGTTGGAGCTGGATCAGCATGTCTGCTCCACCCTGGAGGCTGGAGTTTAGATTGAGCTCCACCCCCCACACATGGTTCAGAACCTTGTTGAGCTAAGGCGAAAACATGGCTTGGATGCTAGGATCCAGCTTCCAGTCTATTGTACATGTATAAATTCTAGGAACTGTAATGTTTTTAAATAGTGTTGTGTTATATATTTTTATAATTAATGTAATTATATGGCATTATAGAGACCTTAGGGCGTATTGTAATATGAGTAAAAGAAGGTTGTGGAGCCCTTAGAATTATATAAATAATGCCTTTTAGAAAGAATCCTAGAGCTTAAGTTGTGCAAGAGCGCCGCCCTTTGGACTTTGTTTATTATACAGTGTATAGTTTTTGAGAAAAGGTCTACAAATGGCTCTGTGTATTATACTTCCAGAACATAGGGGCTCAACAAGTGGCATCTTGAGATACTTTTTTTTTCAACATTTTTCATGGTTTTATGAAGGGGGTTATGCATATAATATTAAATGAGTTGTGCTTAAAGTCAATTCTGTCTCTTTTGTACATAGGACCTCCAAGAGTCTGGGGCATCTCCAGAGGAAATCGAGACAGTGCAACAAGGTTAGTTACGGGTCACAGGCCATTCTAAACAAAGGTGTATTGATTGTTATTTTTTATTTTACCATTAATGGTTTCCCATGTGTTTGTGTGCTTGTACAGGGTATGATGCAGAACTACAGCTTGCGGTTGACGCTTTAAAACAGATCCTCCAGGTTCAAGATGGTCCAAGCACAATGTCTCAGGATACAGCTTTTGCAGGTAAATAAAGGAGTCCTTGTGTAAATGCTTTGAAAACCTAAAAAGCCCCCATAAACGCAGCATCGAAGGACCCCTCAGAGAACTCGTATAGTCTATGTATTATATTGTAAATGCATTTTTTTATTTTTTTAATCGCGAGGTCCCCCTCCAGGACAAGCGACTCCAGGGGTAGCGACCCAGAATGTGGATGGGAACGTTAAAAAGACGGTCCGCAAAAGGAAGTCCCCAGCATCTAAGGACAGCCCGCTATTAAGAATGGTCGCAAAACCCCAGGTGAGTTTTTAGAAAATGTAGAGCCACATGAATACAATCCTTAGTGTGTCTCAAACCTCTTTCACCCCGCGGTATAGCGGCAATAACAACCCCTAATATTTATTTTGCTATCTTTACATCCTAGAGTCATCACATAAGAGCTCTGGAGGAGTCGGCCATCAGACTAAACGGTCGATGTTGTCTTTAAAGGTCAACAATGGGACTGTTCAAAACCCCATGGCGCCAACCGTATTCGTGAACAGAGCAAGACCCCGGGACCTACCATGCGGCGGCTCTACAAACTTCGGTCATGGCCCAGGTACAGCTCTTAACTACACTGCATCATCAGTCATAAAGTGTACACTAGCGCGAACACTTCTACAACAACTACCTCCGGGCAGGGGCTTGGACACTCTGACATTGTCATGCTTACAACCCCAGACACACAGCAGCTTGTACCATGTTAAACCTCTGGAGAGGCCCCTAAGCACTGCAGCAATCCTAAAATAAATCAGTTGTCCTTAAAGAATCATAAAAGAAGTTGCAGACCCCTGAGCTACAAGCCTTACCTTTAGACCTGTCTTTTAAAAAGTTGTTAAGGCTCAGACTACTCCACCCAGCCCCCAACATTCTAAATGTGCAGGCGGAGTCTAATATGGGAAGGCCTGTGAGCGATCTACCACCATCAAGTGGTGTAATGTTCCATCATAGTCTTTGGGACACAGACTTGGAAAATGAGCACCACATAGATGATCCTTATTCCCATTGTATAGGACTTCTTAAAGTGCTATCTGGTACGGCAGAGAGTTCTAAAGCCACAGCAACGCCCCGTGACACTCCTAATGCGTCCCCCTCAAGGTTGCAATCAACAGGGCCACAATCGTCATCACCCATCCACAGCACTTCTTGTGCATCCGAGGCCATAAGTTATTACGATAAACATTTAACCTCCCCATGTCTGAGGTCACCAGTTACACCACGGGGGTGTACGACCCCACCAGCCCTACACCAAGTGCCTGCGCACAGTGGTCTTCACCATCCTCCTCAATATACCCCACCAGCAGTATAGGATATAGCAGATCTCAAAATCAGAGTTTTGGAACACCATCTAGCAACGATCAGGCCTCTCAAACCCTGGGGTGTTCACATTGGAACCCTGTTCTTTGGACCCGCGCCAGTCCGTCCACTCAGAAAAGGGGGCATAATGTTAACCATGGTCCTATAGCAGGGGCGGCTCAGTGAGCTGTCAATCATCCATCTAATGTCTCAAATAATGACCCAGAACCCAGCCCTTCGGACCGTACTAGAGTCCTGGACACCAAATAAAAGAAATACACCAGTCTGTTAGAGAGCTAAAATTCAGACTCTGTCTAAAGACTTTGAAACTGGGTAAGAACGGCTGCTATACTGGGGCCTCCAGAGCTACCGTGAGGGCTTTAACACAGCGGTTGGCCCAGTGTAGAAGTGAGGTGGTCCAATCTAGCGATTCAGCAGTTGCAGACATAAGTAACATATCCGCATGACTATGCATGCAGGCCGACCTAGGGACTGTAAGACCCACATTTATTAATACTGCTGTCCTTAGGTCTAAATATAAAAAGAAGACCCAGTATGTACTCAGTAAAGCTCTAAGGGCCAGATGTAGGAAGGCATTAGCACTTCGCAAACAGCGAAAAACGGCGTTTGCGAGGCACTAATGCCGTCACATGATGCTGAAACACATATTGCGAGTCGGTACCGACTCGCAAAATGTGTTTCCGACTCGCAAATAGGAAGGGGCGTTCCCTACCTATTTGCGAGTTGCACCGCAATGTAGGGTTGATTTGTGACAGCGAAAGCGGTCGCAAATCAACCCGCAGTTACCATCCACTTCAAGTGGATGGTAACTCATTCGCAACCGGGAAGGGGTCCTCATGGGACCCCTTCCCCTTTGTGAATGCTCACAATAATGTTTTTTCAGAGCCGGCAGTGGTCCTATGGACCACTGCCTACTCTGAAAAACACCGAAACAAAAAGGTTTCGGTATTTTTTTCTATTTGCAGCTCGTTTTCCTCGTGAAAATAGAACCCTCAACACCTAAAACACTCCCCATAACGCCTCAAAATATAAAGTTATGAGAGACTATGGGCATTTACAGGTCCTCAAAGGGTAAAGTTCAGAGCAGGCTCAACCCAAAACATTCTGAAGGACCCCCTCCATTATTAGGTGAAATGTCAGGGTCACCACTTGTAAACACCCCAAATGTTGTTCAGATAGACTGTGGCCAGTTGCCAAAAACCAGTTGGGTTTGTTAGAAACAGAAGTGGGCAAGTAGCGCTAGAAACCGCAAGCTTTTAATAAGGAAATTAAAGAAAGCCAGACTAAGTGTTACAAGGAGGTATAAAAACACACAAGCAGCTAACAGTAGTCAACTACCGGCAGATGATACGCCAGGGAGCCCTCCAACCACCGGTGGTTCTCATGCTGAGGCTTCAGAACAGGTGTTTTTGGAAAGTGTAAGAAGGTATAGTTGTACTGTAGAGAGGTTTAACGCTACGGAGCACTATGAGGAGTTTAGGTTTGTTAACCTTGACCCCCTAAACTCCTCCGATCATGGTGTTATAACTATACACCAGGCCGTGCAAACGCTTATAGAACGATCGTTACACTATGAGGGGCCTAACGATTTCTTTCAGATGCGTTTTCAGGGGCAGGGTCTCAATAGGCCTCTGTTCACCAGACGGTCATCTCGAGATATGTTTGACGCTGTGGCATTTCTAGAACACCTGTCTAAGCTTTCACAGAGCAAGGCTGAATTACTGGTGTACGGGACCTTTAGAATCATCGCCCTCGTTGTTAGGGGTCATGAGAGCAGTGCTTCCAGAACCTTAAAGAGTGTCATGTACAGTAAAATCATCTGCAGAAAATGTCTCTGGTTGCTCGACTTTAACACCCGAACTACCAATATGTGTTTGGCGGCAAGCATTGCGGGGTTGTTGGTGGACCGGGCCACCCCAGACAACGTTTTTATGTCTATGGCGGCTGCAGCCCATGAGGCGCTTCAACACCCACCTGACAGACTGGTTGGTTTTGGGGACCTGGGATATTTTGAGAACCATTTTGCCATTACGGTAAAAGTTCTGTACCACAGCGGTTCTTGGAAGTACTTTACGACCAATGAACGTGTCAAAAACAAGACTGTTTCTGTGCTACATCATGAAAACCACTTTTACGGTATCTTGAACCTGAAGGGTTTTCTAGGAGCAAAGTACATGTGCGAACACTGCAACCACATATACAACAACCAGACCAGACACCAGTGTGAAATGCACTGTAAAATGTGTCAGAGCGACGGGTGTGTCGCATGTGACGCTCAGAAGGTGAACTGCTCGACGGTTAAGATGTTCTGTTGGTCGCAAGCCTGCTTGAATGTACACATAAGCCTCGCACAGTGTGTCTGTAAAATCAGACTGTGGGGCTTGCAGTCGTAATAAGGCCGAAGACCACGATTGTAAAGGTATGCAATATCCCAGGTGTAAAGCGTATTTTGTAGCCGGGATGGCGCACAAGTGTTACATGCTCGTAGGATTCCCCCAGAAACAAACAGAAGACTATATCGTATTCGATACAGAGTGTACACAGGAGATGGGTGTGCACCAGCCTAACTACATTTACGCCATCATCTAACAACTGATGAAAACTGGGAGTTTGAAGGCTGGTCGTGCTTGAACGATTTCCTCAACAGATTCATGCAGCCGAAATACTACGAGTATACAATGCTAGCGCACAACTCAAAAGCGTACGACTTGTTCTTTATTCTCCGGGACCTGATTCGTGAAAAGTTGGCTGTGGAGCTCATCACCCAGGGTTCCAAACTGATGCTGTTAAAGGTTGTGCCTTTTGAAATTAGGTTCATAGACACCTTTAATTTTTTGCCCATGAAGTTGAGCAAGTTGCCAAAAGCCTTTGGTTTTGAAGGCTGTAAAGGTTATTTCCCCCACTTTTTTAACACATGGGATAATCAGAATTACAGCAGTCCTATGCCTTCACCCGACAGTTACGGCATTGAGTACATGATGCCATCTGAAAAAGAGAGCTTTCTACAGTGGTACGATGAAAACCGGGAAAATTGGTTTAATTTTCAAACAGTGTTGAAAGCTTACTGTCAGGCAGATGTCATGATCTTGCGAAAAGCGTGCAAGCTTTTCAGAGACGTTGTGGTGGAGATGACAAAACGGGTTAGTATTATTAAAACCACATCCCGCAAGAGAAACAAATTGCTGAATACCTAGACCCATTTAGAAACATTACTCTGGCTTTAATGTACATGTCTATTTATCAGCACATGTTTTTAAAACCTGAAACCATAGCTCTAGTACCATCCGACCTCTATAACGGTAAACTGAAATGTTACCTCACCCCGTCTATCCAGTGGCTCATGTACGTCTCGCAGAAAGAGAACATCTTCATTCAACACTCTTTGCAGGGCGGTGAATACCGTCAGGGCCGCTACTACCAGGAAGGGTATGTGTTAATTAATGGGGTGCCAACCGCTGTTTTTATCATGGTTGTCCGTGTTGTTACAAACACCATGAGTTTAATATACTGCAGGGCACCACATTTGAACATCTGCATCGTCGTACTCTGGCCAAGGCGCAGTATATTGAAACAGCGGCTTTGCTTTGAGAACCCTCTGGGAGCACGAGTGGTTAGACAAGCTAACAAAAGATGTTGAACTGGTCACTTTTATTAAGAGTTGACAGTTACCAGCACCTTTGGAACCCCGCAACGCCTTATTTGGCGGTTGTACAAATGCCATACAACTGTACTGTGTTGCTGGTGAGGGTGAGAAAATACACTACTACCACTTCACCAGTCTGTATCCATTTGTGAACAAAGTGAAGTTGTACCCAGTGGGGCATCCTAGGATCATATATAGGAACTTTAAGCCCATCAACAAGTACTTTGGGCTCGTTAAGTGTCAAATTCACCCTCCACGGAAGCTTTACTTCCCAGTACTTCTGTACAGAGTTGACGGCAAGCTAATGTTCCCCCATGTCGAAAATGTGCTGAAAGTAAACAGACTAGTGCGTGTAGACATAGTGATGAGCAAAGGCTGCTGGAGGAGCCATGGTGTACCATCGAGGTACAAACGGCCCTTGAGAAAGGGTACTGCCTCGGTAAAAAACTGGAGATTTGGCATTTTCCACAAAACACAACTCAACTCTTTTCTGTGTACATCAACTTGTTTCTCAGAGACAAACAGGAGGCATCGGGGTATCCCGACTGGTGTGTCGATGAACCCTCGAAGCAAAAGTGTATTGCTGATTACCATGCTCATGAGGGTATTACGTTGAGACCTAAGTTCATCAAGGTTAACCCCGCCAGACGTCAGCTGGCCAAGCTCTGTCTTAATTCCTTGTAGGGAAAATTCACACAGCGTACCAATTTGTCAAACACATCCATCATCACAGACCCAGACAAGCTTTTTAAGTATCTATTTGCACCGTCTTATGATGTGTCCAGTTGTGAATTTATAGACAATGAGATGGGGGTTCTATGTTGGAAATACGCCAAAGAGTATCCCACATCTTGTAACAATATAAACATCTTCATAGCATGCTTCACAAGCGCTCACGCTCGTATAGAGCTTTACAGACTGTTGGATAAGCTTCTGGATCAATGTTTGTACCATGACCCAGACTCCGTTATTTTTGTTAGTAAAGAGGGTGCTGAAGATCCGCTGCTGGGTGATTATCTAGGGGATTTATCCAGCAAACTCAAAAAGGATGAGTACATACTCGAATACATTTCCTCAGGGCCCAAGACCTACCGTTAAAAACCTCTAACAAAAGGGTCTGCATGAAAGTCAAAGGTATCACTTTAAACGTTAACAATACGTTTTTTTTTTTTTTTGGCAGTCTGAAGGGGCTGGTGCATGAGTACTACGCATTGAGCAATCACGAAAATAGCAGAGCAATAGTCGTAAACCACCCTAGCATAGTTAGGTCCAAAAAGAGGTTGGAAATTACAACACAACTGCTGTACAAAACACTGTGTGTAGTATTTGATAAACGAGTCCTCACTGAGGACTACAAAAAACACTACTGTATGGTTATTAAAAGACATTAGAGTGGCGAACCCCAACCACTATGGACACCAGGCTGCAACACCCATTCTCCTGCGTTTTAGCCAGCCCCTCAAATAGCGGTAAAAGTTATTTTATAAAGAAACTGCTAGAAAATGCTCCTGGTGTTTTATCTCATACCCCTAAGAACATTGTATGGCTTTATTCTTGCTGGCAAGATCTTTACACAGAACTCTCCCTAAAGTTCCCACACACCAGATTTATAGAAGGCATCCCCAAGAACCTCAACGACGACGACTTGTTACCTAAACACCTTGTAAACATGGTCTTTTTGGAGGATCTCATGTGTGAAGGAGGGGACCACCCTGAGATCGAGAGAGCTTTTACTAAATATTCACATCATCGTACTCTGAGCATATGCTACATCATGCAGAACTTGTTTTACAAGGGCAAAAGCAGTCGTTCTACAACTCTCAACACCTCATACTTGGTCTTATTTAAAAACCCCAGCGACAAGCTTCAGATAGCAATTGTAGCTAAACAGATGTACCCCGGAAACACGCAGTTTTTCATGGAAGCGTTTAACGACGCCACTGTAAAACCCCACAGCTACTTACTGGTAGATGTAAAACCCAACACTCTAGAAGGCTACAGACTACGCACCAGTATTTTCCCCCCTGACTTCTCAGTCCCTTACACACCTAAAACAGTCCCCAAAGCTTATAAAAACACCCCTTAAGAAGACTTCTATAACATTTACACTCTAAACCTTGTAATATAAGGTCACCTCAATGTCTGCGCGGCTACGGCAAAATTTAGACCTCCTAAAAATGCTGGTCACAGCCAGCCCCATGAAAAGAAGAGCTATCCTATGCGCTGCTTCAGACGATTTAGTGGCGGCCATTTCAGAAATAGCCCTAACCACCCTAAAAGGTAATGTTCCAATATCAACAAGCCGGTTCCGTGTGCTGAAGAAGAAGCAGCACATTATTAAGAAGCTCAGCAATAAAAGGGCGTCGCTCCTTTCTAAAAGGAAACTGGTCAAACAGTCTAGAGGTTTTATAGGTTCGCTGCTGAGTATAGCTATGCCCCTAATAACAGGTCTCCTGTGGAGGACATGATGGAGCACTCCCAAAATATGTACCTTGTGCCTCGCCATCAGCTGGAACAGTTGGGCCCTTCGACCGCCGATGTCTGGGACATACACAGAAACGAGACACAGCGTCTTGATGCTGAGATCAAAGCCATTTTGAACCAAACAGATTTAAAACCACATAACATAGCAGGGCTTTACTCAGGAGCCCTTCAAAACCTTTTACTGTATTACAAACAGTTGAACGCTGAAAAAAAAAAACTAACTCTGTACACACCCACCGAGGAACAGACAGCAGCTGACCCAGTAGAGCCTCAAGACCCAGGACCGCCACCCACCATGGATGCCTTTGTCATAGACCTTTTAAAAAATATAAGTCAGAAGTATAGAGGGACTACTCAAATGTTACTCGGTAAAATGGCTGCTCCTAAATATTTGGCATCTTGGAACGACAATGGTGAATTCGTTTACAAGGGACAGACGGTTGCTGGATCACACATGTACGATCTGGTCAGAGGTCTCACGCACAGTAAAACCCTATCATCACAAAACGCTCCTACAGGATGGGAGCAGTTCCTAAGCACGCTGCAGAATTCAACATCCCCTCCATGATCATTGGTAATGCCGACCACCGGTGAAGGCTTGAAAGTTTGAAAAATCCCACCCCTGGATTTTTTACCAGGTGTCCCATCGTGCCAACGTCACCTTTCTTTCCTCAGCTAACACCGTCTAGGAGCAGTGACGCTCTACATCTGGCACCTAAAAAGAGACTGTTCAAAATGAACACATGGTTACCGCTCTAATGTAATCCCGAAATTTGAACCGTTGTACAGTTTTGTTAAAAAGTTTGCGTGTCGAAAGATTTTTACTTCATTTATTTTTTTACCCGTGTACATGTTTGTGGTGAAAACTGTTTCTAATAAACACTTTTAACATTTCAACAGTAGTCTGACATCTTTTTTTTAAATGGTTTAAAAATGTGTGGTGGGGGAATAAAAATGCATAGTCTGATTTCATGTTTATGATGTTTTTTATTCTAGACAGTCATCAGTACAAATAGAGGCTTTACATGACCCTACACTTTTGACATACACCGTATTCTGTTTTAACAACGCTCGACATGGGCTTAGTCTTTTCATTCACATATTTCATAACAATGCCGTCATTGTTTACTAGATCAGTGGAATACAGATTTTTAAAATTTCTAAACGTCAGACATTTTACTAACAAAATATATATAATGTTCCCCACATATGATGGCTAGAAAATCCTGTACACGCCGCTTGTTATACTCAACAGTGGGTGATGCTTTTTTTACATATTTGAATATCAGTTTTGTATAAATGTCATGCTCGGGGAACTCCGCTAAATTGTCAAACACTAAAACCTTGTCTACATCGAGAAACATGGCAGCCCACTGTGCACCACCCTTGTAATGCAGGTCGGTGTTAAAGACTAGGGTACGAAGTCTTTCCGGGCCTATCTTTTCAGGTAGCCGATCGCTAGGAAATACACCGAAAAAGGATTTCTTAACGTATATATGCCTACTTAAGAAGTCACGTATCTCAGTAGTGTCCATTTTACAATCTTTTAATGTTAGTCAAACATAATTTGACGGGTGTGATCGATCTGGATAATGCTGTCGAATACCGAGAATACAACCATATTCACGTTGGTAGCCAATGCCTGTGTAAAACGTATTTCAGCTTTTAGATTTCTGTTTTTGATCAAGTTGTAGTGGTCACCATCTTCCATGTCAGGCATTAGGTCAAACGCAAACAACGTGTAGCCAGCCCCATACCCCTCTCTTGAAACAACAACTCCTGAGTCCTGCAGATGTTTCCCCATTATTGAGACCAGTCCGAGATATTCCCTGACAAAATTGGCTGTTCCAAAACTCGGAGTGAATGGTTTTGCAGGGATAACAGCGCCCTGTTGTACCAAAGCGGTGTAGTTGATATCGTAGTGTTTGAATTGAAAGGGTTTGAGGTATAGAGTCCACTAAAAGCTGTATTGTCCACAAACCCTATGATGATGAGTTTCGGTAGGTACCCCAGAAATAGATTCTGCTGCTGCGTTAATCTAGTACCAGCGGTGATGTTAAATATCTTTAGAGCCACACTTTCAATGGCGTACTTTGCATTTCATAGTTGTAAAGCTTCAGCGTGGGCCAGTCTAACGCTCAGTGACACTTTCACCCTCTGTACAAACAGACTTGCGGACAATATAACCAGTTTATACTGTTCCACATAGCCGCTGATGAGACAGAATGAGTCCTTGTTGCAGTTGAGTTTGGAAAAAAAGGTCTGAATGTATGCACCCCAGGAGACCAAATTGCCTACTGCCGGTGGCAAAGCTGGCTCTGTTTTTCAAACCAGCGTTGTCGCCGTCCAATGCCGTGTCCTCAAAATGCGCTTCAGTATCTTTTTAGAAGAGACCCGCAGAAAGCTGTGTGTCCAGGGCTTTGCGACTGTAATTTAGAATACTCGCATGTAGGCCCTGTAGGCGTACATGTTATCACTCTGCGTGACGAGTCGATCGCTCAGGTTAATGTCCACTTGATTAAACATGGTTGCGATGGGGTAGGCGATCGGCGCCACTTTATCATCATCCTCGATGTTGGTGCCGTTCACTTTGGTTATTTTGCAGACGAGGTGTAGCAGAGTGTTGTTGCGATCCAAATACATATCCGTTGACCCAGACACATAAGAATCTATCGGCGCCAAAGGTGTCAGAGCAGCTAGAGGCGATACTTCCATGAAAAAACTGTTCTCAATGCTGGTCTGTGTGGGTTTAGGAGAAAACAGATCTAGCTTTGATTTGGCACATTCACCCGAGACGCAGTGTACGAATGCCACGATAGCGGCGTAAAAAAATATTTGCATTAGAGCGTGGGCTCTTCATCTTCTTGGAAGATCTCCTCCGTCTTACGACTCTTCTTTGTGTGGGCCTCTTGAAGAAGTCCTCCATTTTTTATAGGGTATTGGCGGGCCCCTAAGCCTAGAAGTCCTTCACTTCCTTTTAACACCAGTGCGCGGCTTGTACAACAACCTTGCTCCTTCCTGGGGTTGTTTGTTCATGCGCTCGGTGACAGCCAACTTTCCAGAGCCCACGACGTCATAGGTTATGTTTGTGGCAGCCATTTAAATGTAAGGTTTTACCTTTTCGTATCCCCGTCTCAAGAATGGCATGGCTTTTCTAAACAAACTCTGAAAGAAGCCCCCCAAGCCGGCCCGTACATAATGGGGGCCCCTTAAAGTAGTAGGGCGGTGATCCCCCAGAGCCGGCCTGAACTCATAGTCCCTGTACATAGAGGGATCCCGTACGTTTTCATAATGACCGTTGCGATCACCGTCACGGCGCGCCCTTAAATGATGCTTAACAATAATTTTCCCATATTTAAAGGCCACCGCTCTGATTGATAATCGTAGATCATGATGGTTATAGTGTCAAAATGTTTTGGGGAAATTGCCACGCAGTGGGGTTTATGATGTTGTATATTAACCATCGTGTTATTTTCACCCTTCACCGGGACCCATCTCAACAACGGCAAATAACTATCCCCTATCCTCTGAGGTTCTACGATGTCACTATACACGTAAGTGTATAAAATATGCTGTTAATATCGGGGCACATAGGGTCTGGTTCCACCTGCCTTTTCACATGTTGTACGGTCCCTAAAACCCTTTGTAATTTACCTGAACAGTTAAACACTGTACTGAGCTCCGGGGCTTTAAGAAACACTTTTCTTCTAACATTATCCGACACCAGATGTATATTTGCATACATTTCAATGCTTCCTATAGATTTGTTGATGGCGTCGACCACCGAGGAAACCGATGGGTAATAGCCATGAGGAAATCACACGTGAATGCTCATGCTTTATAGTAAATTTAGCCTTGTGCTTTGTAAATGTATTCCACGTTCTAGGGTACTGTATCTCCATTAGGGCCACCTCCCAAGGCCCTTTCAGGTCCACCGGTTTTGCCAGTTTCACCGTATAATTAGAAATCTGATTGCCGGGGAACATGCCCTTCGAAGCGTTGGACGGTAGTGTAATATAAAAAGGTGAGTTCTCCATCAAGGCGCCTACAGTGCTACCTCACACCGCGTACAACGAGCTGTCCAAAACGCAACTGTTAAATTTCTCGGGCCACCCCCGCCATTTGACCAATGCCTGTCTCTTAGCTCCGATGCCTTTCCTTTTCAGAACCTTTTCAACCCTGTACACCCTGTTCGGATCGTAAGGCATCTTTTGTAACTCTTCTGTGTAAAAGATACCTGCTACCTCTTCCCAGGTGTAGTCCTTCAACTTGTAAATATATACCCCTTCTTTAAGCTCCACACTTTCCACTATTAATATTTCATCGCTAAATGTCTGTTGGTGGCCTTTGGTGAAGACACCCTTCAACTTTGAAACCCTGACATGATCCCCTTCTTTTAAAACCGGTTTCTTGACCCTCGATGCGAGACAACTTCCGTACACGGTTCTACACACCATTAACAAATTATCAGCGGTTACCTCCACAGGGGGCATTTAGATTGTTCTATGGTAACTGGCGGTATAAACATCTATAAAAGCCTGTAGAACATCCACATATCTGTAGGTATTGTGAAATATCGCCACATCTTTCATTTTAATGTCTGTTAAAACACTCTACAACCACCGCTTTTACCTCTGTGTGCGTCACAAAATGCTGAACAGTGTGCTGCTTTAATAATTTCTGAAAAGGTTTGTTTAAAAATTCCTTTCCAGCGTCTGTTTGTAGTTTTTGAGGTACTCGACCTCTTGCAAAGAAGTCTTCAAACGCGGCAGTGACAATGGTACCATTTTTATTGTTTAACGCCTCTGCATAGGCATACTTGGACAATACGTCAATGACTGTTAATATATACATCACGCCGTTTTTACGTTTTGCTAGATCTTGAAGATTGATTATGTCCGCCCACCACTGATAATCTAGCTGCGTGCTGACTGTGGCCCTACCCTCTTAAATGTCTCCTGGCTGGTTTGTGGAATGAATACGCCTCTTCCCCCGCTAACCATGTCTTCACCCTTGATCAGGTTAAAGATTAATTTTCAACTCGAGCCCTTCTAAATAGAGGTTCGGAGCCTCCAAAGTTTCTAACCCCATGTGTATCGTAATAAAGCCTCCTTAAAGCAGCCCCGTCATGTTGTCACACACAGCAACCAAGAAATGAAAGACATTTGTTTTGTGGAAGCTTGTTTTATTAAACATAAAAGACTGCTGGACACCTTGAGACCTTTTGACGGTGTATACATAGTACGACACATGTTACACATATTACTCCGAGCTGTTCCTTTTACCAGGTCTCAGTGTTACAAGCTTTGATATTTTTATAGCTATACTCTCAATAGCTCTCGACATGACTTCCCGCCCCCCCCACCTATAACTCTGGATGCACAGGATACTGACAGCATTAAGCAGTTCATACAGTTCTAGGTCGGACAATACTGGACCTCTATTTGTGAAATAATCTTCAGTCATGAGTTCCAAAGCACTGTGTAGCCCAGTCAGTGGTGAAAGTCTTAACTCACATGTCCGGTCTTGGGCTGCGCTCAAGTATTTATCTGCTGCAGGTAGCCACTCGTTGATACACCATTTGGCGATACACACAGGACTGTTGCACTGCAACGCAGCAGGCGGTTCCGTAATGTTCAGATAACGCAGTCACAGGGTGTAATTCAGCTATTCCCTCTTTAACCAGGACATATATCAATCTCCCGATACAGATGTAGCCAGGGTGTAACTCATAGACATCTTGCCCCTCGAGACTCTGATTCTCGTCCTAAAAGTGAGTAAGTATGGAGCATTAAGTAAAACCGTTATGGTCTGTTATCCACGACCTCTGTTTTTTAAAACGTATTTATTTTGTTTTAAAACAACTTTCGGGGGGTTAAAGACGTGATTCTATTATTTGTATAATAAATATCACACATGTCTTTCTATAACCCTTTATATCAAACTTTTGTCAAAATAGGTACATATCCCCTGCATACATTTGAGTTTTGAGCAGGGCTCAGAAGCATATCGGATCTCATTGACAGCTTCTGCCAAGATCCTAATCATATTGACGTGGACCCCTTTCTTCAGAGCTGACAGCCCATACACCACCCATAACAACTTAGATACCTTGTGCGGGTCTAAACGGCTACATATGTTCTGAATTGTTCTTGCAGTGTACGACTCGTATAGACAGTCGTGAGCCTCCTGCTGTGGCTCATTAATTTTATGCCTGTAACACAGGTTATAATAGTCACGTTTAACACATGTATTCACAACTGTTGCTGCAAAACCTTTAACAGGCCATATGACGTCGTAGGGTACGACAGGTGTTTCCTTTTCATAATCTGTGCTAATGTAAGTGCTGACACATTTCTTACGCTGCTCTTTGTTCTGGCTTGCAATACTTTCAGACTGTCTGGAACAGCATAAGCAGTAAAACTTTACGTTGTTAACCTTTGGCGTAGACCCCTCTAGTGCATCTCTTTCTGCAGTTATTTTCTACGGTTCAAACAGAAAGCAAAAGTCATACTATTAGTTAAAAATATGATAACGGTGTATACACGATAATTGTCTGTAGAGTTTTTACTAACCTCAACATTTTCGCAACACTCATCGGCGGCTCTGAAATCTTGCGAGTCGCACAGGTCCATTGGTGTATTTGTGACTTCGGATTTTACAGTTGCTGGTTGCATCACAACTACCTCTGGATCAGGGTCCTCCTGAAAACCCATGTCTTCATAGATCAGCGAATTTGGTGGTTCTACACCTTCTTCAGCATCTTCAGTGTCATTGAAGTTGATTGCATTACTTAGTTTGTCTTTCGAGGCTTCACTGTCGCTGCTATCAACCTTGATAGGGGATACCAGTTGCAGCAAATCCTTGAGGCTGAGCTTTTCAAGACGTTGGCAGAGTTCCCCGTACAACCCAGTAATGTTGGAACCCCCATTTTTAGTGGTAGTCTGCTGTGCGTTCTCATCCAACACCATTGGTGCGAGGGTCCGATAGTATCTATTGATAGGGTTCTGGGCTCCTGAGACTGTGGCTTTTCTGGCTATCGGATTGTATCTCTTCATATTGCCTAGACACCCTATTTCAGCACTAGACCACGGTTTGACATGCTGCTCTAACTGCTCCTTATATGTATTCAACGGTTCAAAAAGGGGGTACGCCTCTACAACACATAACGATCACATGCTCACCTTGATGGCTCTAATACACTGCTGGGTTACATGTGGTGCTTACCACATGTCACGGCTTTTGCACCATTTGACCGGCCCCTCTTTTTGGATTAGCCAACAGTGAGGAGGTCTGGCCTGCCCGCCCATTTTGCCGTCCTGTGAGGGGACCCCCAAACAGCCACTTGGCCCTGAATGTCTGACATGTCCAGACATGTCCTCTTAGGCTCTGAAACTGGTTGCACAACACCAAGGCCTTCATTTTACACAGCCCATAGACCAATACCCAGGGGCTAGGACCCTGGCACATAGCTAACATGTGACACCATGAGGTCACAAACCACGTGAAACCTCTACACCTATGTCAATTCCGGGGCAGGCTCTCAGGGGCACCGGAAGTCCCAGTGACGGAAGTGACGTCATTTCCGGGGCGGGACAACTGTCACTTTCCAGTTGATGATCAAAGGTACCCCCTCCTACTACTATTAGCTAACGGTCTTTGCACAGATAACTACCTAACATGAATTCCCTCTAATTAGTATACATATTTGTCCTTAATTTCAATCAATGCCATCTAGGTGCTGTGGATGCCAACAGGGGATCACCAGGCATGGTTTCTGCTTGCCTACAGTGTACTCAAACCAGTCAATAAAATTGTATTCATAGTTGTCTCATTGATAGTGCTAATAATAGTAATGTAATAGGTAATCTCATCTATTTACGAAATGTCTCATTGTATCTCTTATATCAGGAGTGAGTGCATGATCATTGCATTAAGTGTTCAAGTTCTAATTTGCATTGCTGTTGAGCATGTTATGTATTGCAGTGCTAACCATAAACTGGTGAATTTCAGTGTTTTTTGCCATTTTAATTTCTAACGTTTTTAACTATTCATTTTAAACATATGTTATGGATGTATAACCAATCCTAACCATATCTTCAATTCAACTGTAGTTTTCAGTCCCTATATGTGGCTCTACAAAGAAATTATTTGCTTCCAAATTTCAGACCACGCTGGCAACCAGCCCCTGTCATGCATGGCTCTTGGCTGTGCATAGCGGAAATTGGCCAACTCCTACAGACCTTTGAATGGATGCAGCAGCGGTTGGCTGCAAGACCTGTATTTTGGTCACATCTTGTGCCCCTTCTACGGCAGTTGCCCAAACATAGCTGTGCATGGCATTTGCACGTGAGTTGCACATAGTGGGGTCTGGATGCAGGATCTGTGTCCACCTTCTGCAGGTGGTAAACACCATCTGTGGGAAATAAATCCTCATGCTCTGCCTTAGGCTATGCACAGCGGGGATGGTCAGGCCCTGTGCTTAGGCACAGGTTAGGCACATTATGTTTCACTTATTGCCTTTGATATGGAAGTTGGAAAGCAGTTTTTGTTGCATATGTTCTGGCAGTCTGGGAGTGTTAGGAATTTCTATGACCAGATAATGTCATTGAAAAGCAAGTTAATAGATATGACTGCGAAAAATCAAACCATAACTACATACTATCGACTTCAGGATCTACTCCCCTCCTACATGAAAGTCTCAAGAGGCCACCCATAAGACCACCAGAGTGGAATTAAAGAAGTACAAAAAAGAGAACACAAGGTTAAAAAAAACTTCTAAAATTATGCACCAAAGCTACGGAAAATCATCCCTCTACCTATCAGACTAACTCATTAACGTCTCCATCTCCTTAATTAGTACAAATTGAGTAAAAAAACAAACATTTTCATGGAGGTCCTCGTCCATCATCAACCATCATCATTAAAGAGCTGGACTCCTCCTGCCCTTAGTATCAACTATAACAGAAACCCGTTCCTTTTATTCTTTGTCGTGCTCTACTGCTCACTAGGTAAATTCACACTTACATGCGTGTATGCAAACTGTACATCCCCCACCAAAGGGTTGCTTGTCCAGAATGGTTTGAGGATGTGATCAAATCAGCTACATATGTTAGGCTAGCCCCCATGCTGTATCACTGAAGGATGGGTTGAGGAGTCCTTGCCCTCTTTGTGATGCTCGTAGAGACAGCTGGCCTAAAACGGAAGCTGTTTAAGTAGACACCAATAACCGTCTTAATTTGATGCATATCTATTGAACCAAACTGTTAGTGTTTTGTGTTGCTAAAACTGCTGCAGTGAGTTCCTTTAATTGAACATGGAAACCTACCACAAAATTAGATAGTGGAATGTTATCATGTATATTTGCTTTTTTCAAATTGATAATCACATTGGGTCATTATAGGGTGTTTAGTGTTTTCACGACACAAGAGGTCCTAGCTTTCTTAAGAATAATGCTGAAGATGGAAGGCTGGAAGAACGTAAACCGCCCATTTACCCTGCAGCGCCATCTTGCTGTTCTTTTACTTTCTTCCATCGTTTGGGAAATCTTTATCAGATTAGTTCGTTTAAAAAAAAAAAAAAAAAGCTTTCAAAATTCTTACTTTTGCAAGGCACTTTGCTCCAGTCTTTGTTTTTCTTTTTTTTGCCTTTCTCTGTATTTTTTGACTCGGGTTTCCCATAAATCTCTGATGAGAGACAAGTCGAACACTATCACATCCTGAGCCATGGTTCTGTCATTAAGATTCACCTGCGAAGAGGAAGATATAGTTATCCTTAAAATAGATTTCAACAAACAGAACACATGAAAACTTGACCTAATAGTGAGTGCTGTTCAACCCTTGAAAAAAATATTTCAGCTGCTAGTTATAGGAGGGTCGTGCTTGAATTCATTTTGAACATGAGATTACGGTTCCTCTAAATCCTAAGAACTAATATAACAGTCGAGGAAGCAGGAAGCTCTCCTGTCTAAGCTCCACATAACCACGCAATAACTGTTTAGAGTCTAGCGAGCTGGTAAAATATGTGAGAATAAATAGTAGAAGTTCTGTTTTTCACTTAGCATACGGGAATCCATCCGACAGGACAATACATTCCAGAGACGTTTCCTAATTTCTATTGTTATTGGCTATGTGTTGTTCACACTATAGGCATCATTGTCACAAAAAACTCAAATATTAGTTGACATTATACGGTAGAACTTGTTTTCTCAAATTTAGTTGATAGCACTGTGAGGGTTAAAACCCACAACAGACAGAGTTTTATCTCCATCCACATCATCAACTATGTGGGCTTTATCTGGGCAGCCGACTACCCATTCCCTCTAATTTTAAAGTATCTGGCCCAGTTGTGTTATTCTTTTGCCGCGGTGCTGCTGTGACACATAATAGGACAAATGACAGTGTCAATCGACCTTTCCGCACATAGGTTTCTAGTGCCAAAAAAACGACGAGTGCACTACGAAACGATTTTGCATTGCATAGCGCCGAGTCCTTGTTAATATGTCCATGGAGGGTATAATGGGACAGGAACAACATAAATATCCGTAGGAAACAATGCAAAGGCACATCTACTAACTCAGCCGGAACTGGCTTTGCAAGAAATCCTAGTGGCAAATAAAAGCAGGTGGAAACAATGGGCAAAAGGAAAACCGTGCGATTTTCTTAGAGATCATAGTTGTAATTTCTTCGAAATTAAACGTATTGCATGATTTTCCTACGGCAGTTTCTTCATATAGAAAATTGTACTGAAAGGGTTGCCTTTTGTAATTGTAATTCAATTTCTATAGCACTTACTACTCCTGGCGAGGTGTTGCAGTGTTTTCCATCGAGTGGCACAGCATTTTTGGCCTGTTTGTCAGTGTTTGTCAGTGTGTTTTAACTGTGACACTGGGATCCTGCTAGCCAGGACCCCAGTGCTCATGATTTGTCGCCTACTTGTCAGTCTGTTCACTGTTTTTGTCAGTGTGCTTAACTGTGTCACTGGAGTCCTGATAACCAGAACTCCAGTGCTTATGCTCTCTCTGGTTCCAAATTTGTACTTGCCTATTGGTAACCAAGTATTTCACTCCAAATTTGCATACTGGACCATCCTTATGAGTACCTAATACATGGTACATAGGTACCGAGGTCATTGGGGTTCCAGGAGACCCTTATGAGCTGCAGCATTTCTTTTGCCATCCATAAGGAGCTCATACAACCTCTTCTTCAGGACTGCAACTGCAGCCTGAGTGAAATAGTGTAAGCACTATTTCACAGCCATTTTCACTGCACAAGGTCACTTATAAGTCTCTTTTATGTCTAACCTTCAGACCCTGAAGGCTAGGTGCACAGTACCTGTGTGTGATGGCACCCCTGCACTAGCAGAGGTGCCCCCAAGTCATCCAGGCCCATTTCCCCAGACTTCGTGAGGGCGGGGACGCCATTATAAGTGTGCACTATCTATAGGTCAATACCTATATATAGCTTCACAGTGGTAACTCCGAATATGGCCATGTAAGGTGTCTAACAACTGGGAATTGTATCCCAATACTGATTCCAGTATGGGTTGCACAATTCCCATGCACTCTGGGGGCTCCTCCATGGCCTCCCAGTACTGCCATACCAGCCTTCTGAGGTTTCCACTGCACCCCCAGCTGCTGCCACCTCACAGACAGGCTTCTGCCCTCTTTAGCAGCTCAATCCCAGGTAGGCAGAACAATGCATTTCCTTTAGGAGAGGGGTGTTGCACCCTCTCCCTTTGGAAATAGGTGTTACAGGCATGGGTGGGTATCCTCCCAGAGCCTCTGGAAATGCTTTGAAGGGCACAGATGGTGCCCTCCTTGCATAATCTAGTCTACACTGGATCAGGTACCCCCCAGCCCCTGCTCTGGCGTGAAATTGGACAAAGGAAAGGGGAGTGACCCCTCCCCTGTCCATCACCACTCCAGCGGTGGTGCCCAGAGCTCCTCCAGAGTGCCTCTTGGTTCTGCTATCTTGTTTTTAGGATGGTCAGGGAACTCTGGGAGCATTTGAGTGGCCAGTGCCAGCAGGTGACGTCAGAGACCCCTCCTGATAGGTGCTTATCTGGTTAGGTGACCAATCCCCCTTTCAGGGCTATTTAGGGTCTCTCCTCTGGATGTTTCTTCAGATTCAGATTGCAAGACTCCAGTAGGAATCCACTGCATCCTTCATTTCATCTTCTACCAACGGATCACCTGCAGACTGCTCCAGGAACTCTACAAATTTGCAACAAAGAAGCTAAGATGACTTCTGCAACATTGTATCTTCAGCTCCTGCCAGCAACTGCAACAGTTTTCCAGTCGTGCATCTTGCGAGGACTGCCTGACTTCAGCTTGCACCAGAAGAACCAAAGGAATTCTGTGGAGTGACGAAGTCACTTCCCTGCTTAAGCAGGCACCTCTCTGTAGCAATGACGGTGGCTTGGGTCCCCTCTCCAGATGACAGGAGTGGATCCAGCAACACGAGTGGTGGACTAAAGTGACTCCAGCAGTCCCAATGTCCAGCTGTCCAATTTTGGTGGAGGTAAGAGTTTGCCTTCCCACACAAGACAGTACCCCGTGCACTGCATGACTTGCAGTTGCCAAGGCTTGTGTGAGACCTTCCCAGAAGTTCTTCATGCACAGCACAGCTTAGGCCCCCAGCACTCTATCCTGTGACGCACAGCTTCCTAAGTTCTTCTCCGGCGGCGTGGGAATCCTTTGTGTCATGTTGCATGGGCCTCCATTTGCACCTTCTTTGTCCCCATGCTGTGGGACTCCTGTACATGCTGCCTGGTCATCTGAGGGCTCTCTGAGTTGCTGAGAGCCCCTCTGTTTCCCCCTCCTGGGAAGAGGCCACCAGGTCCCCCCGGTCCCAAACAGCGCCATTTTCTGCTAACTGTGTGCTTTGCGTTTACCAAGGCTTGTTGGCAGAATCCAGTGACACAAACCAGATTACATTCATCCATCCAGCGTGGGACATCTTCTGCACCAACCAGGAACCCGCATCTGTCTTCTTTGGTACAATACTGACTTTGTCTTCTCACCGGTGGTTCCACTTTTTCACCTTCATCCAGGTTAGCAGGGACTCCTGTTCTCCCTGGACTCTTCAGTGCTTCTTGGACTTGGTCCCCTTCTTCCACAGGTCTTCAGGTCCAGGAATCCATTAATGGTGTCTTGGAGTCTCTTCTGGTTCTTGCATTATCTTCTATCACAACTTTTAGTGTGTTTTAGGAAACTTGCTGTGTTTTACTCCTGCTTTCCTGGGCTCTGGGGTGGGGTATTTTACTTACCGTTGATGTTTTCTTACACTCCCAGCACCCCTCTACACACTACACTTGCCTAGGTGGGAAACCAACTTTCGCATTCCACTATTTTAGTATATGGTTTGTGTTCCCCCTAGGCCCATTGCAACCTACAGTGATTTTCACTATTTGAACTGTTTTCCTACTGTGTAATTACCTGTTTCTGGTTACTAGTGTATATATTGTGTGATTTGCTTATCTCCTAAGGTAGTATAGCCTACAAAGTATTTTTGGCTTTGTGTGACTAAAATAAAGTACCTTTATGTTTGTAACACTGAGTATTGTCTTTCTTGTGTGTAAGTACTGTGTGACTACAGTGGTATTGCAAGAGCTTTGCATGTCTCCTACTTCAGCCTTGGCTGCTCTGCCTACCGCTACCTCTAGGCAGCCTGACTTCCAGACACTGACTACATTTCGCTAATATGGGATAGCTGGACCTGGTAGAAGTTGCAAGTACCTTTGGTACCCACTACAAGCCAGGCCAGCCTCCTACAAGCACGCTATTCCAGAACTCAAAGTAGATTAGTGGTGGATTAGTATAGGGGAATATAAATTGTTAATTTGAGCAGTGGACATGTGAGTCTGTTAGCTGGATTTATTAGGATAAAGGAGTGAAAGAGAAGAGAAGAGTCTAGAATGTTTTATTTGGAAGATCATAGTAGTAAAATGAGGTTTGGGATGAGTCAAAGGAGGGATAGAGGTGGGCAGGGATTAGAAACGGTTATTGGGAGACGACAGTTGCACAATGACATTTGGGATGAACTGGAGATTGGAGGTAGAGGCTATATATCGAGAGAAGCATAGGATGAGACATTGTTTAGTGCACTGTAGAGAGTTGAAGGTTTTCTTTCTTTGGTAAGATCAATGTAATAAATATATATGTGCATTACTACATAGAATGGTATGCATGCACATTTAAAAAACTGAAGAGATGTAAAGTTGTATTATATAAAGCCCTCTGTTTGCATATTTGGGTAAATAGTTGGAAACTCAGAACTTGAAAGGTTGCTATATATAAAGCTAATTTTCTGTGCATTTGCTTATTATTTTTTCAAAATGTTATGCATTTTCTTGAATTCATTTATTTATATATTTTGTTTTTACATTTTCACCAACATTTCAATACTGAAGCACCTACAGATACAATTGTTATGATCATATTTGCACATGGGTGTAGATAAAATAAAATAAAACATAGACCCGTAAGCATGGTGAGATAGATTAAAATGCATAAAGGAGAGACCCATAAGCATATAATCAAACAACTAAAAATAAGCTACGCAGTGACATATATACATGTTAAGCATAAATGATATATATTTATATATATACATATATATATATACATATATATGTATAGTATATATATATATATATATATATATATATATATATATATATATATATTTCAAACCATAATATATATATTTGTTAAGCAGACCTATAAGAATATCTATATATTTTTAAACTATAATTAGTATATATATTTTTACCAAGACATTGACCTACCTAAATACATACATATAATCAAATTATACATGTTTAACATACACAGGCATATGCTGTGTATTTGTATTTTGAGTATGGTAGTAATGTAGGAAAAGCAAGCTCTGAAGTAGTCTTCTGAAGATAAGAAGCTATTGTTGGATCTTATGTTTGGGGGTAATGAATTCTACAGTTCCACAGTTTGGCTGCTTGAACTGAGAAAGATGTAAAACCCATAGTTTTTTTGTATGCTAAGGCGAGGCGCAAGTCTGGAGTAGAGGTTCCTTTTTGTATGTTTATGGTGATTGTATTCCTGATAAAAAGTGGTCCAGTTCCATGTACTGCTTTTTGGGTGATATAAAAGCAGCTTGAAGGTAGATCTTATGGCAACTAGTAGCCTATGTAGGCCCTCAAGGCAGGGGAGATGTTGTTTTGTAGCTTTAAATGCCAGACCCCCAAATTGGATGAAAAACCTTTGACTTGTGTGCTTCCATACAATCCTAATACTAACAAGATTAATAGGATCATTAAGAGATATTGGTCAACTAACAGAACTAGGGCTCCCATATCTCTTGTTTGCTTTTGAAAAATGAAAAAGGGTCAAACAACACCTTGTATAGTCAGCCAGACTATTAAAAAAGCTACCAGAAATGCAAGGTCTTCCACCAGTAATAGGATATTTTAGATGTCAGAACTGTGCCAACTGCAGATGGCACCACTCATCATCAAAGGAAATATTCCAATTGTAATACAAGAAATGTTGTTTATTGTATAAAATGTCCCTGTGATCTGACATGCATAGGCCAAACCACAAAGCCTGTGAAAGCAAGAAGCCTTCAACATAGATCACAAATAAGGTGTGGCACACAGCAGGTTCATTTAGTGGATCATTTAAGAGAAACGACCCATGCAGAAGATTATATAATTTGGACACTATGGTATGTGGCTGAGTGTAACTTGAACAGTAACAATTTGGTATCCACTCTGACCAAAATTGAAGCCAAATTGATTGAGAAGTCCACACTGTAAGGAATAGGCTTAATGACGATGAAATTTGGTCACTGATTTAAAGTCACCTGACTCCTGATATACTAAGAAGAGTGGGGCGAGAGTGTCATAGTATACAATGTATAGCATATGAATTTCTCCCAAAAAATGAGGCAGAAAAGTTTGCACATAAGGTTTTTACTTAAAGAATTGGGAACAGCCATGACTTCAGTGTGTATCATCATCCAAATGCACTAATTCTCCATGACTTAGGGGATTTAGATTAAGTGAGGTATGCCTCTATGGCTTGTATGTTTATTGAAACAACATAATTGTGATGTTACAATTGGTTTTGTTGGGACAATGAAAAATCAGTATTTGAATATGTAATCTCATGTAGTTTTTGTACTTAAGGTTTTGGTTGTTTTTCCTTTTACACCAGGTTACCTGTTGTAGTCTTCTTGATTGGGAACCTTGTCCATTTAGGTCCCTTATAGGTCAGTGTGCATCCCCCTAACTTTGGTCACCAGTATATTTCGTGCACAGATGGGTCTTTTTCTACACAAATACATAAACTGCTTTACTCCACTTTAAGATGGCTACCATGGAAGTTGGCTAGATTTTTTAGTCTGCTCCTCAACTTCTACTATTTAGTCTATGCACGCCTGGATCACTGCTTGAATCACATTTTGTTTGTTGCAGTGGGCATTTTACACAGGGGTCTGACTTGTGAGCAGACCTCATGCCGGACTGTTTAGTCAGTAGTTTGGGTTATTACTCAGTGCTGATAACACTGCTAAAGGTAACGGTGGGCCTGTTGCCGGGATCATTTTGGATGCTTGTCTGTCATGGAGCGGACCTCCCATCAGATAACACAGTTGGCAGTTCTCCTAATGTAAGACCTTGCATCCAGAAGTTGCTTGTCGCATTTTTGGGTTGTGGCGCAGACACTGCTGATATTTATTAAATGGATGGCCTGTTTTGTTTTTGGTTCAGTACAGCATCCTGAAGAGTAGTGTTAATTTGGACTGGTACAGCAACAGATGTAACTAGTGGACTTCACAGTAAGTCTTGTTTTTCGGAATTATGGTGAGTTTATTACACTCGGATTGACAGGCAGTTTCATGGCTGGTGATTGTTCTCTCAAATATGCAAGTTCTGTCCTGTCGCGCATTGATAATTGTTATGAGGCATTTTCCTACATGACCGTTCAGGTACATTGTGGCACCAGCTACTATAATTACATGTGATTTTGGAGTGGATAGTGTCCTTCACTTCTATGGTACTTAGGCGAGCACAGTACACATGGTTAGACCTGTTGGTGGAAGGTTCTTAATAGTGGATTTTCAGTTGGAGTAGGGGCATGGCTATGTTGGAGCACAGTGGTCCTTTCCTATCTGCATAGAGCAGCAATTTGATCGGGTGAACTTGCATGTCTGAGGCATTGGAATTGTTTCACTGTATGCTGATCATATTGATGGGTACTCTGAAAAATCTTATACATTGAAATCCTATACATAATGAGTTCACTTTATTCATATAAATAAATATATATTTTCAACATACAATTGTCTTTGTGAACAAATAACTGAATGGTTTTAATTCCTTTGTTTTTAATATTTGATAGGCCCTAGGAGTTTCCTTGCCTTTCTGTGTCCTGATGAGGCTGTTACTTATACAGGCCAAAACGCGTTGACAACTTCAGAAGGAGTCCAACAAAATATAATTTACTTAGGTTAGGTTTAGCCCGGCAAATAGGAGGCCTTTTGGTCCAGGATCATTGGCATTGAATGGACTACCTTTAGGTGCAATTGGCCACCATAGGAATGGTCACAGCCATCTCAATATTAATCTCAGAAGCTACAGGCAAACTTGCACATTACGAATTGTGTTTGGATTTTTTGTTTGTATACCTTATATGTCATGAGTTTCTCTGATGGTGTTGCAGCATAGCTATACATTTTGAAAAAATATAATCATTGTGCTGAATAAACACATGTTCAGTCATTGTTGAAAAGCAATTGTTGAATTTGTCCCCCTTTTTTCCAATTTTTTAAAAACTTATGTTAACCCAGGAACTGTGGGGGTAATATGGTCATTACCCTTATTTGATTTACTGCTTACATGGAGGAGTAGTGAAGCAGCAGAGTTCATGGTAATAGCAAGGTTTCTTACTTTTTTGGATACTTAAGAACGTGGTCCCAGATCGTCAGACCAGGCGCAGAGTGGGTTATAGTTAAAGCTCCCAGTTTTGTTTTTTACAGAATTTTACAGATAAAGATAGACAGAAACTATTGTGTTTTCTTTCTCCACTAATTTTGAAAAGTGGAGAAATACTGAAGATTGTGCTTCTTTTCAGTGGCTCTTTGTGCTGTATTTCATGAATCCCAGGCCAACAGCTGAACGGATAGGCAGGACGGGGTGTCAAAAACAGGATCAAATTTCCTTTAACAATGGCATATGTCAACATATATTTGTAGTATAATGTTAACATTTACCTGTGAGGGTATTGTTATGTCATGCTTGGTTGTCTAATTTGCTAAATAACGGCTGGCATCATAGTGTGAGTGCATGTTTATCAGTTAAATTAATGTGGAAACATAATTTTTTTTAGCTGCATTTATTTTTACAAAATACAAAATAAATGTGGATAAATATAGATTAGATAGCCAAAAAATAAAGAAGGCTAAATACAAAGGGAAACGTTAAAAAAAAAAAACATAAAACTTGGAGCCTAGATATAGTTTTTTCCAATCGCCACATGTGAGTTTTTCAGTTTTTGATGCATTCATTTTGAGATGGTTTCATGTCATCCACTGATCAGCGGCTCTGAGGCAACTGACGATCTTTACGTTTCCAGTGTCTTTGGGGCTTTCCAGTTTAAGAAATATTTGTGTGTCATCTACATAATAATAGCATGTGGGCTGAAATTAATTGATCATTGCCAGTAATAATTTCATGTACATGTTGAAAAGTATGAGTAAGATGATAGAGCCTTGATGGACCCCTGTTTTTGTGAAGTATGGTTTAGATGAGAAAGGGAGAGTATGTATTGCAATTGGGTTCCACCTATACATTACGGCCAGATTTTGTTTTGCTTTTTGGATCACCCGGTTTCAGACTTTTTACTATGGGTGAGTCACTACATGTGTCTGACTCACGGTAATCACATGGCAAACGGACTGCGCGTGGTTACCACCAGTAAAAGTAAGGGGCACTTGGCTGGTTACACATGAACACGTATGCACACATGGGTACATGCATGTTCAGGCTCCGCATGGGAGACTACTGTTATGCGCAGCCCGGTAATCTTGCCCAGGTAGCCTGGCACAATGGGGACTCTGCAGGATTAGATATTCACCTGGGATAGGTTTTATAAAGTTAGTGTACACTAAGAGGCACACTCAGTGTGATTTGCGGTTTTGTCTATAGTGACATTTTATTATACACCTAGGGAGAAAACTGCCTTAGAGCTCAGTTTCCCTTCCCTCTGGCTTACAGAGACCATTGACATCTTGAATTGGGGTGTAACTTGTGCGGGGAAATCCATTCTGTAATTTGCAAGATGATATTATCACACTCTGTGAGTCATCCAGAGTTGTCATAGCCTGCCCCACACAACAGGATCAATACACAATACTTTCTGAGGAGGAAAGGGGGGGGGCAAAATGATCCACATCAGTCACCCAGCTGTCACTCTGTACCAGGGATGGGCCTGCCCAAGTCCACTGAAGAAAGAATAGAGCCAAGACAATTGGAGCCAAACCAGGAAAGGGTCTCCCTTTGAACTTTTGGTGCGCAGGACCATGGCAATGATGTCAGCAAGGTGCAGAGCTGAGACCTCAGCAGCAGATGTGGCCAAATGACTCCTCAATTATGCCATTTTGGACTGTCCCAGCATGTTGTACAAGAGAGTTGGAAGAAAAAAGGGAACCCCCATGCTTAAATACAGTTCCTAAGGCAGGGAAAAAATACTAAAGCTGAGAATGGCCTGGACAAAATAACGTTATACCAAATTTTGTTCATGCACTCCTGCATATCCACATGCATAAATATATGGCCTAGAGAGTAATTTCTTAATTCACATATATAATTTTATTATAAACCAATAGAAATGTAATGTCCTTTCCTCAGGTTGAACAAGTAATCTCAAAATCATCACTTAGACAAGTCAACACAACGCAAAAATACCAATTTATTTTTAAACTATTGTTTTTATCACTTTCATCCATCATTCTTATCACTTCCAATCCACACACACATCCTAAAAACAATTTAATTGTGTATTGAAATCAATCTTATATTCAATCTTATATTAATCATTTCTCATTGTGTTCATTCAATAGTAAACAATATAGATACCAATTCGATCAGCAGAGATACCATCAATTATGAAACATTCAATGTTGTTTTCCTTATTCACTATAACTTTTATCAATTGAACACATGTGGTTTACACCATCGCACATCCTTATATTATAATTTCCAGTATGCCTTAATGCTTGTATGAGTTGTTTCTCCAATGGTACTGTGACTTATATTTATTGCCTTCTCAATGCTCATTTCAGCTTGAATGCCTTCTTCAGGAATGCCACATCCTCCTCATCCAGACCTTCATGCCTTATAAAACTGACCTACAGTTGTAGTATAAAACCTACAGAGTCATACATTATATATTCTATCCATCATTGAATTGCTCCACACCTAAATGGGTCCTCTGCCATCAAAATGCTTCATCCTAAGACCTAAACCATCAACAATGAACCAATTGTCAACTTCACCAACTGCATGCAAAAATACATTGTAGCCTTTTTACCAATGTCCTGGCAAAATATTGGGAGTGTGCATGATGCATACATCTTTCGCCACTCCATCATCAACAAGAGATTCCAGAATGGATAATATGGGAATTGCCTACTGGTTGGTAGGCACATTTGAAGTACGGGACTGACCCAACAACTGCAACTGTGTAATGGCCCAATGTACACATCTGTGTGTGGTAACTTGCAGAGGATCTAATTTCCAACATTTTGATGCAGGGCAGCGCTGCAAGGCTTCTTGCTGCCCTAACCTGTGTCCAAAATATGGGCAAGAATGGGCTGTATCAATGACATATGGCGCATCCCTGTCATTTCTGCATGTGTCAGCACACAAATTGGTGCCTACCGCCAACACAGTCACATGTGCACCATGGTGCAAGGATGTTTGAATTGTTGGCATGATTGTGTTTGTGCAGGAAGGAACATTTTCCTGCACTAAAACATGTAATGGAGGTTTTCTCATCTTTCTATATGTGCTGCAGAATGCTGCACATATAGAAAGAGGTTAAACCTAGGGTAAAGAAAAATATTCTACCTTGTTACTTAACAAATAAAACTTTGAACTATGCCCAAGTTTATAGATTCTTGTAAATTTAGGAATGCGTCATTAACCATGGGTGTTGTGTGGGAAGACCGACGGCAACACCCATGAAACACCCTGTCTGACGCTGAGTACTTCATACTTGGACCAATATTCTGGCCACATCTCTAATGTAAACATGAAATGCACATGTCACAAAATATGCAAAGCCACAGTGTCAGTTTGTGAAAAGTACAATGCCTGAATCATCTCCCTTTGTCTTTTCAGATGACAAAGGAGATGGTCTGCAGGCGTTGGTTATGACCCTCTTTGCGAATCCACAGACCGAGGCACAGCACAAATACAACAGTGCACTGACCAAGACCAGGGGCATAGTTGAAAAGACATTTGACTTGCTGAAGTCATGTTTCAGGTGTATTGATATGTCCGGGAGCCGGTTGCCGTACTCCCCACTAACAGTGTGTAAGCTAATACTGGTGTGCTGTATCCTCCACAATATTTGTGTATGGGCAAACGTCCCATGGGACCAGAGCCAGGATGTGCAAGAACAAGTGGAGGAGGATGACACAGATGAGGATGACAGAGGTGAAAATGTCAAAACTATCTGGAGCACAGAGAAGGAACAACATAGTCCATAATTTCTTTTCCAACTAATCATGTGTGATGTATATAAAAGCCCTTAGCAAAATATTTGGCCACATACTTCGCAAATATGTGAATAAATCAATGTAGAGAACATATGTGTACAGACTGTCATTTCACAATTACTGTAAGCATTCCATACATTGACATCTCACCTATGTAAACCTAGTCAATCTGAAATTTAGGGACTCACGTGTATTTCACATGACAGATAAAAATCATGTTGTCAAAAACGTGTATGCATGTCAAATACAGGTACCAAATACATTTTGTGTGGAAGCAACACAACAAAGTTGGCAATGTGCACAAATGTGCACATGTACTGAGTATGTGTGGTGCAAATGTACACTTACTGTCAGACACCTGATCACAATCCAGATGAAGTCGAAATGGCGACAGTGTGTAAAGACTGTGGGGCTTATTTACAAGCCCCTGTGTGCTGCATGCAAGTCACTTTTAGTGACGGTCTGATGGAGCACATTGTAGTGCCATTTCTACATGGCCAGTTAAAGCCCCCCTCTTGGCTTCTCATGGCTTTGGAGATATGGACTGAGGCAACATAGCACAAGTTGCTGCGTTGCCTCAGCCTGCGATAGGGAGGCATGCCATGGGTGTTACGATGGGTGTTCCCACGTAACACTAATGGCATTTGACACATTCCCATGTTAATTAAATTAGAAAACCTGGACATGTGTCAAAAGCCAATGCCAGACCAGGGGAGGTGTAAGGGAGATGCAACAAGGATGAATACCTTAATTCTTTTTAGTGTTATCCTTTTGCTATGTGTACTGCATTTTTCCACAGACTTAGAAAGATGAATATGCTTCCTTTGATTGTTTATTTGCAGGAAGGTGCCCCTTCCAGCACATTAACAAGCATCCTTGCAATGCAGACAGACTTGCACCATAGTGCAAGCGCATTTGCTTAGGTGCTTTGCAGCCCATTGTGTGGTGGTGCAGGTGAAAAAGATAGGAATGTGCAATAAATCAAAGATACGGACCATTCCTGCCTTTTACCTTTGATGCAGTACAGGACTGCAAAAATACATTTGGTGCTACCCTGTGCTGGAACCATGTAAATGTGGTACTTCGTCTGCAATGCAGGCAGAATGTAGGATCCGCTAATATGGCCACATTTACATATGACAATAAGGAGACCAGTTTCACTGGCGTACTACATACGTGAACCATTAAATGCATTAAATGCAGAGACCTCCATCAAAGTAAGCAAGATACAACCAAAAAATACACATTACATTGCCAATATATTTTAAGAATACAACAAATCTGTGTATGTAACAACAGTATATTGGTTGTCCTAGTGTCCTCATCATGAACGCAAGAAGTCACACATATGTGAAAAGTCAACATACACATGCAACACTGGCCAAGTCAAAAACCTTGTCAGTAAAGAGATATTGTGCAAAAATAAAAGTGTAACTAACATAGGTTTATTCCCATGCAATGCATCAGAAAATCAACGCTTTAGTAGGAAAAGTGGGGCATTATGATAGGAAATGACGCTTTTGATGCCTGAGTTGGAAATGTGAGGCTTTTACACGAAACATGACGCCCTTGATGTTTGAGTTGGCAAAGTGACACTTTTGTCCCTACAATGTGACGTGTCCAATGTTTCCGTAAGAAAAAGTGATGCTTGTTTAAAAAACATGACACTTCAGATGCTTGCATAAGAAAAAGTGATGTTTCTTTAAAAAACATGACGCTTCAGTGAGAAAAGTGATGCTTCCATGGAAAATGTGATTCATCCACACAGGAAGTGAATCAATGGCTGAGCCATGCTGCAAACCAGGAAGTGAGAAGTTCCATTCTTTTTCTCCTTAGGGTCTTTGTCTTGTGCTGGCTGGTGGAGGTGTATGATGTGTGCTATGTGAAAGTGGTGTGTTTTAGATCTTCTGCTTTCTACTGTCCTTATTGTCTGATTTTACTGTAATTTGTGTCTTGCAATTGTATATTGTCCAGTATTGTCCATTGTTGTGAGAGGTTGGTTCTGACCATTTGGTCCGCCCTGATTTTTCATATTTTGATCACATGGCTTTTCACCTTTTACTGTGAGGCAGCCTCCTAGTCGGGGTGTCTCCCACAGTAAACGCATGGTAAAAGGTACTGCACATGTGACAATCTGTGCCGCCTTGCTAAGGAAAGGCTTCTGTGGCACAGCAAAAGTAAGAGGCCCTGAGCTGGTTACACGTGATCATGTGTGCATATGCATGTGCACCCATGCAAGGGCTGCGCAGGGAGGGTTCCTGGTGTGCATAGCGCAGGAACTTTGCTTAGGGAGCCTGGCGCAGAAGGAACAATGCAGAGTGGGTGTTGACCTGGAGTACGGCTCATGAAATGGGTGTACACAGAGGAGTGATAGTGTACTTACTGTCTTTTTACTCTAGGGACACTCCAGTACATGTCAACATCAATGTGCTTACTGACTTTTCACTGTAGAGACACTCCATTCAATGTCAATGGGAAAGAGTGGCCTTGGGCATAACTCAGGTCCCCTAGGACCCACAGAGACCAGAGTCACACCAATGTTGACTGTATCCTAAAAAGAATGATAAAGAAAGTTTCAAAAGCATAGTTGTCCAACTTTTGGGTCATCCAGGAATGTCATCTTTCTCTGACTCAGCTCAGGTTTACGGTGAATTACTGCTCTATCCAGTTTCCTGAGCAGGGCCTTGCATCAATCAGCCAGCTGTCAGCAACTGCCAGAAAATGGGCAGAGAAGCTCCTGGACTACGCCATTTTGGGCTATTCCAGAAGACTGTGCAGGAAGCAGGAAGGAAGGGACAGGGACAAGGAAGTAATGTGGCACATCTGGATTGGCCAGAGGTGCAGGCCTGCTGGACACTTCCACCCCCACTTAAAGGTCCTGCACAGGGGAGAGCTCTCTCCTGGCTGAGCTTCACTGCTGGACACTGGGACTGGAGACAGGCATCATGGAAAACTGTAAAGAAGAACCCCCTTACTGCCCTCCCCGCCCCCGGAGCAGGGGCTATGCCCCTGAAGGACTTCAGGCCCAGTGAGGCGCATGCCAGGGCCAGGTAAGCTGGACCTTCTTGCTCCCCCAGGACTAGTTGGGGGAAGTCTGGGTTAGAGCAAGGAGAGCCTGCTGCCCAGAAGGAAAGGAGGGCACCAAGAAGAAGTGCAGGTGTAGGGAGTCCGTGGGACTGGCTCCCTACAATCTGGGACCCTTCTAGGCCAGGAAGCCTAAGGAGAGTGCTCCTGGTGGCAAGTGCTCATTATCGAAACAACATCAGAGCCATCAAAATCGGCCTTTGGTGGCCCGAGATATCCAAAGGAGAAGGTCTGTGACCTCTGCCCCAGTTCTAAGCGACCAGCAAAGCGTGTGGGGATCTGCCATTGTGCCTGATCAATGTCCCCGGGGAAGGCCAGGGCCCAGGGGTTTCCCCCAAAATGAAGCAAAGCTGGCGCCGCCCTCACAACCCCCATGAAGACGAAGTTAGAGGGCCCCAGACCCCATCCTGGGGTCCCCACTGAGGAGGAATACAGGGAGCACCGTCGCACTCCCCGTGAATATGGTGGAAGTGTGGGCCCTGGACCCCATCCTGGAGCCCCGCCAAGAAGAACAGTTAAGGACGCCGTCGCGTCCCCAGCGAAGATGGCTATCATCTGAAGGAGAGCCAGCGGCCAAAGACTAAGCCAGGGAGTGCTATCACACTCCCTGTGAAGGTGGCGCCGGGGCCCCGGTTCACATCCCGGGGCCTCACCAGAAGACAAAGTCAGGGGTGCAGTCACACCTCTGTGAACATGGTGGGAGGGGCCCCGGCCCCCATACCCTATATCGGGCCTGATAAAGAGGTCGAAGGTAGGGAGAGCCATTGCGCTACCCAGAATGGTGATTGGGCCCCGGACCCAATCCAGGGGCCCCGATGCAGCAGTAGAGGAGGGGGGAGTGCCGTTGCACTCCTTCCAAACGTCCCGTCCAGCCACCCAGCAGCACGCATCTGCTGGCAGGAGTGGGCAGACACCAAAGGAAAGGCCGGCTCACGTGGCAGCACTTAGAGGTGCTGGCTGTGTAGGGAGCTGGCGGAAACAGTTGGGGATGGGCTCCCCGAGCCGCCCCCCACAGCACACCCTAACCATGAGGGCAGCCAGAGGTGGGCTCCCTGTGCTGCCCTCCACCACTGAGACAGCATGACGGGGGTGTCTGGGTGGGACCAGACACCCCTCCAAACGTGAGGGCTGCCGGGGGTGGGCTTCCTGTGCTGCCCTCTGCCCAGGACACCTTGAAATGCAGCACAAGGCCACAAGAAGAGAAAAACCACCACAAAACACAAAGTGGCTCTCCCCGGCACATCAGGAGAGCCGCTCAGTCGTTATGCATTTGTCCCACAAGCCCTTGCGAGGCCCACCGTCATTCTGCGCTGTGTGCTCAGCTAGTGGTGGGGTCACCACCAACCAAGCGCCCATTGAAAGGGGGAACTGCAGTAACAGTGCAGTAAACCCCCAACGCAATGTTTGTGTCCCCATCCTCTTTACTTTTTTTAGGTATTTAAACTTGTCACTAAATGTTTCTTTAGTTAATGCTGATTTGTGTAATGCGACTGATAACCACTCTTTCGCCCAGTAGAAGTACTTATTTGCCAGATTTTGGGGCTTGCACTATACTTTTACTTTATCAAAAGGAAAAGCACAGACTGGACAATCATTTATTGAGTGTCATGCTTGTGTGCTCGTGAATGGGGATTACTAGCCCACACCACCTCCCTTGAGTAAGCCTTGGACGCTACCTTATGAGAGTCAAGCGCTACAATGGGGTGTTTGGTTACCAGTGGTGGTCGTGTGCGGACCCATTACTTGTGCAGGCCACACAACTAATGACCCACCTTCCAACAATTGTATTGTTGGGTGTCTGTCCGTTTGGGGTTTTGTAGTGTTTGGGATGCGGGAGGGGTAACTTTGTTGTTTGCTGAGGTCTTAAGGTGCATTTTTTTCTTTTTCGATATGTCAGGAAGGGCCAATGCCAAAAACATGTTGAAGTAGGAGTTTAGGGGCCTGATGTGGTTGCTGGTCCACTACTTGCCTAACATGATAGGCACTGAAGGCTGGGTCAGCAAAGGATACCCTTTTGTGGGATGAACTTCAATTGCCTATCTGATGCACATTGCTAGTGTTGTCAACCACATGGCAATGTAAGATTCATTTTGTGTGGCTGAGCTACACAAGCTGTGTATATTAAGCAACCACTGCAGACAGAATATGTAAAAGCCAATGATGGACATGTCAAGAGCCCACACATGCCAGTGCAGTTAAATGCCTATATCCTGCTCTCATATACACAATGACCTATAACAGACACATCTTCTTACCTTTGTAGTGTTCAGAGGGGTATAAGGCAAATGTGAACATTCCCACAGGCATGTTCGCACAATGTTGTCTGCCTGCAGGCCATTTCACAATCCACCTACTGCTGTTGTTACACATACTGGGCTGGAGTAGGAACTTAGTGGAGGGGAATACTCTGGAGCAACCATTAGGTATATCCTTTCCTCTTTCTTACAATTCCATTATATATTCTTGAGACAGTATTATTGTAGATGCAATATCCGTCATATTTGTGAATGAGTATTTCATACCGGCAAATTAGGATTCAGACCCCCTGTCTCCCAAAGGTTTAGAACCATTGAACCTCATCAGACTATTATGTGCAAAGTAGAGCAATGACTACTTTGACATCTGGGATCTAGAGAATGCATGCACACATTTCTCACATGGGTTAAGTATTAGTTGATGGGCATCTCGGCAAATATGCATACTGGTATGGATGGACAGACACTTGGATATGTGAAGAAGCGCATACTTATATTTCAGTTACATTATGTGATCTCTGTGAAACTGTTCAAGGTATGTCCATGATCCAATATTGGAGAAGTGCCCAACAGGTCTGTTGATTTTGAATTGGCTACCCAGACTCTGTCCATGTTAGAAGTACCTGGCACAGAGTCAGTCAATGCAGCAATGTGTGTGGGCATCTGCCTTTCCCATTAAAGTGACACTTTGCTGATGCATGACATGTGCACTTGCTACACATTACTGTATTCACATAGTTGATTGGCCTATATTATATACTCTTGCAGGGAGTACCTAGATATGTCATGTATAGCAATCCATGTGTATAAAAAATAATTTTCAAGGTAATGTGGGCCACACACAGCCTTTTCAGATCCTTCAAGGTCTCTATATTAGCACATTCACTGTTTAACTTTAGGAGGATGACATTCTTCTTATAATAGTTGGTCATAATTCCTTACATAGGATTCTTTTTTTTAACTTGATATGCCACTTGTGCCACTAATATGTGTTCATGCATGTAATTGATGACAACGGGGACTACTTCATCTTGGTCTGATAGATATGTCCTTCCTCTCCAACAAAAAACATGAACCCGGATCAGAAAAGAGCATTTGTGATCCGATTGGCGAGATATCACCTCATATGTCATATGAGCAAGGGATTCCATAAAATGGGGTAGAGGTTTGAGGAGAGCAAGGTTGCAGGATCCTGGAGTTCACCATCACAGGGACAGAAACTGGGAGAGAAGGCAGTCCCAGGTGCAGGTTGTAACGGAACACCTGAAACAGATTATGGAGCTGCCCCTGGGTCATCAACCGTCCCACCACCCTTGCCACCATGGGGAGCATAAGCAACACCAGAGCCTAGCTCCATTTGACTAGCAGGCCAACCCTGCCAATGATGACATTAAGCTGAGGCTGGCAGGCCTAAAACTCCAGGATGCCACTATTCTAACTAAGTTAGACAAATTCCAAAGATCATTAGACATGATTTTCGCCCAACTGTAATGGACTCGGACCTGTTGCTTCTCCCCTATTTGTTTTTATTTATTTTTATATATGATGTTTGCATAGTTTAGTATAGGGATTAGATTAGTGTTAGGTTAGGTAGTTTTTAAGGAATTTCTATCATGTAATATTTCATTGTTGTTAGTTAGGCATATGAATGGGTAGTGTATTTAGTGGGTGAGAGTTGATGTTTAGTGCCAGCATAAAAAAATAAAAACAAAATACATTTTCAAAAATATACATATTTGTTTAGGTTTCAATGTTTATGCATAGGTTTAGTGTATGTGTGCGTCATGTCCTATTGTGTTTTAAGGTGGCGGTTTATTAGGTCTGATGTTGTTTGTGTGTAGAAATTGATAAATTAAGGCTAGGTAGTCTAGGTTATTCGTAGGTTAAGGTAGGTTAGATTAGTTAGCATAGGATATAATAGGCATAGTTAGTTTAGGTTTTTAATGTAGTGTAGATTAGTTTTGTATTATATTTGCTTGTGACTACAGTGTGGATAATAAATGACTGTTATAGATTTTCAATACTGCTTCCTTATTCACAATGTGTCAGTTGACGTATATGCCTTTGCTGGATTAAGCTCATGATGTGTGCTTCTATAACTGTACTTGTATACATGGTTGACTGGGTGAAGATCAAAGAATTATAGAGTGGTAACTTTGCAATTAAATGACTTAATGGATCAACCAATCTGGTTGTGCTGAGAAACTGGCATTCTTGCTGTGGACATACAACAGGCCGCATACAAGTTTTCATTCAAATGTTGTACTGTGTGCTGTAAGTGAAGCTACATGTTATGCAATACCAAATATGTTATGCAATTGTGAGTTATCAAGGATTTGGTGGCTCACAGACTGTTCCAATAAACGTCTTCAGTCTCCCTTGCACCAATTAATTGCCACTTCATGGTTGATTGTGGGCTAGTAGCCGTTAAAATATCTGCCACCTGGACAGTCACATATGTTGGCCTGATCAGTGACAGAATGTTATTTGCAGAACTTATTACATGTGGCCTTGTGTAGCTACTTGCTAGTTCAGATGCACATTGTGAAATGAGTCTATTGCACACACTTTCATTTTGTGTATATTTGGCCAACCCAACAAACATGGTGTACTCCATTTTATCATTAACAGACATACAACAAGCTGTATGAGGGAAGTGGTTTTATTTACAAGTGGACATAAGAGCAAACTGCAAGTGGCAGTCCTTAGTTCAACAACCCCAACATTT
Source organism: Pleurodeles waltl (assembly GCF_031143425.1). Lineage (NCBI taxonomy): Eukaryota > Metazoa > Chordata > Amphibia > Caudata > Salamandridae > Pleurodeles > Pleurodeles waltl. The sequence continues at coordinate 775,163,656 of NC_090436.1, forward strand.
CATCAGAGCCAAGGAGTGTCCAGATAGAGTTCAATAGGGGATACATATGTGGGAGAGGATTGTTTCATTGAGGAAGAGAATTATTGAATTGCCAATAGGAAAGTTCATCCACACTGACCATGCACAATTGGTTGAGGTCAATAGGTGGGACGGCAAAATGAGAGCAGTAGCATTTGTCAGGTACACTGGAATGGGCAGCAGTTAACAAAGGAGAAACAGGTTATTTGGCACAGAGTAATGCTACCAGGCAGTTTACGTTGGAAAGAAGTGAAGTCCACATCTTCTCCTTCTGATGTGTGTGGTGCTTCCTGTGAGGGGGTGTTGTAGGTGCTGAACGTGGCAGAGGCACACACACATCAAGGGCAGAAGATCTGGATCCCCGGTCTGCAGCAGCATTACTCTGTACCAACAAGTGAGCCAGCACTGCACTTAGAAGGGCCTGCTGATTTGCCAGCACAGCACCAATGTCACCGTGGTAGACACCCATAGAGACTATGTATATGCCCTGCTTCTGCTCTGTGGACTCCAGGATATTGCGTATTTCCCCGAGCTGTTTGGCAATCTCACTGGTGCCACTTTGGCAGGGCAGTTGTTTATGCCTTTGCCCCATGACACCAACGATGTCGACCAGGGACTGTTGGAGTCCGCAGAGCGGAGTGTAGGTGCTTTGTATAGCGTAAAAGGTGTCCTTATTTGGACTGAGGCACCTATGAACTGCCTCTAGGGTACCTGCCATGGTCTCCATCTCCACCCACACCACATCTACCATCTTCCGATGGACTCCTACCACACAATGCTGAAAATCTACTTGTGGGTCCTCAGAGTCCAGGGCTAGGGCAGCTACTCAGGAGTTGTAGGTACATAATCTGCCATGTGAGAGTACAGCGTTAATGGTTTATTAGGTTAGATGCTGACATGAGTAATCTGATTGTTATCCAGACTTGCTAATGTTTACATTTCCATACAAAATTGAGGCATAGGATGTTTGTAATTTGGACATATAGATTCCTAATTGCACAGAAGTTGCCTTTCAGAATGCAGTATCTTTCATTCCTAACATAACAACTTTGTGACTGACAAGGCAGACTTTTCTGTCATGACACATATTGCAACACAGTTATACAGGTCACAAGGCCTCCCACTTCTGCAGTTTTGAGATGAGATAATGTCCACTTGCGCCAAGGTGATTTGCATTCTTTGTCATGATGCTTATGGTGATTGTGACTTAACATGTTGACACTATTACTGTTCTGATTGCACCTAATCCCTAGCGTGGCTGGATTCCCTGTGACCATTATTTTACCCACTGCTTCTGTGCAGGTTATGTAACTTCTGTCCAAAATTTGTTATGTCTGACATCTGGGTTTCACACTGTACCCTATGGCACTGTGCCTTGCTGTGCTGTCTTGCATGCACAGTGTGCATTCTTGTGGCCAATGGGTAATTTGGTAACACTTATCCTGCCCAACTCTACACACCCAAAAAATCTTGATAGACTGTAGCAATGTGAAAGGCCATGTACTTTTGATGTATTTCCAATATCCGTCTCATTAGATTACATGACTGGTTTCCATTTTGGCACCATCAATGAGGGCAGTAGGTACTATGTTTCAGATCTGAGGCTATGGTTAATATCACACTAGGTAATTTGCTGGCACTGACACTCGCTCCAGTTGATGATTACCATATTTGGGTGTTTGCATAGTATGATACATCCTTTGACTCGGGCTGCTCACATGTACTTGTACATTCCTCCTCTGCCACTCCACATTTAGGATCAGGGATTCAACTTTAGTTTTTCATGTCCCTTTAAAGATCCCTATTTCACATCCTTCAGCTGAGACATATGTGGTATGGTAAGACATTTTCCCTTCAAACCACTCCTGCCAGATATTACATCTTCACCTATGACCATATCACATGCAGGATATAGTACCCCAATGAACTGTTCTATGTAATCTCTTCCCAGCTGCAACACAAGTGTGACACTGTCAGATACAGCAGTGCATTTCTACAGGCCTGGCTAGCTTGCATGACATATATCCATTCAGACCTCCTTGCTATGCAATGTTCCCCCATTCAGACACTGTGGTAGTTCTAAATACTCAGACAGCACTTACAATAAACTACACACCCATAGGCCCACCAGGGCATCACACCATCTTTGGTTTCAACACAGATGGCACTCTGATGTGCATCACTAGCATTACCCTTGACACAATCAGATTTAGTAAATGACATGGGTTCTGGTGGTCCCTAACATGTCATGTTATACCTGCTTGGTCTCACCATGCACATGAAGGCAGCTTAGTGCTATGTATTATTATGACAAATAATCGACATGTGGCTCTTGGCATGTTTCTATGTGTTGATACTTCACATACCCCACATCTGATCCCCTACTCAGCTGAGCTGTTTCTCCCTTGATGTACACATGCCCCTGGCTTCCGTTATAGTGAATGTCTATGTTTATGGGCCCCTGTCAGACACACTGGCCTCTTGGTACAAGGGGGCCTACATTGTTCCCATCAGGTTATAAAGGGTTCAGGTGTGCAGACATGATGTGGTGTTGCATTCCATGGGGCATGTGTTCCTGCAGCTTCTGCCACCAGGACTTCTCTATTTGTTACACACCAGCAGGGCAAGCTGCAGACCCATTTCAACATGGCCACAATGGTCCACTTTGCTTGGCTTTTTCTGGTTTTGAAGATATTGAGTGAGTCAAGGCAGGAAAAGTGGCTGCATTGCCTCACTCTGCAGCCAGGGGTAATATCATGGCCTTTGCATTGTGTTTAAAATGCCAAAGCCATGGTTTTTGTTGCATTGCCAGATTTACAAAGTTCAGTTAACTGGGGAATGTGACAATGCTTAACATCTCCACAGGGGAGCTGTAACAAGCAGTGTTGTCTTTTGTCCTTATTTTTTTCATTTTTGGTGGTGTGCTACACTCTACATCACACATAGGAATGAACAAAGCCAGACATGATTGCCTTTGTGCATGAGGGTTTTCCTTCCTACACAGGGACGATTCTGCCTGCCACGCGGGCATTCTTGCTAAATGGTGCAAGGATGCTGACAATTTGGTACTGCCCTGCCCAGTGTGCATCAGCACAAGGGCAGAGAACAGGAATGATGTAATCCAGTCATTACAGTTCATTCCTCCCCTTTCCATGTGGCACATGGCAGCACAGCAAGGTGCCTTGCTTTGCTGCCCTGCACCACTTAGCTTTGGATTGGGCCTCCATGTTTTTGATTTATTGTTCTTGAGACCAATGTTGTGTATTGCACTACAAATGCCATTATACACAGGTTGACCTAGACTGCTGCTGCACATCACACATGTAATTGGTAAACGTATTGGAGCATGACTGAGATGTGCGACATATTAATGGGTAGTGTGAGTGCCATTTTAGTGTTATTTAAAAGGACATATTCCTGCCCTATACCCTGCAGACAGTGCAGCAGAGTACTAGGATATGGCTAGCTGTACTGTACAACATGACTTTGTTGCTCCCATTGCCCCTTGTTGATATTTACCCTGTGGTTGTTTCTCATGTGCTGCACTGTCTTGTCCGGGGGACTCCAGCAACCAACTCGTTCAAGGCATCCATCTCCTTCTGCGGCACAGGGCTCCCTCCTCCAGTCTGCATTACTGACTTCAGGTTTTTGCCAATTTCGACTTGTCCAATGCTTATAATTGTGCCACAGCTTCTTGCATTTGGTGACACTCCTGTTTGCTTGTCATTCTCCTCCTCACTAAAGTTAGACTTCCTCTTCCCCCTGTGAGTCTGTCTGAACATCCTGGCTGGTGCTGGGGTTGTGTCTGCTGAATGCTGCGTGCTCCATGGCTGACTTCCATGAAGTGGGTCAGTTTTTCTCCACCGTTGCATCATTTTTATTCATTTTTTTATGTGTTCCACACACAAAAGTGACATAGGGCAGATTAGCGTCACTTTACAAGCAACAAGTCAACTCTGCGCCACTTCTGCTACATAAGCATCAGAATTCCTTGCGACAAGACGCACATGGATGTGCAATTGTTTCTGACGCACCCAGGATCCGTACTCAGTGGTGCAACACATTGTACATAAGAACTCTTCCATGGTGTAGGACTCTGGCATACTGTAGCACAAGTATTTTTGACTCATCTCTGCTGCAACACAACAATGCATCATTTCTTGTAAATGAGGCCCTCAGTACTTAACAAAAAAGCCTGTCAGAAAATCAATTCGAATTGGCACATATTGAATAGTAATGCAGAATAAAACACCCTGATTCCCAAGCTTAACATAGGATAACATTATTAGATCACACCTCCCCAAAGCAGCCACATTTATTCTGAAAAATATTGATGGAAACAACCCACTCTATGGGAACTATAGCTGTACTTGGTTGTTGGGATGTGAAAGCGCCATTGAGACAAAAATTTAATAATTTAATTGACACACCATACAACTAAGAGCATGCACAAATTGCAAGACTAGTAATGTCACCTATCTCCTGACTTGCCCATATGATTTAGGTTATGTAGGTCAGAGGGGGTGGAGTTTTGCCACCTATCTCACAGAACATAGACCTGCAATTAAAACAGGAAAAATGAGTGCCCCACTAGTCCAGCATTATTTGGAGAGGAAATCAGATGGCTGAATCTTGAAAAAATAGTAGCCAAAGAACAAGTGGATTCCGCAGAGATAAGGAAACTCAGAGAGATGTACTGGAGCTTCACATTGGACACTCAGTCACGAGGCCTGAACCATGAAATACTTTGGGAAAATGCCATTCAATATAATACTCAAGAGTGAGTAGTCTCTCCCCTTTTCTGTGGGTATTGACATAGGGACAATTATCATTCATGTTTGTGAGGTCCCTGTCCTGCAAATCTGTATCAAGAAGCATATGTCAGCATAGTGAAGTAACATTTAGGAGCCAGTGGGTGCATGAACTTGGCCTTTGCTGCCAGTTCAGATAATAACAATGGTGACATAAATAATTTGAAGACGGTTAGAAAGACACAGGGTCTGACTTAAGTCTCAGTAGAGGGGTTACTCTGTCACAACAGTGACAGATATCCCATCCGCTGAAATCTAAATCCCATTGTTTTCAATCGGATTTAGATTTCAGCTGGCAAGATATTTTTCATTGTTGTGATGGAGTAACCCCTATGCCGAGATCTAAATCACAACCATAGTGTGTTTTTCAGCCCTCTCCAAGTTGTAAAAAAAAAAGAGTACGGAACATACTTTTTGATGTGCCAGCCTACACACTAGGCAGTGAAACTGCAGGTTAGACACAGAATTTGTTTTCTGAAGTCCCAGCCTTTACATTTGGCAGTGTAATGGATTAGAAGTTATCTTAGCACGTCCGGCTTAAAATAGTTTATCTGTGTTTCGTGTTTTATACCATCATAGAAACACAATTGATCTACACTTATCATATCTTGGGTTCAAACATCCACAGCAGGAAACAAATTAGTTAGTTTATCGAGGAGTTGTGGTCACAAGAACCTGGCTTTAGTAACTACACAAATTATTTGAATAATATTCTGAAGACATATTGGGCTTCAGTCCTCTCCAACATGGCTGGGGGCTATGTAAGGAACTTGCTTTCTGTAATTGCGGCCCCCTGATAAACCTCCATAAAAGAATTGTTGTCCAAAGATTTTCATTTTTTAATTGTATTTTTGGACCATTAGAGAAGTAATTTAGCTTGGGTAAATATTGCTGATCCGGGCCAAAATTTTCTGAATGGCATTTTAAAAAATGCCCAATGTGTTACAGTCATGATGTAATATTTCAGGAGCCTTGAGACCTATATATTTAATTTGGTGTCAAAACACAGGTTTTGGGAGTCATGTAGTTTTATAGTTACAGAAAATAACTTCTCAGACCAAACCTTTTGCCATTTGCCAAAATGGCAACTATAATAGAGGAAGAAGAGACATATAGAAATGAAACAAATAATAATGGTGTTTAGTCCTTTTATGTATACGCCAAACAATGTTTATGATCTGAATATGAAATAAATAATAATTGTCACTCCTGTACTAGAAACTTAGCAGGACTGATCACTTGAACTCACTGTAGCGAAGTCAGAACTCACTTTCCACACATCCACAAAGTATTTTCTATGTCTTTAAAGTCACATCTTTCTTCTTCTGTCTCAGAAAATGCTCTTAGAAACTTCAAAGGTTCAGCTGTTGGAGCTCCAAGCTTTGTTAGAATTTTGCTCATAGTGTCATCACCCTTAAGAATATGTGCCTTGATAAGAACACTGGGCATCTCTGGGTCAAGTTTCTTGTACAGAACATGAACCATGATTAACTGTCTTTTCTTGCCTGTCCCATAATATATCTATAACTCTGACACATGTCCGGATTGTGCCACCTGCTGCTACTGAGCACCTATACCGCAACAGGAAGCACACACACTGTGCAGGCCATTGTGGATCACAGTGGATTGTTCACCAACATCATGGCAAAGTATCCTGGGAGTGTACATGATTCATTCATCTTGCGCCACAGCACAATCAATCGGCACTTCCAGGATGGATGATATAGCAATGGGCTACTTGTTGGTAAGAACAGAAACCTAGTATTTAACACACAGCATAGCAACCCTGTAGGACACCCAACACATACACCACTACATTGACACGTGGCCAGGAAGACACTGAGGTGCGACACTAGTAGTCATGTTTGATATCGTGACCCAATGGGATAAACACCTATGGACACATGGCAGATGCAAATAACAAGAGATGCCACTCCAGAGCCACACAGGACCTACTTAAAACCACAAAGTGACAATGACATGGCCTTAACTGGCAGTACAACTTGGAAGATGAACCTTTCTAAATCACATCAATAACACTCTATCCCACACCCTTCCAAGCAATACGTCCTGTGTAAGGGGTGTGTAATGTGTGTTGCTGCAGGTCAAACACCATGAGACACATAGCATGATGATGCTGACTCTAATGAAGGTGACATTGAATTATTGAGACAGTACCAACATCTCACATCACTCCTGGGGTGACATTGCCAGCTAGCAATAAGGAAGTGGACTGTGCTATGAAAACATGTGGATGTGACACTAATGCAAAGTTCACACTGCTACACATACGGATTGAGACAATTCCCCATATACATAACAGATGTACAGGCAGATGGACCTTCCTACACTAAAATCTTCACCCAACAACCAAGTTAGCCAGCTTACCTGGAGCAAGTTCAGTAGTGTAGGTACACGTTTGCACATGAGCCAACTTGGTGAGGGCACAAAAATAGGTTTGCATAGAACTTGTCACACATGGGATAATTGTGCATTGTCAATTGTGAACACTTCAGTGCTGTCAACTGATGGAGATGTGTTGTGCATTGTCACCTAACCAAATCAAAGGGCCTCACTGTTGCATTTCACCTGCAATTATATATGTCAAATTGGTTGGGATGTTCAGGCCATATAGTGCAACCATGTTCCCACCACAGTGGAATCAATTGAAGTATCATGTCACCTCCAGCGAAGGCAACCCAATGCAGAAAGAACATGACAGAAGCCTAGGATTCCACACAATACCACAAACACAGATGAGTCACAGACGACACAAGATAACAACTGCCATGCAAAGTGACAATCACGGTGCAACCAACCACAAAATAATTACCGTCATTTTCTCTTTCAGCTGATCAGGGTTATGGGATCCAGCCATGGATCATGACCCCAGTTGCCAAACCAAGCACAGCAGCAGAGCATGCCTATAATGAGGCACATCATAGGACACGCACCATAGTTGAGAAAAATGTTGGCATCCTGAAGTCCAGATTCATGTGCCTGGACATCACCGGAGGCAACCTCCTATATTCCCCTGAAATGGTCTGCAAGATCATTTTGACCTGTGCCATCCTACTCAACATTTGTGTGAGGAGGAACATTCCTCTCTATGAACCGGATCAAAAAATGCCTGAAAAGGAGGAAGAGGAGGATGCTGTCTGTGAAGATGAGGGGAACATCTAAACACAGCTGCAGGATTGCGTTGGAGACAACACATCGTACATAACTTCTTCTAACTATAGTCACCATCACCACTTTGTTATCATATGTAATTAAACACCTCACTTCATCACTCAGTCATGCTCTGGGTAAATATTTATGCATCACATGACCCCTAGGAATCATAATCAGAGTTTAGACTCATGGAGCATTTACAGAAATACAAATTTGCATACTGAAAATGCCACATCACATTTGATGGTTATGAATGTACAGCAAACATCACACACAGTGTTAATGACATATATCCTGTCAATCATAAGGTAAAAAAGGGCTTCATACATGAGGCAGTGGATGTGCAATTGCATTGGTAACATGAATGTATGACCAGACCCTTGACAGCAGTAAATGTAACATCAGCTGTCTCTGCAAGGAGCATGTGTGACAAGAAGTGCATCAAACTTGAAAATGGATAGCACAAGTGCCCCAGGTATGTCAAGCATTGTTCACAAGACATGCCTTCCGCAGTCCATCCCAGGTAATAAGTCCTGCCACTGCCATGTTTTAAGTCTCGCCCCACCCTTCTCTAGGAGGCGCTGTAAATGGACTATCTGTACCATGAGAATCTTCATCTACACACACCCAGACTCCCATTCTGACTCCTGCGTGCTTCCCTCTTCTGTATGTCATGCCATAGTCATAATTCCTCACTCTGCATGGACTTCAGGTCCGATAATGCACTGCCTGGTAGTCGGGAAGACCTGTAATCAGCTGTCCATTGCTTCCCATGTGAAAGGTCCAGTTGGCCCTTTGAACTTGATTCTCAACTCCAGGACTTGTGAGAGACTGAAGGTGCACACACCTGTGAGCACTTCCATGCACACCACCCATTTGAACCTGCCCTGCCCTTGCTGCTGCCTGGAACTGCTTAGAAGCGGCCATTTTCTGAATCTCCTTGTTGTGCATTGGCGTACAAATCACTTGTGTACCAGAGCCCTTGGGGGATTGTGTAACAGTGCAGACCACAGCAGAAACTGTTTTTTGTTTCCACAGTGTTGTTCCTGCTTGTCCCAGTCAGAGTCTGCTCACTGTGTATTTGCCTTGTTCATGTTTGTTCCTGACAGAGCCTGCATCCTGTTAGCCAGACTGCTTCCAGTCTTTGCGTTAACCATAGAGGTTCTCTGTGGCTACATGTGTCTCATAGTTGTTTCCAAGCCCTCTGTTTCCTCCTGGGGTATTGTGTCTGGTAGGTTGACAATGAATCCTCAAATGTACAGTATAGTTTAATCAGTTTACTTATCGTATTCTGTTCAGGGACATGTATTCAATTGGCCTAATCCAGCCCCAACCCCTTGTCTGGTTTTGCATGTATTCATTAGTGCCAAACAGTGACAGTGTGCTATGGCTGCGTTCATGGATTTGGTACGGTGCCTACAGCACAACAAACAAGGGTTGCTAATGTGTATGTAAGGACAAAACTTGTTTGTGCCCTGACGCTCCAGACACAGATTCACTTCTGCCGCCACCTTCTGATGGGGCTTGCGTGGTGACTAGCTGTGAGATTAATCAGCACAGAGGCACTGATGTTCCCTGTTGCAGTGGGAATTATAGAGCCCACCCTGTGTACAAATGTTGTGATGAAACCTGCCTGTTTCCTATTACTGATCCATTACGTATTTGAGCACAGTAAGTTTGCTCTGTCGTCAGCCTTATAAAAGTTCTGCAGTGCCATAGCTGGACTATCTCCATGTGTGGCATTAGTTGAACTTTGGCTTTTGGTCAATTCTGCTTTGAAGGATACTCTGTTAATTTAAGGGTTGGCTCCACAGACTCATGACTAGACCTGCACGTAACTGTGACAACATGGAGTACAATACTGACACAGGGAGCACATGGCCACACACTAGAACTGGACACCTTTAGAAATATGTGAACACATGTAGCATGGTCTGCTGGTCCTCTACAGCCACAGGAGAAATATAGGCCATTTGCATGACTCAAACTGTTGTGTACATAACAATTTTAGGATTTGATTTGAGACTCTGGGGGTCATTATGACCTCAGCGGTCTTTTTGCAAGACCGCCGAGGTACCGCCGTGCTGAAGACCGCCAGTGATGGCGGTCTTCCGCTCGGCGTATTATGACCGTTGGCTGCTCTCCGTCCTTGTTCTGACGGAGAGCCGCCAACAGCCATACTGGCGGGAGGCGGGGAAGTGGAGGTTGCTCCACCTCCACCGCCACGCCAACAGAACACCGCCCAGCGAATCACGACCTGTGAGTCACCGTGGCGGTGTTCTGTTGGCGGTGTGGTGTCGGCGGAGCTGCCCCCATGGCTCCCGTCCCCTCCTGGAGGATCGTCGGACCAGGTAAGACGGTTGTGTGGGGTGTGCTTCTGTGTATGTAGAGGGGGGTGTGAGTGCGTGTGTGCCTGCGGGTATGTCTGTATGGATGTATGCGTATATGTGTGAATGTGGGTGTGCGTGTATGACTGTGTGTGGGGATGTAGGCATGTATGTCGGCGTGTGTGCGTGTAAGTATGTAAGTATGTAGGTGGTGCCTGCGTGCGTGTTGTGTGGGTATGGGTGCAGTGATGTTGGGGGTCGGGGTGGGGAGGGGGGCCCTGCCACCTTTGGGGTGTGGCGGGAGGGTTGGGGGGTAGGGGAGGGAGTCAGGGTGGGGGTGGGGGAGACCCCTATCAGTGCCAGGGAAGGAATTCCCTGGCACTGATAGTGCTTACCACCATGGTTTTCATGGCGGTTCAGACCGCTGGAAAACCGCGGCGGTTAGCCGGGTCCAAATCCCGCCGGCGGTATAGTGACGGACCCAGGTCTCCAGCCCGGCGGTCGTCTCCACCCTGGCGGGCGGAACGGAGAACCGGCGGATGACCATGGCGGTAACCGCCATGGTCATAATACGGAAAAAAAGACCGCCAGCCTGTTGGCGGTCTTACCGCCGGTTCTCCGCCTTCCGCCAGGGTCGTAATGACCCCCTCTGTGTCACAAACACTGTACCTACCTAGCATGTTCAAATGATGGACTCATGGGTAGTATACACACAAGTGACCAAGAAGTGGTATTTAACATTTCATTGCATGTGAGGGGTAACATATCTGACATAGCCATTATCAACCGTCCTCGATCTATCCTGTGTATAGTTTGTCATGGGAAATGTTTTGTCCCCGAAGTCAAGGAAGTGCACACAGCATAAGACACAACAGATATAGCAAACACATATCATGACTGATGTACCTCAATGAATAGCATCTGATGGTTATACACATTTATAACACATTCATACATGCACACTACGCCAAAATGTTCTTGTGACGTTCCCACAGAGGCACAACAATAATTTGAACAGCCAATCCACAGACATAAAGACACAGGCCATGAGTCTATTTGTTTAGTTGCGTAGCCTTGCTGTCCTCTATTGATGCAACACCTGCTCAAACTAGAAAATACCAATTTTATTTCCAAAGTTTGTGCTGCTGTTGTGTCAGTTAAGAGAGCTAATCCTGCACAACAACATGAGTATTATGGGCCGCAGTAGTATGGTCTGCCACATGTGCCCAAACAATAGAACACACACTGCAGGTCATACCATCCTATCTTTGTATAGTTATAGGCTGCATGAATGTAAAAAATTGAAAAATCACACAAACTCAGTTTAAGACAGATGTTCTGACGCAAACGCGTCAAAAAGACACATATGCATCAAAATATAACGCATATGCATTAAAAAATGACACTCACACACATTATACATCAATTGGTCCCTAGCGTTAATTCCAACATCACACCTCAGGAAATCGGTTATCCATTTAAAATGTATTGATCCTTAAATGCGGGGAGTTTTCATCCATATGCGTCAAAAAATATTGACGCAAACCCCGTAAGTGTCATAAAATTACATGCAATACATACAAAAAAAGTCCCGCAATTGAGACAGGAAGTGATGCAATAGGATATCCTGTTTACAGAAATGGTACAGTGGGTGTACTTTCACTTTCACTTTGCAGTCTGTGATTATTCTAGATGGTGTGGCTGTGTCTTGAGTTGTCTCTGTGAATATTGTGAATTTGTCTCCTGTGTGCTATTGCTATTGTATTTTGGTGTTTTGTAAGTGTCTGTGGTAATCTGTGTAAGTGTTTTTTTGTCATTTATTGTGATTAGATTTGTCTTTGTACTGTTGGCAGTGTGTTTATGGGTATTGTTAGTAAGGGTATTGTTGGGCTGCCTGTGGGTTAGTTATGTTTTCTTTACCTACCTACTTTTGCTGTTTTTCCCTCTTTACCCTTTCCTCTCCTATTTTGGTTGCTATGTTGGGAAGGCCACGTCTGGGGCGAATGGGTGAGGAGGAGCTAGGGGCATTTGTGAGGCTGGTGTGCCACTTCCTCCCCCTGATGTTGGAGGCTGAGACCGGGTGATACGGGGTATCACACAGAGGCAAGGAGGCTCAGGTGGGCAAAGGTGCTGTTCCACTTAAGAAGAATATTCAACAGCCAGCGTAACGACCACCAGTTGAAGCATCGCTGGGCTGACCTGGTGGCCCGAGAGCAGGACCTACTGGACCACCTGGGTGTGGTGATTGATGGCCCTGTTGGTGAGTACAAGTTTGACTAATGTGTACAGTACAATGTTCTGCAGTGACAGTAGCAGATTTTGTGACATGCTGCATGCAATGTTTGTGGACATGTGGAATGCAAGTTGAACAAACTGTGGCCCTGATTTATATAAATTTTGCAATGCATTACCGTCATTTGTTGACGCAAAAGCTGTGCAAACTTACAAAAGACAAATTTATCTTGTAAATTAGTGCTGCTTTGGCGTCAATAGATGATGGTAATACGGCACAAACAAAATTATGAATCAGGGTCTGTGAATGTACCAGGAATGGGATGTATTTCACATGCTAATACAAGGAACCAATGGCCCTAAGTTCATTGTTTCTGTGTGTTTATGTTTGGACAGAAAATCTTTCACATGGCCAAACCCAATTGTGCCAGGATGCTACCAGATTGTAGTAGCACAAAACAGGTTCATCTTGTGGCTTTTCGAAGTAGGCATTGAAATCCTATCATTGAGTAGCAGGGCCCAACAACGTTTTTGGCTTGGGCGCAATTGCTGGTTCTGAGCTAGTGCAGTTACCATCTGTGTCACTTTTTTAGCCAAACAAGTTTGTAAAGCGAATGGCTCATCGTGGGATCCCTTGTCTTTGTGAATGCATGGTCACAAACTATTTATTAGCATGATGGTGTGCAAAGGACCACCGACTACTTCCATTATACTATTTAAGTGACAAAATAGGTTGTCATTTTACTTTTGGTACACCCCTGCTGATATAGTGCAGCATATGCACAATTATAAACTTCTCAGTATGAAGGCTATCACAGACATGGTGATATGATAAGATCAGCAGGCCAGTATTCCTGTGAGTGCTGCCATTCCCAAGGTGCATTCAAATAGAGACCTACCTCATCATGATTGCAGAAGTAGAACATTTGCTAACCCATGTTTTAATTAGCGGACAGTGTCAGTTCGGTTGTACTACCACTGATCACCCAACTTGGCAATTCTAAGTTAATGAATCTGGCAAAGTGTGTTTACAATACCTGATATAGGTACACAGATCCCAGAGTAACACATTTCATGTGCCCATGCATTCTGTCACGGATGATCAAATTAGACACTGTCAGCATACATCTTTTTGTTGTTTAGAATCAGATAAGTGGCCAATCCATGTTTAGCGTAACATTGTCATCAAGTAACACAGAGGATCCTTGCCATCATGTTGTCATAGGGGGCATATACGGCTCTTACAATGTGGCATATGTAACCTACATACAACACTGGGACACATATAATGGGCCACTGAAAGCACAATAATTCCTGAATGCAAATCAACCCACATGAGCATCACACAGTTACTCATTGTCCCTTAATGACCAAGCCACAATACCTGAGTCACTGGTATTGCAGTGCACCAGGAATGTGGCATTGCATGTGTCTCCCAATTCCAAATGATGAAATGGAGTACCCTTTGGAATGAATTAAGCACAAAATTAAGTATTCATGTTCGGCACAACATAATTGTTAGGGCCAGTGCATGTGTGCATATGTGTGTCTATCACTCACTGGAGTGACAGTGTCAATGCATGTTTGCAGTAGTATGTCTGTTGGGGTGTCTACATGCCTGATGTGCAGCTCTATCATATAAAATGTCACACACAGTGATTTGTTGTTCCAAGTTTTGTACAGTGAGCAGACATTGAGCACATATCACCCTCCCATGTTTTACAGGTGGACCAGCCCCCTACACAATTGGTGAAGTGGCTCGATTTGCGGACCCAGGCATATCCAGTAAGTGTTAATATGTTTGTCTTGTGTTGTGTTTGCAGCTGTTGTGTGATTGACTCCTGTGTGTTGGACTCATTGCAAGGTATGATGTGCTGGCACATGATCTGATATGTGACTTGACTGGAGGTTGATATTTTGTTCCACGGTAGAGTTAGACATTCTGCGGCAGAAAGTCATATATTGGGATTTGAGTGCTGCGCAATAGGCATGGGCAGGTGAACAAGGTGATTTGTTGCTACATGTATGCCAATCATTAATTTGGAGGTGTCCAGTGTCATAATTCAGTCAGCAAGCCATACCCTAATTCACACAGGCCAGTGATGCATAAGTTTTACACACAGACTTGCGCATCCCTGTTAAGTAATGAACACGTAATGAACATGTATGGGTGACTTTCCTGCAGCATCTAGCTCCACATGTTGTACTCCATTTACGTGGCACTTGAGTGAAATGTCATAGACGTGCATGCAGGTCAAGGCCAGATGGGTGCTTGCATCCATGTGCTTGATTTTTGGAGAGGTGTCAGCTGTGGGGAACTGACTAAACCCAAGGACAGCTATCCAAAGCTTTGAGGTTGTCCTTGATGTTTGAAAGTATGTGTTGCATGTCCATCCCCCACTGAGGCACAGGGTTAGGGCTAGAAAATATGTGTACCTAGGTGTGATGATCACAGTGTAGATGACAGACATGGAATTCATGCATTCATGTGTTCCAAACTAAAATGCCCCCTCATGATTACCAACTGCATACCATCCTGGCAGTTCCATATACAAATCACAGGTCTTGTGTGCCTTGATTTTGATCCTGAAGATAGTTATTAGTCAGCCTGGCACATGTTGAGTACTTGCAGCATTTGTTATGTGACTAATAGCAGTACAAATATGCACAGATCATTTCATTAAGTTCTCACCTTGTTGTGCATTGCTGTGCTGTTAGATAGTTGTTGGGTAGGCTGTGTTGGCATGTCATTCCTCAGGGACTTTCTATCATCTGTATTGTGATTTGGACTGTATGTGCTATTTGTGATGAAGTGTTAGAATATCATCTGTAGATGTATCACACAATGATGTCACTAATGTTTGGCTGTCTCTATTTCTACAGCTGCCAACATGAATGCCCAGGAAACACAGGAATTTCAGAGGTGGGCAGTGCGGTACCGCCACATACACGATGTGGAGGCTCAGTTCTGCAATATGGCATGGAGATATAGACATGAGAGAGCCTCAGGGGTATGGAGGGCATTTGCCCAACAGGGGCCAGCATTGCCCACAACTGCCACCACCACAGCTCAGACCACAGTGGCCCCAGGGATGACAGCCACTCCATCCTAATGTATAGTTAGGATAGGTTAGGTTAGTTAAGGTGTTTCCCCTAGTTTAAGTTTCCTTTAATACTGATATAATAAAGTTTTAGGTACTCCTTTAGTGTAAGTGTCATATGCTTGGGGATCAGGGCCTTTGCATGGGTGTCCAATGTCAATTTAGTATTTGCATTTGTGTTCCATCCTGCATCCAAATCCCATTCTTGACATGGTTATTCCCACTTCCAAATGAGCTGTCACATTGGCAGTTACAACAAAGTTACTTCTCTATGTATCTGCCATCCAATCCACCCACCACTCAAGGTAACTATGGTTCCCAAATGTGTTGTAAAGGTTGGTGTGTTTTTAAATCTGTCATCGTTTGAGTCCTGTGTTGGAATCTTGGGCACTGTGGGATGTCTGCCTGCAGCCTGATGTTCATGTGAACCCTGATAAGCTGAGTGATGTCATAATCTTATGAAGTTCTGTATACATAACTCACACCTATCATTTTTTACATTGTACTCCCAGGTTATATAATTGTCCATACACTCGTACACATCAATTCCTGCTGTATGGTGTGTATGTGTAATTAAAGTTTATAGTCAGATGTCGCATACATAATGATTATGTTGAAGAGAATGTCGGCCACATTGAGTTTCATCGTGTACATACTTTGGAGCTGACATTTTCAGTTCTACACAGCATTATACTGTTTGTGATCTTTTAATTCCAGAAATAAGCCTAAGGAAGCACAGATAATGAAAAAAATCCAGACTCCTGTGCATAGTTATCAGCCCACATTATTTCTACACTGTTGTATTGACATTCTGTGGCCATTGACATGTTACATACATCACAAATCTACTACACAGTGGAGGTGTCACATTACACAGAGACAAAGTAGCTGTGTAAGTGCTATTTATTTTAAAGTGCTGTGGTGCAATATTTACATAGTCCAGGATTGTAAGTCCATTAGTGTGACGCCTTCTATTGTGACGCACCACTAGTGCAATGATGAGGGACATGTCATTGGACACGCTGTGGTGAAGTGTCATTCAGTGCAGAGGAACATGAATTGCCAATGAGGTAGTGAGAGACAATTGCAGTGCATAGTGGTAAGGTAAACGGTGTGCTGGAGAACAGTGTATGTTACCAACTGTAGCAAGAGTGGCATGTTAACAAGCACAGGACATAGGAAATCAGTGGTGCTACCGGGTACTCCTACGGGTGAAGGTGATCTGTTCCACGTGTTCATCTTCTCATGTGTGTGTTGTCTCTCTGCCCTTGGTGGTGGTGGGTTTGAAGGGGCAACACACATTCCAGTGTTTGAAGACGTGGAGTCAGAATTCCCAGTAGCTGCCAACTGTGGGGCTATTAAGGGCATTACTGCAGCAAGGAGGAGCTGCTGTTCCTTGAGTGTAGCAGCTACATTACTATGGTAGGCAGCCAGGTCAGCCCTGAGGGGGTCATGATTGCATTTGTGCACGCAGTGAAAGGTTTGGGATGCCAGGTGTTGTGGCAACTCCCTAATTGCTGTGGTGAAATCCCTCACACATTGTTGTAGTCCTTGCAGTAGGGATTTTTGCACTTTCATGGCTGCTGACTGTTCTGCAGATGACATCATGCACATGTGCATCCCCTCAAGGCTGGCTGCTATATTTTGCATCCCCACCGCACCTCCTTGGCCAGCTCCCACTGTACTCCCACCTCTGTCCTCTCAAAGGTGGTACCAGTGTCATCAGAGTCCTCAGCTGTTTTGGAGCTAGCAGGTCGTACTATTGGGGTGGTGGGTGGGTCCTCTGTGATGGCTGCTGCATCTGTGCTCCCCCTTGCGACTGAAGGTGGGGTCTGGAGGGTTCTAAGGACATCTTGGAGGGTTTGCTGGCTAATGGTTTTCAGTTTGTCATCCATGTCATCAGGGAAGTCCAGGACAGGCATATCTACAGGAGAGCCATCGTCCTCTGCAATGAGATATTGTGCAATGAGTGTGTCTGTGTTGTGGCAGTTGTAATGTGACGTCACTGACTTCCTATTAGTGAGACATTGACATCTTGGTTCCTGTTCATTTTTCCTGTGATTAATATTAGCATTCTCACAGGCCTATGCCCCACCTTCATGTCTCATGTAGTGTGGGCAGTTTGGGGCGTTGTCTGCGTCACATCCTCTAGGTATAGGTTCTGTCCAAATTGTGTGCTGCCACCTTCTTGTCCTACTCAACCCTCCCTCTATTTCCATTAGCATGGTGAGGCCCTGCAATGGCTGTGGGTGTTCTGATGCCACTTGCACCACACTTAACAATATGGGACTGACCCAGTCTCTGATGTTTCACATACACCTATACGTTGCTGAGACCAAGCACATACTATGTATAACATTGGCATGGCACAATACAGGTGTCAGCATTGGTAGTGTGTCATGTTGATGTTTGCGAATGTGTGCTACATTGGATTGCACTGATGGGCCTGGCAGTGTTCCATTTCCTTTTATGACTGTGCGGGTGTGTTTAACTAGCTAGACACATATGTCCTCCCCCTCAATGCTGTTGTTTTAGGAGTATGACAGTTGGGATGTTGCAAGGTGGCATAGCAGCTATTGTAACACAGGCACGGGGTGGACCCTGGAATGGGCAGCATGGGTATGACATTACTGCTGTGTAATTCATAATGTAAGTAACAATACTTGATGTTTATTGCGCCTATAGACATGAGCATTTGACAAAATGTACACTTTGTTAGGAATTAAAGGGGATTGATAACGTTGTCATCCTGAACCCTCTATTTTGGGTGTGTTTGATCCATGGGCACATAACTGCCATTTGCTACTTGACCAGCACAGGTGGTAATGGAAACTGTTGTCAATGGTACATGCCACTTGCAGATATGGCCTGAGGCTGGAAATTGAGACACAGTTCATGTTGTGACAGTACCAGCTGTCCTATGACAGCAGGCCAGTTTTACGTTCTACCCACCCTCCTGGACTGGCTTGGCCTTTCCAACAGCCTTGGCATGGCAGAGTACCCCCATGCAAAGGTTGTTGGTGTAGTGTTGTGCTGTGCCCCTGGTTTCTCCTGCACAGCCCATGCACCCATGCCATGCCCCTTTCCCCTTTCCCCTGCCTGATTTCCATGGCTGACATGCATTGTGTAGTAGGTATGTACCCCCCCTGCTTGCAGTTACAATGTAGGCGTGTTTGTCCCCCATGCAACCTACCCTGCATCTGTGTCGTTTCCTGGTAGTCTGCGCTGTCCTGTCCTTGAATTCCTGTGACGATCTCCTCTGGGATGACGGCTGCACCATCTCCTCCTTCTGGTCCAGGGCCTCCTGCGGTACTGGACTTCCACCTACAGTCTGCAGTGCTGCCTTCCTGTTCCTTGCCATTTTTTCCTTGGTCCTGCACTTGCAGTCATGCCAGCGTTTCTTGCACTCAGTGACTGTTCTCTGTACCTCTGCCACACTGTTTATCGTGTCCACAATTTGTTGCCAAATTGCCTCTCCTCCCAATTGGCAATTTTGAGGTGACAAAAAGTTGATGCTGGTGTTCCGTCACCTCTCTGATCATTATTTCCTGCTCCTCTGCACTGAAACCACACTTCCTTTTCTTCTTCTCCCTCTCCTGGGCCTGGGTCTTGTCTGAGTTCTCCTCGCTGGTTCCTGGTCGATTGGGGCCTCCCCGGGGTCTCTCCTGGCTTCAGGGATCTATTTTGGGGCTCCTTAGCACTGTTTGGTGCGTTTGCACTGCTTTTTTTACGCTATTGCATGGAAAATTGTTGCGTATCCGGTTTGCGACGTCGAAAACCGTATTAGAGTCATTTTCTCTGCGTTAACGTCATTTTGCTTCACAACGTGGCGTTATGGTTAGAGTATAAAAAAATGACTCTAACCCGTGGTTTGCACTACGGAGCGTCAAAGTATAAAGTATAAATTTGACGCCCGGGTAGCGCAAAGAAATGGTGTTAGCCAGTGTTAAATTGGCGTTGGCATTGGCGCAGTTTTGCGTCAAAAAGTATAAATATGGCCCTTAAACACCAAATTGTGGGGAAACTCAGAAGTGTGTTTAAGCAAATATAAGGATAAGGGGACTGTGTGTAAGACTTGTGAGTGAGAGGACAAGATTTAATGGTGATGATTCCCTATAGGGCATTTTACATGCAGCTGAGTTTCATTGCTGATGGTTTAGGAATTAGTTCCACATGTAACTAGTAACTAGTAACATGTAACTAGTGACACCATTTAGGTATGGTGCAATTAAATGATGAATTCAATATATAATGTATGGCTCATAGGTTTTCTATTATATCTGCAGATCATTTTTATAAGGTATTGAGGTCTGGATAAGGAGGATGTGGCATTCCTGTGGAAGGCATTCACACTGAAAAGCGCATTGAGAAGACAATAAATATAAGCCAAAGTACCATTAAAGAAGACAACTACTACAAACTTTAGTGGATACCCGAAATTATAAGATAAGGATGTGGGATGGTGTAAACCACGTGTGTTCAATTGATATAAGTTATAGTGAATATGAAAAACAATGTTGAATGTTTGTTAATTGATGGTATATCTGCTGTTCAACCTGTTATCTATATTGTGTAGTACTAAATAAACACAATGAGAAAAGATTAATATAAGATCGAATACAAGATTGATCTCAATACACAAATCCTCTTTAGGATGTGTGTGTGGATTGGAATTGATGTGAATGATGCTCTCTGAGCCATACATTTCTGAATGTAAATATATTGGGATGTGCAGGAGGTTTGGGTCGGGAGAGAGAGGTGACATGTCACCCTAGAATTGGCCAGGAGTGCCTGACTCTGGAACCTTCCTCTCCCCTTTGAAAAACTCTTGCACAAGTGGGAGACTCTGTCATGCCTGTGGATTTTTCTGCACTTCACTGCTGGATTCTGGGACCGCCATGAAGGAGCAACACCCTGAGACCCCACACAGTACTAAGGACTCAGTCCAGTTGACCACAAGACCAGTAGGTCTTCCAAAGGCTAGTGAGGCTAACCCCCTTACTACCCTGATGACAACTTGGGAGAAAGCCCTGGCGTTATTACACCCAGAAACCAAAATCAGGAGAAGAGCTGGCTAAGGGAGCCAGGAGAACCAGCTCTTTAAAGGCTGCAACCCTTTGGAGGTGATGAGGGTTGCTGTAATTGCCCCTGGTGGCTAGAACTCACCACCAGGAGTATAATGAGCCTAAGTCATCAAAATTAGCTTAATGGGGTCTGAGTTATCACATTTCAAAGTTTGGCATCCTCTGACTTTTTCTCGCACAGAGTGGGTGGAGAAACGCTGCCTCGACTGGAAAGTACCCCCGGGCTCAGTCAGGGCCCGGGGTCAGTACAAGGAGGATTTGATCATTTTTTATCCTCCCCCCCCCAAGGAGAGGGTGTGCATGGAGCCCCCTCCCTTCACTCTCCTATATGTCTGGGGACCCCATCTCCTGGGTGTGCTCATTTCTGGGGACCCTGGACCCCATCCCTGACCTCCTGAGTGCTAAAATTTGTAAGGGGTACATCGTTGTGCTTCCCCCCAATGTGGAGACCTGCCATCCTCCCTATGCCAGTGTCCAGGGTGAGTGGAAGGCTGCCACAGATCACCACGCCTGCCCACAGGAGGGGGCAGACAGAGAGGTCTTGCCAGCTACAATGGCAGTATGGAAAAGTGTTGGCTGGACAGGGAGCTGGTGGGGGTTGCTAGGTGTGGGCTCCCTGGCCTGCCTCCCCAATATGCACACATTTTGGTGTGCCCGGGTGGGACAGGGCACACCTAAAAACAAAGGCGAAAAGCAAAGCAAACCACAACAGCAGCTCTCCTGGCTCAGCCGCAGAGCAGATAATAAAAAATTCACTGCTCCCAGAGGAGTGCCTATAATGCACTTCTGGGCTGGGGCACTGTATACTGTTTTGGCCCTAAGCTGAATGTTTCTCCCTTTGTGGTGGCCCCAGGATGGAGGGATCGCCACCAACCACCCTAGGAAGCATACTGCCTTCCTCTAAAAGGACTTGAGGACTCCCCACCCTGAGATGGGAGAGATTCAAAAACACTAACCTCCCAAGGATTTCCAGCATATTTTCAAGCACACAGAACACTGGAACGTTTGCCCTATAGCTGAGAGTGCTGCACCCTCTAGTGGTTATATGTCTAGTTACAGTCATTATAACCTAAAAGGCCTGAATGTTGTTGAAGATGTACACTTTCAAGCACCCACTAGGGGCCAGGTTTATGATTACAAAACAATATAATTACAATGTGATGCCCTCTAGGGACTGCTTTTATAATTGCAGTTTCATGGCAAAAAATTATGTAAGAAATACACAAACACCTATTTTACTCACTTTAAATGCTTTATTGATTTAATAACGTTGCCAATGATTAGTGAAAATTGAAAAACACTTTATTAACATTAATAATTGCATTTACAGAGGATTATTATTTTTCATGGTTGAATTTAAGTACAAAATGATCATTTTAACATGTGGGCTGTTACTCCTGAACCTTGTGAAGACCAGTAGACTCACTTGATATGTTAGTGTGACCACTTTATAAGATCAGAGGTGATTATGCAATGTCATATATGGTATTTTCCATCTGCCAACGTACATACTTGTAAGTTATTGAGTAGTATTTAGTAATGTGTGTGTAATGAATGTATTGGACTTTCACTTATGGAGTGTTATTATTGCCTACCAGTGAATGGTGATTACTAGCCCACACCTTCTCCCCTGATTAGGCCTTAGACTGCTCTGCCCCCCTCACCTGAGACAGTCACGCTTTGGGGTGCTTGGTTCCCAGCAAGAGGATTGTGGGTCTATTACTTGTATTTGTTCTGTTTAAAAGGTAGGATGTGATCCAGTCAAGAGCAGTCCTCTCGAAACCATATTTGCAGTGTCTTTGGTTTAGAGTGTAAAAATCTCACTCAAGACTCTACTGCCTTATCATTGTACAAAACTACTATGCTTTCATCATAAAAAATGCTTATGTGGGCAAGCTTCACAGACAACATCTTTGGTCACAGCACTTTGTCAATACAGCGCTGCACACTTTTTATCATTTGCACAATGCATTGCTGCAGGCTTAAACACAGCACTGAGATGCACAAAGTTTAGTGGAGCTGGTAACAGAATGTTTCGGAGATAGATTGAAACTTTGGCTTGGAGCACTCACTGAATGACACCTTGGGCTGGGGAGCAATGCAGTATTCAAGTAAGGTAGGCAACTCTTGGTCCTTCTTGTCAATGCCTAAACAGTGTGAAAGTCTAAGTTACAGAACAGCAATGCCATTGATGTGGAAATATGGAAATACACTCCCAAGACATCATGAATCAGTACACTTGAACAGAGACATAATGTAGGCCATCTATTTTAGTTGCAGTCACACATGCAGAACCTGGTGAGTTATTATGTAGTGTTACAGAGAAAGAAAACATTTCTTCATGGTTCAAAATACTAAGATGACAGAGGTGCCTGGCTTTGTTCATTAAATGAGGGCATGCTGATAACTAAAGATGTGCTAAGACAATAATTGTGGCCCCGTCCATACCAGCTCTTCCAGGACAAGAGGAACATGAATTATTCAGCTTATGCTCACTTAGATGTCCTTATTGAGGACTTTGGTGCAACAGGATTTCTTGCACCAAAGTACCTTCTGACCCAAGGCAGTGCCTGCTAAGGCTGAGCCCTGAAGCAGTGGACCAGCAAAGACCTCAGAACCTGATGCATCAAAGATGGAAATTAACTAAGAACAACACTTGAAAAAACAGAACTCTATTTTTAGGATGAGCCAGGTAAGTGTATTTATTAAAAGGAGGTGAACACAAAAACAGTCAAGGATCTCCCTGAAGTCCCAAAGTATAGGATTTTCCAGAGAAAAGGGAAAGCACATATAGATCACAAAATTTGGAAGCTTTGAGAATAGTGCACTTGGCCATATATTTGGTTACTTCTAGGAGGCCAGGGCTCTGAATGAAATCTGAACAAACAGAACAATCGAGAGCAAGTACCCTGGAAATACATCTAAACATGGAGCCTTGTTATTCTACACAAATAGTAATTTAAAAAACAACACATTTCTGGTGCCAAATACAAAGCCTGGATCTCTGTGAGCCTGTGACATCCAGTCAATGCATTGAGGAGGCCTAGTAAAAGAAAGCTTTTACAGGTTACGTGATCAATCTTAACTTAATATAGTTCCACATGGGGACAGCAGGAGATCATTTTGTGGGGCACAGGCTCTGGAATTTGCTCTCGGGACTAGATAGACTATCTATTACAGCTCTGAAAGCAGCTGCATGCTTACTCTCAACAGGCAGCTCTACTTCTTGGCCACCTGAGGACAAGCCAGCCCACCATAGCCACACCAAAAAGATGGTCAGGAATCTGTGGAAGTTTTGAGTAAATAACACAACCCCAGCATGGCATTATGTCTGCTGCAGATGTTAACTACAGAAGTTAACTTCTCATTCTGAATCAGCTGTACTTGCTTGTTCCTCTTCCAGAAATATACCTTTATTCGGTTGGTGATGGATATGGTAAACAACATGGTGACTGTAGGCTTCTTCCAACAGCATGTCAGTTCAACAGTCAGAGACTCCACTGGATCAATGTGGGACCCCTTAACTTTAGTGGATCACCCCAAACTCCAGAGTGTCTCAGTGACCTCAAAGAGATCACCTTGAACTCTATCTGTGCTCCCTCAAATTGAGGAGGTCAGTCTCCATGAGCTCCAGCTCTTCATAAACTTGAAGTCTTCTCTCTGATCTTGTGGGGATTACCCTGAACAGGACAGGGTCTCCAGGAGCTTGAAGGAATGTCCATGAGCTATAAGTCTCCCTGGATTCGAGTATACTCTTCATTATTCCATATGACTTATTCTGCATTTGAGATAGCCTCCATAAACTCAAGGTGGTTTTAAAAAAAACAGGTGGTCTCCATGTCCTCAAATTGGTTTTCCTGAATGCAAGTGGAGTTCAAAAGGTATCTGGGAGTATCCATCAGGTTAAGGAGATCTGCCTGAAATAAAGGAGTCTCCATGAACTAGAGGTGGTGTTTTCTGGACACAAATTAGTCTCCCTGCACTCAGGAGAGCTCCTTAAATTCTTGAGGGTTCTCACTGCTCCCCAAGAACCTTTTGGAGGAAGGATCTTTTTAATTGTGCTTAAAGGCCTATTTAAGTACTGATGTTTAATCTCACCACATGTATTTGAACCCTTCAGCTCCACTTTTGCTACTGACTAACCATGTAGCAGCACTGTATGTGTCATCGAAGCACACAATTCCTTAAATAGGCCCTGAATCAAAGGGGGGGATTCCCTTCATTGCTGGTCTGTCACGAAGGAGTCTATCTGGACTGAAGAGGATCTCTAGAAAATTGATGAAGTCTCTCTGACTTAGGGGGATCTCTGTAAGGGGATTTTTTAAACTAGGTGGGTCTGAAAATAAAAATAAATGCTGCTAATCCTGTAAAGCATAAGTAAGCACAGGACGACGGGAGGTTTCCCATTGTGTTACCAAGTTAAATTTCACCATGGTGGAGACTACTCTGTCTCTGCTGTGACATTTCTCTGATGGCCCTGGGGCATAAGAGCAGTCAGAGAAATGGCTACATGTCCACCCACGCAATTTAGATGGGTAGACGTGTAGCAATTTTTTACTGTTTCTTACCACCAGGTAAAGCTATAAGGATCACTGCCCTGTAGCAAACAGTAAAATGCATTGACAGAAACCCTTGTGATGGCGGTTCATGTGAATGTCTTTATAAATGACCGCCAGCTAGGCAGTCATTTATAAATCTGGTGGAAGGAGTAAACTTGTCAAGACCTCTTGCACGCCAAGGGAGAACTCCATCCGCTGGGAAATAAATTGGGTCCTTAGTCACAAATAAATTGCATTTTAAAACACTTGCTGGTAAGTGCCCCTGCTACATAGATCTATGCTGCAGGGTCTCAGGTGGTTAGTGCAATTGCTGAAGAAATCTGTATGAAATCTTTGGTCCTATGCTTGAATCATGAACAAGCTCAGATGGTTGATGTGTCTGTTGCAGATAAAAATGCAGGCCACCAGTAGTGGCTGGCAGCAAAATAAACTGGAGAGATGCAAAAAACTACTACATACACATAACAACATACACACATAACATACATAACATACCCACATAACATAATATGCACACTAGTATAAATATTTTAAACAAAGCACCTGACATGATGTTCTGCAGCACGTCCTCGTTCTGCAGCATGTCCTCAGAGCCCAAATCCCACAGCCAACTTCCTCATCCAATCAAAACAAGCAGCTTGAATTAAGTGTCTTGATTGGCTGGAGCGGGCCGGCTCCACGCTCCAAAAGGCACTGTGGGGGTCATTACAACCCTGGCGGTCTTTGACCACCAGGGCTGTTTTGGAGGAAGCACCGCCAACAGGCTGGGAGTGCTTCCAGGGGCATTACAACCGCAGTGGAAGCGCCGCTGTTGCACAGCCGGGACCGCCGGTTTCCCGCCACATTGGTCCCAGCGGTTTTCCGTCGCACAGCCACTACACCGCCGGCTCAATTTGGAGCCGGCTCCCGTGTTGCAGCAGAGATCCCCGCTGGGCCGGGGTTTCCGCCCGCCGGCCCAGCGGGGATCTCATAATAGACCCCACGGGAGTGGGCCGCATTGGCGGCCGCCCGGGAGTTCGCCGCCCGCCAAGGTTGTAATGAGG